>NW_028317894.1:2483636-2794090 GCF_062004578.1 Staurois parvus | reverse complement strand
ACAAACCATGTTGTATTCCAATGTTAATAAAAACTACTTTTCTTTTTCAGTCTAAAGTCACTGTAAGCAATATGGCAACCTGGAGGCATCCTGTAAACAGTTGATGTACAGAACACCCCCAGAAATGTTTTCAGCAGGAGCTATTCTGTGTCATATACTGTGCTTGTAAACATAGCCAAAAACTGCTCAGACACCACAGCAGGATTTCCAACTGTCAGTAAATTTACAGTTTGTAAAAATCAGTGATTTTTACAACTGACTGTAAATATCAAGGGCTGATAATTTGACATGCTGTGTTGACTTTAGTAAGTGCAAACCAGACAAATTACTTGTTATTGGTATTGTCAGTGTTTCCATATTATGTTTATACAGTTTAACCCCTTCACGCCTAAGGGTAAAACAAATCTTATGCCTAAGCACAATTTTGCAAAGTTGACATGTGTTAGTAAAACCATACATATCACACTACTATGTTGTAGATCCAGCTGATTTATACCTTGTTTTTTCAGGACAAGTTGGACTTTCATTTGGTGGTAAATGGTAATGAATATCTTCTGATTAATTAAAAAAAAAAAAAAATCTTTTTTTTAAATTTAGCTGTGTGTTTCTTGTTACTACCACAACCTACCACCAAAGAGCTCTTGACATTCGCAGCGATACCATATATGTGTATGTTATTTGTTGTTTGTACTTCTAGTACAGCCCAGAATCAATAGTGCGCATTTTGTTTTTTTTACCTAAAACACACTGACACTATGTTTATGGACCACCTGGTGTACTCTAGCAGTCCACAGGACAGGATTCCCCAGGGCGCGGAGTCTAAGCCCCAGTCCGCTTGTTCACCAGAGCCCCTGATGGTGGGGATGGGCTTGGAGCGGACAGTGACCAGGTCGCGGCCCCTGAGTACACCCACCTGAGGTAGAGGAATCACCAGAGGTAATGACAGGTGGAGAGCCTGGTGTGAATAGGCAGACAGGTCTGGAGAATAGCAGCTAATCCGTGCGGGTCGGATGGATGGCTGAGCAATAGCGTGGTCAGACGGGCCGGGTCGGTAACGGGCGGACAGCGTGGTACAAGACAGCAGGCACAGAGGAATCAGGTCGCTCGCCGGGTCTGGTAACAGAAGTTCAGATCAGAAGGGATATCCAGAAGAGTAGTCAAACGAGCCAGAGGGTCAGGGCAGGAGAATATCAGCAAGGTCAGGTTTAAGCAATGGTCAGCAACAGTCAGGAATCAACTCACAGATCACAGGAACAAGATCAGACCATACGGCAACTTTTGTCTCTGCAGGGCTGGTTTAAGTAGCCCGTCCTGCGCCTGACAGGCGCAGCCTAGGTCCTAGTGCCTGCCCAGCGCCATCATAGGTGACGGGTGCACCTGGGTCCTAGTGCCCTGCTGCCTGCATGTCTTGACAGACACCTACGCATGTGCAGACCCATGAGTCACAATGGTCCCTGACACACTAACTGACACTGATACCAATTAAAAAAATCCTGACCTTTGACCCTGACCTTGACCCAAGCACTTACCCTGGCACTGAACTAGATCAAACCTTGAGCTAGGTATTTTTTATTTTTATTTTTTTATATTTTATTTATTTTTTTAACAAAAATTTTTTTTTCTCTATGCCAGGAGTTAGAGAGATACAATCTATCTCTCTCCTCCATTCATAGAGGAAAAAAAAAACAAGGGGGGCAGGCTATACAGTGACTGATCACTGTGATCGCCTCTGATTTGACTATCACAACGATCATGTGACACGAAATCGGGAGTCACGGGTCCCGATCGTTAGAACGGGGCCCGGGGCTCTCAGTGATACCCCGGTCTTGTGCGGCACGCTCCCAGCAGAAAGACAGCTATGCAAATATGCGGCCCCACAGAAAAAAGCCCAGTTCTGTGAGGCCGCATATTTGTGTGACGCCGGCGCGAGGAGGTTTGCAACACTGCATCACAGTTTATATGATTGTGTCATCTCTGAGTCAGCAAACAAGAGATCCCTGTGCTCAAATCCCAACAGCTAGTGCATGCATTTATCCATCAGGTGCTAAAGGGGTGTAACCACATATTAACACTAGAAATTCTGAAGGACCCTCTGCACACTGGTATGTACCCTTTCAAGCAGACTATGCAATAAATAGGGATATTTAGTTCACACATATTGCAATACATGTCTAAACTGGCCAACTGCGTCAAAGTAATCCCTCTATGGCCAGTCCTACTCTGCCTTGCCTACGCAAATGCTGCTGTGGACACAATGCTAGCATAGAGGAAAAGACACAATGTGGTGTTACACCCCTTTAGCACCTGATGGATAAATGCATGCACTAGCTGTTGGGATATGAGCACAGGGATATCTTGTTTGTTGTATTGTTGGGTCAGTAGCCAGACCTGAACCTTGTAGCTCTCCCCCATTGTGTCTTTTCCCCTATGCTAGCATTGTGTCCACAGTAGCATTTGCGTAAGCAGAGCAGAGTAGGACTGGCCATAGAGGGATTATTTTGATGCAGTTGGCCAGTTAAGGAATATATTGCAATATGTGTGAACTAAATATCCCTATTTATTGCATAGTCTGCTTGAAAGGGTATATACCAGTGTGCAGAGGGTCCTCAGAATTTCTAATCTCTGAGTCAGCTTCCCCATCTTTGAATCATCCTGGCTATAATTGATGTCTGAACAAAGATGGGTCAGTTCTTCTGGAGAGAAACACAGATGACATTCTCAGGGGGAGTATTGTAATATCTATGAGAAGCAATAAATACCTGGACATGTTATGATTACACATTACTTAGCATGCATGCACTGAAAAAATAAGTTCACCTTTTACAAAAAAATAATAAACGCTCATCTTTTTTGCAGGTAAAAAAAAAAAAGTGCATTTATTATTTTTTTACTCTGCAGCTTGAAAGGCAGTGCACCCGTGATTGGCAGATTGTGGGTGCAATGCCAGGATCCTTCAGACAGAGGTGCAACTGTCTGTCAGTACCTCGTATGGGAAGGCAGTTACTGAATAGTAGGAAGACTCATTGAACTATGAGAGGGCTGATCATTGCCATGGTAGTTCATGGAGAACTACAAGCCATCAGCCGCAAAGGCTGTCAATACTTGAAGATTATTCATTCACAGAACTCTGTGAATGAAAGATGCCACCATGTGGGCGGAGTCCCGCATGGCAACGCTGTTTTTAAATTGTGACAGCGGGTGCAGGAAGAAGATCCCCTGCCTGCTGTCACAGGGAATTGGGGGGAGAGGAGGCTGGAGCTGGAACATGTTACATGTTTCAACATAAATATGGGTGAAACATTTAACATGTTCCAAAGGTAAACTTATCCTTTAACATGAAAAAATATCTGATGCTAGGTCCACTTTGATGGTCACCATGAACAATCATATACTTTTTGGGTATATTAAATAAAACTATATAGGGAGTAAATCGCCAAGTGCAATAAATCCTTGCAGTAAAGCTTACTGTACTGGTCTGACTTTAGTTAATGAAATTCTGATTGTTTGCTCTGGGTGTCTTTACTTTGCACTGCACTTCTTGTAGCCAAGGGCATAACTATACCTATAGGAGGCCAGGAGACTGCTATGGGGCCAGGAACACAAAGGGCACAATGATATTTAGCTGCATAATGATTTGTAAAGTTAGAGGTGTAGGTGGGGCCTGACTAGTGTACCTGAGATGTGAGTAAACATGTGTGGATATTTCAACTTGATCTATATTGTAGAAATTCATTATTCACAAAATGAAAGTGGTAGTAAACGCTTTATTTTAACTTTTACCTACAGGTAAGCTTACAATAAAGATTACCTGTAGGCAGGGCTTTTTTTCTCAGAGAATAGGTGCAGGAACTCCCACTTTCTAAGTCACACCTTTGTCTCTGCCCCCTTATGAGCACCATCCTTTGGTTCCACCACCTACCCACCTACCAGTACCACCCATTTTAGTGAATATAGAACCAAGTATCATTTTGTGGTGTTAAGCAATTTATGGAATTTGCTAATGATAACATAAACATTAGATCTCCTAATGCCAGCAACAAAGTACTCCCCCAGCAACAATAGACCCCTGCCAGCAACAACAGACCCCTCCCTCATCAAGAGAATCCCCCCTCCCTAGCAACAATACATCTCCAGAAGCCAGCAGCCTCCAGCACACCCCAGCACCCCTTGCCATTACATACATTCAGTGTTGGAACTGCATTCCCCCATGTTCCCGCTGAAAAAAAAGCCCTGTCTGTAGGTAAAATTAATATCTCCTAAACTGGTGTATGTGCCCTGAAGGAACGGCATACTGATGCCATACCTTCAGAGTACTGTGGATTCCTGAACGCATGCGCGGGAGTAATGTCATCGTGGCTCTGCCAGACAGATGGCCGGAGCTCACAAACCCAGAAGGAAGACCGGGTGAAGATGGAAGCCTCTGTAGCGGTGACAGTGCCCCACTGGAGGGCTTCGTTTTAAGGTAAGTCCTTCATAATGTGTTAGTATGCCATGAATACTAGCACATTATGACATTACCTTGCAGGAGATTTTTTTTTTTTACAGTTTACTACTGCTTTAAGGTAATTTACAGCAATAGCATCACTTATGTTGCCGGTCAAACACTTCTTCAGGCAAAAAAGAAGATACTTTCCAATAGTAATATACCAGACACTTACATATTACAGAATGCCAGAGGAGCACTTTCCTTGGGGGGGGTATAATATGGCTTGTTCAGACTGCGATCCCCAAATGTCCTTGCAGATATCCAGCTTTCCTTGAGAGATTGTGCCAGGAAGCTGACAAAGGAGACACTCTGTAGGAGAAACCTACTCTTTCCCACCTCGTTGGGTACCCCGGGTATGGGAGCTTTGTTCCAATCTTACTCCCACACTGAATGATGCAGACTCACTTATTTATATAATTCTGTGTCAAAATGGCCAGCTAAATCTTGCTGGAATTCAGTATCCAATAAGACATGCTGTCCTCCCCAAGATGGCTATCTGGAGCAATAGCAGGGGACTATTAGTCCTCAATGGTCTCCCGCTAACCTAAAGAAACAGCACATTGCCCCCTTCAGGTTGGAGGATATACTGCAGCTTCCACTTGCCTACAGGCATAGCTTCTGTTTTATATATTTTGGTTAAAATGAATATACAGTATATGTAATATTTAGTTAGGAGACATCTACTGTATATGACTTCTATGAGAACAGTTGGATTCCATACCCCTAGAGGAACTTCAACCGAAAAGTAAAATAGAGACTCCTCTTCTTGCCATATTTATCGAATAAAGCTGGTAGTGGCTTAGCCCTAACAGAAGCGAAATAAGCAAGATTAGAAATGTATGCTCATCTTTAACGGCCATTATTTGAGTGCACGACCGAAGCCAAGAGATAAAGTCCTGATCCAGTAATGTTATGTACTTGCACAAAACAGGAAAAAAAAATAATTGCATCTTCTGCTTTTTTTTTACTTGCATATGCTTTCCTCTATAATTCTTTCTGCAGCTTGTACAATTTAGAAGTACTTGCAATCTCACAGACAATTTACACTTTATGCTGTGGCCATAAATACCAGCACTACATAAATGCGTTTTCTCTTCCAGCCCAGGACGCTGTGTCATCTCATTTATAATTGCTGGATTACTGTACTGGCATTTAATATCAGGCAGGATATGATTTTTATGATATTTATGTTGTGCGGAGACAATGCATTAATTTGTTGATATGAAGCTAATATATGCTCCCAGCGTAAATGTTGGTGCATCCTGTATCATGGCAATTTGAAAATAATAAAAGTGAACATATTTCCGTGACGGGTCAATAAATATAGCTTCATGCTTCCCTTTTGTATAATAATGAAGTATATCTTGTGTGACAAAACTATACAGAGACTTACATATGGACCCTGCTGTACTGAGTTAGGGAAAATAGTCAATGTCTTTCATGCAATGAAATGTGAAAAAAATCATTTGAAGTGTATGTAATTTTGGATAGAGTAGGGAACGATTAAGACACTGCAGAAGATGAAAGGAAAACCAACAAAGAATGAGGATATTCTATCCTAGACAGTTGTCACCAGAACAGCTGTCCCCATTAGAAGATAGCTCCTCGCCTCAACGTTAAATTTCCCACATTCTGTCCCAGAGCCAATGATCTGCATGGAAAAAACAGAGGGTGAATTTCCCCAGTGGGAGCACAGATAATAAATTTTAACCCCTCAACCCATCTATTGTAAATACTGAAAAAGAGTTATGGCTTTACATAACTTTAAAACGCAACTTTAGGTAACAGATAAATCCAGATACACTAAGGCCCCTTTCACACGGACAGACTCTGCCAGTGGATCCTCCTGCTCAGCAGGGGATCTGTTCCATCTGTCTGATCATAACTCCATGTCCATAACGCTTATGCAGAGCGGACACAGCCCTCTGTCCTCTGCGGATGGTCAGATTTAAATGGACCGCCTGGCCATTCACATCTGACTGTCATCTGATCTGCTCTGCTAGATGGATGGGGAAAGAATCCCCATCCGTCTGTTTTCAGTGGATTGGATCGGATGCAGGCAGGTGTAAATGGCCAAATGTCCATTTAAATTCACCGCTCCATAGAGGGCAATGGATGATCTGATTAGGTCCACCACAAAAATGGACAGATGGATCCGATCGTACCACCCATGTGAAAGGGCCCTAACTCCAGCTTACTCTGCAGTTACAGCAATAGTTTTTTTCTTGTGGGATAAAAGTTTTACATGAATACTTTAAAAGCCCTATCATTGTAAGCACCCCTGACAGTGGTAAATGGATTTTCTTATCACTCTAACTAATAGGGCTCATTCACACTTGCAGACAGGGTAGAAAAAACAGTTGCCTGGAGTTATACACATACCAAGGCTTTGCTTTGTGACAATGGCAGGTTTTATAGGCGCCGTAGCGTTAGGCAGGCAGTACCACCACCAAACATGACCCAATCAAGTGAATGGGTCCATACCAAAGTTGATGAAAAGAAGAGAAGAAAACTGGTCTGGGAGGCTGCCAAGAGGCCTACAGCAATATTAAAGGAGCTTCAAGAATATCTGGTAAGTACTGACTGTGTGGTACATGTGACAACAATCTCCCGTATTCTTCATATGTCTGGGCTATGGGGTAGAGTGGCAAGACGGAAGCTAAATTTTGCAAAAACACATCTGAAGTCTCCCAAAAGCATGTGGGAAAATGTGTTATGGTCTGATGAAACCAAGGTTGAACTTTTTGGCCATAATTCCAAAAGATATGTTTGGCCAAAAACAACACTGCACATCACCAAAGGAACACCATACCTACAGTGAAGCATGGTGGTGGCAGCATCATGCTTTGAGACTGTTTTTCTTCAGCTGGAACTTGGACCTTAGTCAAGGTAGAGGGAATTATGAACAGTTCCAAATACTAGTCAATATCGGCACAAAACCTTCAGGCTTCTGTTAGAAAGATGAACATTAAAAAGAGGAACTTCATTTTTTAGCATGACAACGACCCAAAGCATACATCCAAATCAAAAAAGGAATGGCTTCACCAGAAGATTAAAGTTTTGGAATGGCCCAGCCAGATGCCAGACCTGAATCCAATTGAAAATCTGTGGGGTGATCTGGAGAGGGCTGTGCATAGGAAATGCCCACGCAATCTGACAGATTTGGAGTATTTTTGCAAGGAAGAGTTGGCAAATATTGCCAAGTCAAGATGTGCCATGCTGATAGACTCATACCCAAAAAGACTGAGTGCTGGAATCACATCAAAAGGTGCTTCAACAAATATTAGTTTAAGGGTGTGCACACTTACACAACCATATTATTTTAGTTTTTCATTTTTACTTCCCTCCACCTAAAAGATTTGTTTGTTTTCAACTGAGTTGGACAGTTTATCGGTTACATTAAAGGTGAAAAAAGTTCTCAAATGATTTATCTTTGTCTAATTTTTTTACATCACAGAAACCTTACATTTTAACAGGGGTGTGTAGACTTTTCATATCCACTGTATGTATATCTATCTCTCTATCTCTCTATCTCTCTATCTCTCTCTCTATATATATATATATATATATATATATATATATATATATATATATATATTAGCAAGCCAAAAGTTCTTAGTGCTGGTCCACATACATGCGTATTGGATGCAGTTTGAACCACATCCAATCCGCATGACATATGAAAAAACATTGCTTTCTGTGGTGCCTGTTCACATATGTCCAGTGCACTGGCAATGTGGATTCAGTGCGGTTTAAAAAAGAGTCATGTATGATTTCTAAGCAGTGCCTTCAGGTTCAGGTGCGGATTACAGGACATTTGACTATGGGAACCATTTCTAAACCGCACATGTGTGAAGGGTAAAAGATCCAGAGCAAATCCTGTTCTGAACCTGATGTAAACCTGGTGTGAACAGCTGAACAATTAGCTGTGAAACCTGAGCTTCCATCCCCACCGAACCACACATGTGAATCATCTTTCAGGAGCTCTACAAAAAAAGGTGTGATTATGGAAGATTTGCTGTGCTATACCTAATATTTCTGGCCACAAAAATGAATCAATTAGTGGAATAGTTTAAGGGCCAGTTCACACTACATGTGTTTCAGTTTTTCAGTTGCTTTTTTTTGTGCATTCAACAGAAAGTAGGTTATACAGTTGTCAATATCATAGTTCACATCAGTGCTTGCAGCTCCAGTTCGTTCCAGATGCAGAAAAAAAGTAGAACATGCTTCCTTTTTCCTGCACAGAAAGCACATGGAACACACATGTCCGTATTTAAATTGAAGAAAAAGAGAGGGGAAAAAAATGAACTGGAATGTATCAAAAACACACTGGAACGCATCACAAACGCACCAAAAACACACAGGAACACGTCAAAAATGTGTCAAAAACTCAAATGCAGAAGTGCATCTGGAATGCATCTGGACTGTGTTTCTATAGTGTGAACGGTTCCTAACCCCTGGTTCACATCTGTGGGGATGGTGTCACAGTGGGACCCGCACAAATACCTGCAGCCGTACCACCCACATAGAGGGATGCGGGACCCACAGGCGAGTGCCATTAATTCTGATGGCACGCCGCCAGCAGAGGAAATCACAACTGTACTGGGAACCTCGGTTCCCATGCGGGCTGCGATTTCTCAAGTAGTCCTAGATTGTAAGCTCCAAGGAGCAGGGCCCTCCTTTCCCTCTTGTATTGAACTGTATTGCTGCTGTATTGTCTCCCGTTATATTGTAAAGTGCTGAGCAAACTGTTGGCGCTATATAAATCCTGTATAATAATAATAGTGCAGGGACTTCTTCCCTGCGTGTCCCAAGGCATGGGAGTCCATTCAAATGAATGGGCTCTCGTGCCCCCGCATATCGGCGCCCACAGAACCGCACAGATGTGAACCAGGACTAAAACTGATTCTGGTGCTTTGGATGTTTTAGAAGAAAACAATAAAGGAGGAAGAACAGATGGATCTCCATATATCATATCCCTAAGACTTCAGGAAATAGCAGGATTTTTTAAGGGATAATTGTAGATTAAAGTAAATGCTACAGATATAGGGCATTTGTGAAAAATAGACTTTGCCCACAGGACCAATTGATGAGTTTTCTCCATTATGAAATAAAAAGAGAGCTCCGAGGATTACTAGATTCTAGTGCGTGGAAACTATGGGATTTATATGTTATCTACTTTATAGGGCAGATGTTCAGAAATGGAACGATTGAAGCTGAACTCCAGCCTTACCTTTATTCCCACACTTGCAGCAAGTCCTCTCCTGTGACCCTGTCTGTGTGCTTAGAGTGCCACTGCAAGTGGCCATTCAGTCCACTCCACTGGCTCACTACACATGGGTGCCGGCATCCATGGTGCCCATCCAAGCCTTTTATACAAAGTATAATTGAATGATGCTGCACTCCTCAACAGCTTGTGTGCTAGATTGGAATAGAAAGCAGCCTCAGCCTAGGTCCTCCTAGGCCACCCCACTGATGCGTTTAGCCCCATGGTGAGGAGTGAAGTGTCCTTCAATTATACTTTGTATACAAGTACTCTCCTGTGTTGACATGGATTACACTGAATTTCCTGCATACTTGTCTCTACACAAAATAAGTTTTTGAAGCCATAGCAGCTATCTTCATGAACCCTCAGGAAGAGAGTTGCCCATGAAATGCGTAAGCCATGATGCATGTTTGAAGCAGCGATTTACATTTTTGTTGAACAGGTTTTACAGTTGGTCATCTGTATTCAGCAGATTGGGAGAGTTTCACCTTGGATGGAACATATGCATTATGTGCTCAACTTCATTTGTTAGTATAAGATATGCTTTTTAAAAATGTTTCATTGAAGATATCACACAATGCTGGCGCATTTTCCTTTTGTTCTATAGTGCTGCACAAGGATTACCCATGGGTCTGGTAAGGATGAAGGGAATCCCCAGCATTTTTTTTTTAAATCTCGATTTTGCTGTAGTAGGTTGTACAGATGCCCCAAATCACAGGCAGGTTAGAGGCACCCTTCCACCATTTAGTTTAAAGGAAGTTTGCATTTTTATGCTGCTTTAAAAACGTTATTAAAATATCTGCTCCCTGCCAAATGGAATTTTTTAAACCTTTTTTTTTTTTTTGCTTTGGTACTTGTTCCCCAGGGTAGTGTCCATCCCATCCCCCCTCCCCACCTTGCCTATTAACCTAGAAAATTACCACTGCTATTTCATGACATTTGGCACCAATTGACTTCAGAGGGGTTTGGATTCAGAATTCAAACTTTATTCGTTTTCTGCAAACTTTCCTCCAACCAAACCCATGTACGTTTGGCTCATACCTACTTTACAGGGAAATGAGAGTTCAGAAATACCCTGGAAGATCACAAGGGAAAAGGTCCCGTATCTAAACTGTATTTAAAGTGCATGTGCAGGCATGCACTTAAGCATTTCCCAGTATCATGTTTCTTTAAAGTGACTGTAAACCCATATAATCTTTAAAATAACAAACATGTCCTACTTGCCTGCTCAGTGCAATGGTTTTGCAAAGAGCAGCTCTAATCCTCCTCTTCTCGGGTCCCCCACTGGCACTCCTGGCCCCTCCCCCATCATAGAATATATTAAGGTAAAAAAAAACCTTCAGCCTTTAGAACCACTTTAAAGAGAACCTGCTGCCAGACCATTCATTATTATTATTTTTTATTATTATATAGTATTTATATAGCGCCAACAGTTCGCTCAGCGCTGTACATTACAATGGGGGACAATACATGAGACAGTACAATAACAATACAGTGCGATACACGAGGGGTTCGAGGGCCCTGCTCCTTGGAGCTTACAATCTAGCAGGGAGGGGATAGTGGTACAGGAGGAAAAGCTGTGGGGGATGGAGTGGTAGGAAGAGTGGAGGAGATCGGCAGTTAGCAGAGGGTGGGGTAGGCTTCCCTAAAGAGGTGGGTTTCTAGGGTGCGCCTAAAGGAGAGGAGAGTGGGTGATAGTCTGATGGATTGGGGTAGGGAGTTCCAGAAGATGGGTGATGCCCTGGAGAAGTCCTGAAGGCGGGCATGGGAGGAGGAGATCAGGGAACTAGAGGGAAGGAGGTCTTGTGAAGAGCGGAGAGTGGGTTTAGGGTGGTATTTGGATATTAGGTCGGTGATGTAGTTTTTGGGGCAGAATTATGGACAGCTTTGTACGTCAGTGTTAGCAGTTTGAATTTGATCCGTTGGGCAATCGGAAGCCAGTGGAGGGATTGGCAGAAGGGGGTGGCAAAAATGGAGCGGTCGGTAAGGTGGATGAGTCTGGCCACCGTATTCAGGATCGACTGAAGTGGGGATAGCCTGAGGTGAGGCAGGCCAGTGAGGAGGGAGTTGCAGTAATCGAGTCGTGATATGATGAGGGAGTGGATGAGCTGCTTAGTAGTGTCTGGGGTTAGGAATGGGCGTATTTTGGCGATGTTGCAGAGGTGGAGTCGGCATGAGTTTGTTAGCAATTGGACTTGGGGCTGGAAGGATAGATTGGAGTCTAGTATGACACCAAGTACTCTGGCTTGCGGGGTGGGCTTGATGGTGGCATTGTTGAACGTGATGGAGAGGTTGGGGGGGGGACGCGGGCTGGGGGGAAGACTAGGAGCTTGGTTTTGGAGAGGTTCAGTTTAAGGAAGTGGAGTGACATCCAGTCTGATATGTCGTTCAGTAGGCTGGTTATTCGGGTGGAGATTGAAGGGGTGAGGCGAGGGGTCGAGAGATAGATTTGCGTGTTGTCGGCATAGAGGTGGTAGTTGAAGCCGTGAGAGTGTATCAGTTGGCCAAGGGAGGAGGTGTAGATGGAGAAGTGGAGGGATTGGTAGAGGGGGGTGGTGGAAATGGAGTGGTTGGAAAGGTGAATGAGTCTGGCAGCCGTATTCAGGATCGACTGAAGAGGGGATAGCCAGCGGCGAGGCAGGCCAGTAAGGAGGGAGTTGCAGTAATCGAGTCGTGATATGGTGAGGGATAGGATGAGCTGTTTAGTGGTTTCTGGGGTTAGGAACGTGCGTATTTTGGCGATGTTGCGGAGGTGGAGTCTGCATGAGTTTGTTAAAGATTGGACTTGGGGCTGGAAGGATAGGTTGGAGTCCAGAATGACACCAAGTACTCTGGCCTGCGGGGCGTGTTTGATGGTGGCGTTGTTGGATGAGATAGAGAAGTCAATGGGGGGTGGTGTCCGGGCTGGGGGGAAGACAAGAAACTCGGTTTTGGAGAGGTTCAGTTTAAGGAAGTGGAGCGACATCCAGTCTGATATGTCGCTCAGCAGGTGTGTGATTCGGGCGGAGACCGAGGGGGTGAGGTGGGGGGTTGAGAGATAGATTTGTGTGTCGTTGGCATATAGGTGGTAGTTGAAGCCGTGAGAGTGTATGAGTTGGCCAAGGGAGGAGGTGTAGATGGAGAAGAGAAGGGGCCCGAGGACAGAGCCTTGAGGGACCCCAACAGAGAGGGGGAGTGGGGGGGAGGTGGTAGTTTATAGGTAACGCTGAAGGAGCGTTGTGATAGGTAGGATATTATAGCAATAATCTTATTGTACAATTATACAGTATGTGCAGTTAACATATTTTATGCATGTTATTTACCTGTAGGAGCCTGATAAGCAGGGGGAATTGGTGCAGCAGGGTGGAGGGGAAAATACAGAAGGATGCCCTGTGCAGCTCTTTGCAGCAGCTGAAAGACAGTTTCTCTCCCTCACGCTGGCTTTCACTTGCTGCAGGGAGAGACACAGACCTAAGGCATCATTCCTGTAATTGCTTCCCCTGCCCTGATTCCCCTCCCTGTTCTGTTTGCTTCGGATTCCCTCCGTGTGCCCCTCTGTCACTGTGCTACCCCCCACCCCTTCTCACTGTGCTGCCAGCGTAGCTTGATATTTGTGGGCCCCGATGCAAAAGTTGACCTGGGGTCCCTCCATTACCTTTCACCGTGAGCCAAGATGCTCCCACATTGTGCGCCAAGATATGATAGCTGTATGGTGGCCATCTCTCTCTTCTCTCTCCGCTGCTGCCATCTGCATGAGCACAAAAGGTGGGGGACAGGCAGGCCACACTCTGAGCTGTGGGGTGAAAGCAGTAGCTGTGTATGTAAAAGAGGAAACTCAGAAGGCCCTCTTACAGTACTTGCAGATCCACATACAAGCCCACCGCTTTCACCCAGCAGCTCAGAGTGCGGCATGCCTGCCCCCACCATGTGTGCACGTGCAGGGCTCAGCAGGGGCGGGAGGAGGGTACTGTACTGGGCTGGGTGGGGGGCTGATCAGAGAGTATGTTACTGCTGATTTCACTTTTTTTTTTAATAAAAAACAAATTTTTTTTATACGTTAATAAACAGCACCCAGTTACCTCTCTCATGGCCAGGCTGCAGTGATATGGAGGTGCAGGATATTAGGTAAAAGTAGCACCCCCCTTCCTGGTAATGACACATGCCCTCCTTCCTCCTCTTGGTATGACCCCTCCTTCAAGAGCCCCCCACTTCAGCTAATAATAGATGACCCCCTCCTTCTGTAAAGACAGGTGACTCTCCCTCCTGAAACATGTCCCCCCACCAGGTAATGACAGATGATGCCCTCCCCCCACCAGGTAATGACAGATGACCCTTTTCCCCCCTCACCAGGTAATGACAGATGATCCCCTCCCCCCACCAGGTAATGACAGATGACCCCCACCCTCCCTCCACCAGGTAATGACAGATGACCCCCATCTTCAAGTGCCTTCTTCCTAATCTTCTTTTAACTTCCCCAATGACAACAGTACCAGCTCCTGGATGGTGCTCTTCTCCTCCTTCCTTACTCAGCCCAGTGACAACTCGGTGTCCATCCCAGCCTGGTTGTCCAGCAGGGCAGGCCTCACCCTGTCCTTCCTCTGCTACTCTCCAGCTTGGGACTTGAAAATGGAGCCAAAATCGCCGAGCTCAGAGCTTCTGCTTTGCTCTGGATTCCACTTTGCTAGTCATAGTGACAGGGAGACAGCACAGGTCCTCCTGGAGCATGAGCAGGGCCACAAGTGTGTCCCCTGAGACCCCTGATGCTACGCCTATGGCTGCCGGCTTCACTGAGTCTAGCTAACTGTATGAAAGGAGAGGCTGGACTAAGCTTTCATACAGATGACTAGACTCAGTGTCAGGTCTTAGGGACTGTGCGGTTTGCTAGTTTTATGCAAGCAGTGGAGTATTAATTTTCAGACGCCCATTCAAGAACACAGATCCATCCCAGTACCCAGAGAGGGAATCTCCTGTATATCCAGGAAGCAGCACCCACTCGACCCTTAAGGGGATCTCTGGCTGTTTTGGATCATCACTAAAGGCCCTGGAATCCTTTGACGTATTACCTACCCTTCAGAGGGAAGATACCTCACCACCTGACCCATCCCGAGGACATCTGGATATATATTTACATGTGCATTCATATTGCGCATCTGAGTGCGTAATTTTTCCACAACTACTTGCACAAGCACCGGATTACCAGTGAAGCAGGCACATTCAGAGCACTATAGTCATCTTTGAACTTTATATCATTTACTTATTGTCTATTCATGAACTTTATTTAGTGCCTTTGATTAGTTGGTTCTATATTTTTATCATTATTATTTAGCACTGCACCACTACCAATATGATTTATTGAGGTTTTATTTTGGTTACCTTTGTGCATAGCTGCTTCCCTTTTTTAGCGCACTCATATAGCTTTACCTTTATAGGTCAGTCACAGCTAGTGAGGAGGGAGGAGGCAGGGTTGTGTGTCCATGGACTCGGGAGTGAGCATGCATGAGTGTCCCTATACCAAATGGCTTGCTATGGGTGCACTCAGCAGGGGGGGAGGGGCCGGGAGCACCAGTGGAGGACATGAGAAGAGGAGAATCTGGCCTGCTAATTATATAGAGCAGGTAAGTGTAACATGTTTTTTTTTTTTAAAAAATAAAAACGGAGCCTTTAATATAACTTTAACGTATATTTCCACTTTTATATTTCAGAAAACCCAACTATATGCTTGTTAGATGTTCCCATTTACAAATCAAAAAAAAAAAATTTACAGTGTGTGTGTGTGTATATATATATATATATATATATACATACACATACAGTATATTATAAAATATTTCTTACCTTATACATGTCTTTTATGAGAAGATTTAAGATTTCGTGGCTGACTGCAAGGAAATCACTATGACCTTTCCTACTAGAAAGTCTGGGGACTGGCTAAATACAGCCATGATCACAGGAGAACCACCTCTCCCAGCTATCCCCCTCCTGATTGGCTCAGACACAGCAGTCAATCACAGCCAGTGAGGAGGGAGGGGGCAGGGCTGTGTGTCCATGGACTCGGGAGTGAGCATGCCCGAATGTCCCCATACCAAATGGCTTGTTATGGAGGCACTCAGTGGGGGGGGGGGGGGGGCAGGCCAGCACATTTACAATACTTTTAAATGTTTAACTCTTCAGTGGACAGGTAATGTTCAAATCTAACAACCGATGAGAGGAGAGCTGCCAGCTCAGTACATACAGGGTTAATTATGGCAAACACAGTTTCTTAGCCCCCTCATAAACAAAGGGGGCTAGTAGGATTTTACATTGTTGGAACTTGCAGAACAGAGCATCTAGTAATATTTTAAACAGTTTTGAAACATTTTATTAAGTTATGCTATGTGAATGGGGTCATATAACAAATACTGTATATAACGTATTAGCCCAATTTGGCTGCAAAAGTGGAAATACACTTTAAGGATGAACTTTAGATAAATGATTAAATATGAGCATGATTGTTACCTTTTCAATCGAAAGTTTTTGTTTTTTTTTGTATCAGATCTAATATCCCTTGCAGTGAGCACTTTAGGAAAAAGATCAGTTAAATTCCTTAGTAAACCATTTTGTTGGGTCACTATTCAGCTATGCATAAGTGTCTTTATCTGATAACCGACAAAGCTCCTCTTTCCGATAATATCCTGCATCCGCCATTACCAACCTTCCTCCCTCTAATCTACTTGTTTGATTGTTATAGCCCGATTATCTCTTTGTCGATTGAAAGCAATTTTTTCCTGCACGTTAAAATTATCCTCATTCACAAGTACATTATCTGGAGTATAAGGCCAATGGTATCAGATCCCTTTTAGCAAGTCTCTGATGGAGCTTTCACTGGGTTCCTTTTCTTATAATCTTTCTTATCCTTCCTCTGAAAGAACAAAATACTCACTCTATTTTTGTATAAGTCATGTAGATCCCATATATACATATTTCTTCAGAAGTCAGTTCAAGCTCTTTAATACTTTAAGGATCAACAGGCTTTATAGCTGGCTGAACAGTTTTTCAGCATTCTATATTGAAATAGTCACAATCCCGAAAATGCTTTCTTAATGTCTCAGATAAATCAAAATTACATGCTAAGGCACATTTTAACCATTAGACAACAGACACATTTAGGATTCAGGTAAAGCGACACTTTGAATATTACTAGGATTTTTAGAACAATTTTTTCATCATATTCCATTGGTAATTACCTCAGCGTTTTTTGTTTTTCTCTTGAAGAGTGGTTTATTTTGTCCCTCAGTCAAGAAACCTGTGTGTTGGATACAAATCATGAGAAAAACTGTTTTTTCTCTTTTCTCAAAGCAGTCAACAGAGAACCAGTTATTATATCTGTAACTGACTCCAAATTTCTTTGTGAAATTGAAAAATACAGCTATTTTATTATCTAAAAAACTGATGATTAACAAATGAGGAGGTCAGCGATTGAGTGGAGTTACCCTGCAGGATAAATCCACTTATGTGTAAACCAATGTTCTAAACCTTTTTTCACGCAAGGTACCCTTTAAAAGTCTGCACAATCTCAAGGTACTCCATTTAAAAATTTAAAAAACTAAATTTAATAGTTTTACATAATGCAGCAACGTCCACATGTGTAGGACACCCAGCTTTAGAGGTGATTGATTCTTCTAAAGCAAATACACCTTTGCACACTGATACTTACTAGTATTCCAGTGTTCCTCTTCTGACTCATTTCTTTCCCTCATTTAGACAACGTGACCCCAGTGGCCACAGATGGACAAAGGATGGGCAAACAAGGATGTTGCTAGGATGCTGGTGGCTAGCAGGTTGTAATAGTGCACAATAAAGACTTGTGGATTTGTGTAACTAAACTGCAGGCTTGATCCACCCTCTGGCTGGTATACAATTATTGGACAATTGTAGGCATTATTCCAGGGCACCCCTGAACACATCTGAAGGAACCCAAGGGTGTTTGGCACCCTGATAGAAAAAGATTGGTTTAAACTTAACCTCATTTGGATCCCAACACTTTCTGTTTTGGGGCAACACAGTGGCTAAATGGTTAGCACTTCTGCCTGGCAGTACTAGGGTCATTGGTTCGAATCCGAGCCACGGCACCACCTGCCTGGAGTTTGCATATTCTCCCTGTGTCTGCGTGGGTTTCCTCCGGGTACTCCGGCTTCCTCCCACAATCCAAAGACATGCTGGTAGGTTAATTGGATCCTGTCTAAATTGGCCCTAGTATGTGTTTGTATGAATGTAAGTTAGGGACCTTAAATTGTACACCCCTTGAGGGTTAGAGACTGATGTGAATGTACAATATATATGTGTAAAGCGCTGCGTAAATTGACGGCGCTATATATGTACCTGAAATAAAAATAAAAAAAATAAATAAAATACAAATTTAGATTTGTAAAATTTGCATTGCCAATTCCTAGTTGTTTTATGACTTAGTAAATTAACTCCTTAACCACTTCCTGTCTGGCCTATTGTAAAATAACGGTCAATTGTTCTGGGTGGACACAGTCGATAGCAGATCAGTCTAACTGGCCATTGCCGACACCATGTGATTGCTGTCACCAATCACAGCAGATTACAAACAATGAAGGGCTTCGATTCATTGTGTACAACTGTGTTGCTAGCTGTGATTGGCCACAGTGATCACATGGCACAGGCAGGGTCAATGACAGCCCATCTGTACCATGTGATTAGCTGTGGCCAAAAAAATTACAACTTCAAAAAACTTGACATACCTACTGTCTACTTTCCAAAAATGGGTCATTTTGGATATATTTGTATTGTCCTGATATTTGTGGGCTTTAAGAAATAAGATAGTTTGAGGCCATAGTTTGTGGACTCTACAACATTCCTATCGACTAATAATAAACACTGATTTGGGTTATTTTCATTAAAGAAATGTAACAGAATATATTTTTGCCTAAATTTATGAAGAACAAATATTTATTTGCAACCCAGAAAAATTTGGGTTTTTTTTTTCTAAATTGTGGGGTTTTTATGTTTATTTACCAAAAAATTAAAAAACAGGGATGATTAAATACCACCAAAAGAAATCTTCATTTGTGTGATAAAAAAATTATAAAAATTTCATATGGGTACAGTGTTGCATGAACGCACAATTGTCATTCAAAGTGTGACAGCTCTGAAAACTGAAAATTGCCCTGGGTAAGAAGGGGGTGAAAGTGCCTGGCATTTAAGTGGTTAAACAATTTAGTATTCATACTATCCTAAAAGGTAATAAACCCAAGAAAAAAGTAACATGTTGTAAATTACCAATTTTTAGATAGGGTGACTGCATTATTTAAAATTTTCTGGGCAACACAGTGGCTAAATGGTTAGCACTTCTGCCTGGTAGTACTAGGGTCCTTGGTTTGAACCCCATGCATGAAGGTAAAATACCTTCTCTGTGCAGCAGCTCCCCCAGCCCCCCTAATACTCCCCCAGCCACCCTAATACTCACCCCAGCGATGTGCACTGGAGTCTCAGTAATCCCAGGATTCCCTCTCCTCATTGGCTGACACAGCAGCAGGAGCCATTGGCTCCTGCTGCTGTCAATCACAGCCAGTGGGCCAATGAAAAGCGAGGGCATGGGGCCAAGCCACGGCTCTATGTGTGAAAGGACATATGGAGCAGTGGGTGCCCCATAGCAAGATGCTTGCTGTAGGGGCACCCGACAGGAGGGAGCGGCCAGATGTGGCAGCAGGGGACCCAAGAAGAGGAGGATACAGGCTGCTCTATGCAAAACCACTGCAGAAAGTAGGTAAGTATGATGCGTTTGTTATTTTTTTTAAACAAAATGTAAGCCTTTAACATCACATTAATTGGGTTACTTATAATTGATAATCAAAACAAATAGAGTTTTAGTGAGCGCTACCACAAAGATTAGCAGCTGGAACACCAAAAGGCAACCAAAACAATCCTTCCAATGTAAATAATAGAAAAATAGGTGCAGCGCTAAAATAAAACAATATGCATATTAAAGTGCAGAGTGATCATCAATAGCATAATCATCAAAATGCAAACATAAATATCTTAAATAAATAAAGTGCAGAGAATATCACTCCAAAGTGATAATGGTAGTGACGAAATGTTTCAAGATAGACGTGAGGATCCTTTCCAGATCACAATCAGCGTGTATGGGTAACTGATCCAGGGGTGACAGATGAAGTGACTAAATGAACAAAATGCGCACTCACCAGAAGTGTGTTTAAAACACACATTTGAGATTAATCCTGTCTCATCAGTTAAAATCTGGTCATCTGCTCCCTGGTTCAGCCAGGTTCCTATACACCATAGGGTCCTTATGTAGGTGTCACAGCGTCTGGTCACATCTGTGTCAGGTTTTTCGGGATCCCTTAATGTGTATCACCGTGTAGGGTCATCACTCAGATGGGCTCTGCGAATGACGGCGCTCACAAGGAGAGCCCAATGAAGGACACCACAACATAGTGTGATACTGCATAAAGGAATTTTATTTCCACAATAAGACAGGTGTATAAAATGTATATATATATAAAAAAACTGACCATGTAAATCAAGATGGCCACCAGCGGTGGCGTGACGTCTCAATGCTGTAGCCCCTCTGACGCATTTCGTGCTAGGCACTTAGTCATAGGGTGCAGGCTTACAGCTAAAGACGTCTGGGCGCTTCTATTTATACTCAAAAGTGGCGCTCGCGCTTATCGCGCCCGCCATTTTGCCAACTTCTGGCGCATGCGCAGTGCGCCGTGCGCCATTTTGCCATGGACCGAGGAAGGCATTTGCATGTCTCTATGTCCATGGCAAATGTGCGCGCATTCGCTCCATTTTGTTGGCGGTTTTCACAAGTGAATACAGTAGTCCAACAGCTGGTCTGTATCGCCGTGTGCCATTTACCCGTGAACAGAGGGAGGCAGCTGCATGTCTCCATGTCCCTGGGGAATGCGCGCGCACAGCCGCACCATTTATTGGCGGTTTTACACTAGTCCAGGGGTGGCGAACAAGTTAGACACAAAGAGCCAAAATTTTAAACTGTGAAAGTCAGAGAGCCATACCACGCAGTGACCTGCCAAAACAGACAAACACTCACACAAAAACACATAATTAAAACCATATTATTCACCATAACACTTTCTTCCCCTTACAAAACAACAATGTGTTCATTTCAAGGTAAGTGTCCACCCTCAACACACACATCAAATGCAACTTAGCCAGAGTTAACACATCAACTACCCTGGAGGTTGCTGTGGCACCTGTCTCTCTCTCTCTCCCTTCTCTCTCTCACTCTAACACACAAGTATACAAAAAAAAATTCTGAACTAATGGACTGCAGACACAGTACAGGAGATGACCAGAGACTGCGGACAGCACAGGGATGACCAGAGACTGCGGACAGCACAGGGATGACCAGAGACTGCGGACAGCACAGGGATGACCAGAGACTGCTGACCTTTGGGGAGGGTGGGGAGCGGGTACCTGAATTTGACAGGTACCCGCTCTTACTTCCGCAGAGTTTTTGTTTGATCTTACCTGTTCCTCGATCCAGCCGCGCGCTGTCTTCCCGGCTTCTGTAATGGCGCTCGGCATGACAGCCGGGTGCCCAGTGCGCATGAGCGAGAAGCACTTGCGCTTTGTGATTGGTCCGGCGGCTTCTGGGATCTGTCATGTGTCCCAGGTACCGCCTTACCATTCACAAAAAGCACCGCTTCTTGCGCATGCGCACTTGGCACCCGGCTGTCATGCCCAGTGCCCACACTACAGAAGCCGGAAGACAGCACGCCGCTGGATAGAGGAACAGGTAAAAATAAGAGAAACATGAAACTTGGCAAAGAGCCACAGTATACAAAATATGATAAGAGGCAAAGAGCCGCATTCATTTTGGCCGGGAGCCGCACGCGGCTCGAGAGCCGCGTGTTCGCCACCCCTGCACTAGTCAATAAATGAAACAGTTCACCAGCAGGTATCCATTAAGGATCATAGGAAATAATTTCCACTGAACTGTTGTATCTGGGATGAACTAGGAATACCTGTTAGGTATATATCTTTTTAATTAAAAAGGCATATTATGCGCCGTTGCTAGTGTCTTACGGGTCTTTTCCATTGCTCATATAAAAGAACCGCACAGTTTTGCATGTGCCGATAATTACTAAATAATAAATAAATAAATAATGAGTAGCATATTATAATATAAAAAACTTTTGCTGGTGAACTGAAACATTAAAAGATCACATGTTAAAATCCAACAAAATTCAATAAGTTGGAAATATAAATATAAGTATTATAAATTAAAACAAATATATGCATAAAACATGTTAAGGTGAACAAATATCCAGTATGAATACAAATGTAACAAAATTAATATAAAAAAAAAAAATATATATATATATCTAAAGGAATATAAATATAAAATATGCAGAAAACCCCAATATAGGATATATAAAAAATGTGTTTTAAATTAGTTTTAAATGAATATAGCGATGACAAAAAGGATTAAACATAAAATACAACTAAAATAACTCACAATGCAGTAAAATTCAGGCTCATCATACTAAATAGCTAAAATTATTTTCTGTATGAATAAAAGAAACTCGTAAATTCTTCTGAAATTAAAAGCATTCACGTATAAATATATACTTAAAAGAGATTTAGCTGTTGTCAATGAAGCAGTTTAGATCGAAGTCGATGTTGAGTCCCTTAGGGTGCAGGGATTCCAACTCCTAAATCCATTTAGATTCAGATTGCGAGACTGCTTTTTTCTTATTTGACCCTCTCCAGTGTGTATTAATAACACTTATGTTCCCTCAATCTGTCTCTTAAGCGTCTTGTGGTACGTCCTACATATTGCATGTTGCATGGACATTCCAGCAAATAAACCACATGTGTACTGGTACAGGTAATGAAATCCTCAATATTAAAGGTATTCCCATTAGCCGTAGAACTAAAACAATTATATTTCCTGTTAAAACTGCTGCATTGGCAGATCACATATTTTTTACAGGGGTAAAACCCTTTCATATTTGAAAAGAACTTAATATTTTCTGCAGGATCAATAATATTAGGAGCTACCCTGTTCCTGAGTGGCATAGCTTTTCTAAACGCAATTTCTGGTCTCTCTGATAATATGAGATTTAGGATAGGATCAGATTTTAGGATCTTCCAGTTATTATTAATGACTTTAGTGATGGTTTTATGTTGTATAGAGTAGTTAGTAACAAACGGACACATTATCTTTGGCCTTTGTATAGCATCATCACTTAGCGTAGCATCTCTATTAGAGTTTCCTATGTCTGTCATAATCTGATCCAACATAGACTCATCGTATCCTTTTTCCAAGAATTTGGTTTTTATCACAGATGCTTGTTTATAATATGAACTGATATTAGTACAGTTACATCTAATTCGTGAAAATTGCCCTTTGAGGATGTTACGTAGCCAACTGGGATGGTGGCAGCTATCCAACGGAATGTAACTGTTTCTGTCCGTTTGTTTAAAATAAGACTCTGTGACAATCATGACTTCATGGTTAATTAAGGTCAAGTCTAAAAAAAATTAATACTTATTTTACTGTAGTTAAAAGTGAGCTTAATATTCAGTGTATTATAATTAAGAGTTGTAAAAAAGTTTAAAAGAGCCTGTTCGTCACCATTCCAGATCAGGAGGATGTCATCTATGTATCTCTTATAAAAGGAGAGCTCTGGCCAGTCTCTTGTATAGATGACATCCTCCTCCCACTTAGCCATAAAGAGGTTGGCCAGGCTGGGGGCAAATTTAGCCCCCATGGCAACGCCCTTAGTTTGCAGATAAAATTTGTGGTTAAACCAGAAGTAATTTTTTGTCATCGGAAAATCCAATAATGTTAAAATAAATTATTTTTGTAAAATAGACATATCATTAAAATTATTTAAAAAGAACTCCACTGCCTCCATACCATCTGTGTGATCAATATTCGTATATAAGGAGCTCACATCGGCAATAACAAGAAATGTAGTCCAATTAGTGACCACGTTGCTGATTTCTTGAAGCACTTGCTTTGTCTCTCTTAGGTAGGCAGGGGTTTTTGTTACGAGGGGCTGTAAAAAATAATCAATATATTCGCCCACTCTTGAGCAAAGGGACCCTATGCCACTAATGATTGGCCTTCCAGGAGGATTGATAGGATCTTTGTGTATTTTAGGGAGTATGTATATAACTGGAAGTCTAGGAGCTATTGGGCAGAGGAATTGTTTTTCTTTTTTAATTAGAACCTTATCCTTATATCCCCTATGAATAATGGATTTTAGTGTTTTCTTATATTGTGTTAGAGGGTTTTTTTGTAGGGGTAGGTAAGTATTTTTATCTTCCAGAATATTATTCACTTCTTTCATATAGTCTATTTTGATTAAGACAACTACTCCTCCACCCTTGTCTGCCGAACGTATCACTAGGTCCTTTCTTTCAGGAAGAGAATTCATGGCTTTCCAGGTAGGGTCATATTTACCAACAGGTTTACTATTGATGGCCTCGAGATCTTTAAACACCGTATCTCTGAATGCGTTAATATAGGTATTAGTTTGCGTTGGAGGGTTAAACAACGATGCGTTACGGAGATTAGAGTTGATAGTCATACCATCCGATGTATTATGTATAACTGGTTTATTATAAAAATACTTTTTTAGGGATAACTGTAAATTCTACTGAAATTAAAAGCATTCACGTATAAATATATACTTAAAAGTGATATAGCTGTTGTCAATGAAGCAGTTTAGATTGAAGTCAATGTTGAGTCCCTTAGGGTGTGGTGTCCTTCATTGGGCTCTCCTTGTGAGCGCTGTCATTCGCAGAGCCCAACTGAGTGATGACCCTACACGGTGATACACATTAAGGGATCCCGAAAAACCTGACACAGACAAGACCAGACGCTGTGACACCTACATAAGGATCCTATGGTGCATAGGAACCTGGCTGAACCAGGGAGCAGATGACCAGATTTTACCTGATGAGACAGGATTAATCTCAAATGTGTGTTTTAAACACACTTCTGGTGAGTGCGCATTTTGTTCATTTAGTCACTTCATCTGTCACCCCTGGATCAGTTACCCATACATGCTGATTGTGATCTGGAAAGGATCCTCACGTCTATCTTATTATTATTATTTATTATTATATAGTATTTATAAAGTGCCAATAGTTCGCTCAGCGCTGTACATTACAAAGGGGGACAGAACATGTGACAGAACAATACCAATACAATGCAAAACATGAGGGGATTGAGGGCCCTGCTCTTTCAAGCTTACAATCTAGGAGGGAGGGGATGGTGGCACAGGAGGAGATAGCTGTGGGGGATGGAGTGGTAGGAAGAGTGGAGGAGGTCGGTCAAGTTAGCAGGGGGTGGGGTAGGCTTCCCTGAAGAGATGGGTTTTCAGGGTGCGCCTAAAGGAGAGGAGAGTAGGTGATAATCTGATGGGTTGGGGCAGGGAGTTCCAGAGGATGGGTGACACCCTGGAGAAGTCCTGTAGGCGGGCATGGGAGGAGGAGACCAAGGAACTAGAGAGAAGAAGGTCTTGTGAGGAGCGGAGTGTGCGTGCTGGGCGGTACTTTGATATTAGGTCAGTGATGTAGTTCGGGTCAGTGTGGTGGACGGCTTTGTACGTCAGTGTTAGGATTTTGAATTTGATCCGTTGCGCAATCGGAAGCCAGTGGAGGGATTGGCAGAGGGGGATGGCGGAAATGGAGCGGTTGGAAAGGTGAATAAGTCTGGCAGCCGTATTCAGGATCGACTGAAGCAGGGATAGCCAGCGGCGAGGCAGGCCAGTGAGGAGGGAGTTGCAGTAGTCGAGTCGTGATATGATGAGGGAGTGGATGAGCTGTTTAGTGGTTTCTGGGGTTAGGAACGTGCATATGTTGGCGATGTTGCGGAGGTGGAGTCTGCACGAGTTTGTTAAAGATTGGACTTGGGGCTGGAAGGATAGGTTGGAGTCCAGAATGACACCAAGTACTCTGGCCTGCAGGGCGGGTTTGATATTGGCGTTGTTGGATGTGATGGAGAATCTTGGGACATTTCGTCACTACCATTATCACTTTGGAGTGATATTCTCTGCACTTTATTTATTTAAGATATTTATGTTTGCATTTTGATGTTTATGCTATTGATGATCACTCTTTACTTTAATATATATATTGTTTTATAATTGATAATCAGTTTGATAAATTTCAATTACGTTTTTAATCTCTATTTGTTTTGAACAGGAATAGGGGACGCTTGTTCCCATGACTAATGTCTGAGAGAGAATTTCCTATACTTTGGAGAGTTGTCCTCTTACTCCTTGTTGTCTTTACAGGACAGGATGTGAAATCTCGCAATGGGATGGTGGTAGTCATCCTCTGCCTCAGTCAAAACTACAGACTTGCAGTCAACTGGGAGCATAAGTGGCGCTGATTGCAGAGTGCCAGTTCTGACCAAGCAGGTGATTTGTTGGACCACAAAAAAATGATGGTTTCTATCAGAAAGAGAACAGCAGTCTTCATCTCCAGCCTGATGCTGGTGACCTAGATTTTGTGCTGGTTTTGGAGCCCAATTAAAAGAAAAAGAATGGTAAAACATTTAAAAATATTTTTAGCCTCACTCTCAATTTATCCAATTGCTTTTGCATTAAACTTCCATTTGGCTTTAAGGTCACTGCTGAAGACACTAGGGCATTCTTTGTGACTAAGGGAAAAGAAATGTAACCTTGGCGTGCAAAAGGAGTTCTTTACTGTTGGAGCAATGAAAAAAGTGTAATAGAATAGCCCTCTACAGGAACCGCTTTTAGTTGAGTGTTTGAAAGAGAAAAAGACTGAACATGTTTCTAAGAACATAAAATATAAATGACTACTGTAATAGTGCATGGCCCTGTCACAGGATAAAGACAGGTAGAAGTGGTCAGGTAATGGACATAGGGTTTGCACATGTGCGAAATCCAGAACTGTGGAGTGTACATTTTGAGTGGAGAAAACTGCTGTTGCAGGTTTCTCTTAATTTTGATATTTCTGGATGGGGCTCCGTAGTTTGGAGATTTCAAAGTGCCTTGGGAGGGAAGAAATCTCCAATCCAGAGTTTGAAGTCAACCAGCAGGGTGTGGGCCCAGGTGCTCACAGCCCATATAATGATGGTTTGCTGAGAGTTGTAGGGGGGAGTGCAGTGGCTGACATTGAGTGGTTATGTGTGAGACAGAAGCTGTGTGTGTTGAAGGGCTCAAAGCTGTGTGTGTTGAAGGGCTCAACGCTTTGTGCATCAAAAGAGCTCAATGCTGTGTGTCGGAACTAGCCAGGGGTCTGGGAGACCCATACCAGCAGAGGTACTGCTGACCAGCAGGGCTAATGAGGAGTAGCCAGGAGGCTTGATCATTTTTCATTTCTATTTACAACTGAAGAAGAACCCCTGTGTGGGAAAGCTTATTTTGGACTTTTGTGTTTTTGTTTTTTAACTTTTAATAAAAATGGGCTACCAAGTCCTGAAAAAAGAGTTTCTGACTAGCGTGGACTCACTTGGAAAGCATCTACCACTAGAGCTAATCATCTCCATGTCACACTACTAATATACACTGGATAATGTCGATCTAGGGAATTATCTAATTGAGGATCTGGAAAAAAATATTCCCCTGTGGGAGCAAACTGGACCATGATTTATAAGGGTTTTTTGGGCTCCTCTGTGTAATTGTTTTTGTTCTGGTTGAAGATAAAAGACATATCTAGACATGATTAGTTAGGTAACTATGGGGTTGATTTATGAAAGGCAAATAGGTTGTTCACTTTGCAAGGGAATCTGCCTCAGAGCTCAGTGAAGGTGGTACAGTGATACTCTGCAAAAGAACACCCAATCAGGAAAAGAAAACTGAAAGTTTGCTTGCACATGACTGGATGATGGAAGTCATGCACCAAACTCTGGGGAAATTTCCCCTGCAAAGTGAAACTTCCCTTGCAAAGTGAACAGTCAATTTGCTTTTAGAAAATCAACCCTGGTGTAAACATCTAAGAAATACTCTATGTAGACATTAGAAGACTGCTAATACGTGTTCATTCTGGCATTTATAGTAAGCCTAATACAACCCGAGACAAGTTAAACAGAGCTTAGAAAGGAAAATTACACATGTAAAGGTTACATTTAATGAAAAATTCAAGTCAGCATGAAGAATAGATCCAGACAATAGGCAGCTTAAATTAGATGCAAATCTTGACTTTTCCTGGAACATTTGAGCTTGACCTCACACTACCTTGCTTCTGGACATCCCTTCCCATCATGTTTAGAAAACAATAAGGGGACTTGGGGTGGGGCAAAGCTTGACTATTACAGGGAAAGTCAATATTTGCATATAATATCAGCTACCGATATCTCTGGAGCTACAAATTATTGTTACTTGTGATTTTTCATTGAAGGTGACCTCTGTGTATACACATTTAATCACATGTATAGTTTGAACTGCTTGTCTTTGTAACAGGCCAGTTTTTTTTTTGCCATCTGTCTCCCATTGGGGAGATTTCCAATCACTTCCTGTCCCATAACCAAAACAGAAAGTGAATGGAAATCTCTCTAAAGTGAGGGAATCCCTAGTTGTCACCAGGGTCACCAGAACTAGCGCCCCATTGGACTATTTTCCCTCTATTACTGTTTGGGGGACAACTCAAAATGTGGGATTTTCATGTACTTTCACTTTTGGTGATAATGTTAACACCTTCCTGTCTGGCCTATAGCAGATTGATGGCCGGGAGGGACACTCGCCATTGTAACAGGGCATCATATGACATCCTGTTAAAAGCAGCCATGCACGTGGCCACGCAGCGGCACGTTCTGTCACCAGCTGTGTCCACGGGATACAGCCGATGACATATCACTACACCGGCCCATAGCCAGTGTCATGTGACCGCTGTGACCAGTCAAAGCAGATCACATGTCCATTGTATACAATGGATGGCTTCCTGTCATGCCATCCATTGTATACAATTGTGTTGTTAGCTGTGACTGATCAAACCAGTCACATGGTACAGACACGGCCATTCACAGCCCATCTGTATCATGTGATGAACTTTACTAAATCACAGTTAATCACAACAAAAGACTGAATTAATCAGGTTAATTCAGTAACAATGATTGCAAATATCAATGAAATACATTGGTATTAGCAAACATAATGTGTAAAAAAAAAATCATGATGTCTTGCCCAGAGTAGTTCAATGTTACTATGGTAACATTGTATAGCATTGGTCACAGTGTGTTAAAAAAAAATTAATAAAAAATAAAAAAATAATAAAGAAACATTTGAAAAAAAAAATAAAATTATTTTTTTTTTGTTTACATACCTTCACCAGTCAGTGTCCCTGATCACCGACATACCAGTTATATACTGTAATCACACTTGTAACAATTTTTTTTTTTTTCAATTTCTACATTTTCCAGAAAACAAAAGATTGCAACCTCCAAAAAACTCCCCATGCCTCTTACTAAATACCTTGGACTATCTATTTTTCAAAAATGGGTAATTTTGGGGGTATTTGTACTATGCTGGCATTTTCGGGTCTCAAGAAATGAGATTGGCCACTCCCCATGCCTCTTACTAAATACCTTGGACTATCTATTTTTCAAAAATGGGTAATTTTGGGGGTATTTGTACTATGCTGGCATTTTCGGGTCTCAAGAAATGAGATTGGCCGTCACTACATTGATCGATTGTCAGATATATAGACCATGGTTTGTGGACTCTATAACTTTCCTACAGACTAAATAATATACTCTAAATTGGGGTATTTTCGCCAAAGAAATGTAGCAGAATATATTTTGACCTAAATTTATGAAGAAATTTTATTTATTCACTAATTTTTATAACAAAAATGAAGAAAAATTAGTTTTTTTCAAAAGTTTCAGTTTTTTTTTGTTTATTTAGCAAAAAATAAAAAAACTCAGTGGTGATTAAATACCACCAAAAGAAATCTCTATTTGTGTGAAACAAATGCTAATTTTTTTTTATGGGTACAGTGTGGCATGACTGCGTAATTGTCATTCAAAGTGCGACAACACTGAAGGCTGAAAATTTGGCCTGGGCAGGAAGGGGGTAAAAGTGTCCGGTATGGAAGTGGTTAATGTTATGAGAAAGAGGGTGAAGCCCCTTAATGGAGCATAGACAGTTCTGACCCTGTACGCGTGACGTCATATCCGGTGAGTAGAGCGCACGCTGATGCGGCGTTCCGCAGCCATCTTTAATGTGGGCAAAGCGATCTGATTGCCAATGCTGATCAACTGTGTCTGCCTAGCAAGAATTGTCAGAAGGGCTATTGGAACAAGTTTAACCACTAGCCTACCAGGCACTTATACCCCCTTCCTACCCAGGCCAATTTCCAGCTTTCAGCGCTGTTGCACTTTGAATAACAATTCCTCCATATAAATACTGCCATCTGAAGCCAAGGAGCTAACACTCTTTCTAATAAGAGTGTTCCACATGTGTGTCAGAATTCTCTGTTCCACCAGAAGATAGTGATCTTAGTGAATTCCACAACACCCCCTGCACTGAAGACACTCCATAGACAAGCATTGCAAAATGATCTCCTTAAAGACAACTGCTGCACTTTTGCATTAATGATTATTTAGTTTAACCCTGTCCACAATGCAGAAGGATAACACAGCAGCAAAAAAGGAAGAATTTCTGCAGCAGTTATCAGCTACAGTTCAGGTGTAATATGGTTATCTCCTTTGATCATAAGTGCCATCTAGTGGCCATAATCCTTTTTTTTCCTGACTGAGTTATTTAACCACTAGCCTACAGGGCACTTATACCCCCTTCCTGCCCAGGCCAATTTCCAGCTTTCAGTGCTGTCACACTTTAAATGACAATTGCGCGGTCATGCAACACTGTACCCATATGAAATTTTTATCATTTTTTTTGTGACAGAGCTTTATTTTGGTGGTATTTAATCACCTCTGGGTTTTTTATTTTTTCATAAACCAAAAACCACTGAACAATTTGAAAAAAAAAAGTTTTTTCTTAGTTTTTTTTATAAAATTTTGTAAATAAGTGATTGATGGGTACTGATAGGCTGCACTGATGGACACTGATAGGTGGCACTGATGGGCACTGATGAGACACTGGTAGGTGCCACTGATGGGCATTGACAGGCATCACTGATGGGCACTGGAAGGCAGCACTCATATATGGCACTGATAGGTGGCACTGATAGGCGGCACTGACTGGTACTGTTAGGCGGCACTGATAGGCAGCACTGACGGGCATGGATAGGCGGCACTGATGCGCATTGATAGGCTGCACTGAGGCACATTGATAGGCAGCACTGACTGGCACTGATAGGTGGCACTGATTGGCAGCACTGATAGGTGGCACTGAAAGGCAGCTCAGATGGGCACTGATATGTGGCATTGATGTGGCACTGATGGGCACTGAAATGTGGCACTGATGGGCAATGGCAGGTGGCATGGATGAGCAATGAGAGCTGGTACTGATGGACACTGACAGGTGGCGCTGCTGGGGCTACACAGATCATCAGGGCACACTGATCATCAGTGCCCTGATGATCAGTGTACATGTCCCCTCTGAGGAATGCCGATTACCGGCTCTCCTCTCCTCTGTCAGCGTGACAGCTCGTGGTTAGAGAAATGAGGATAACTGGCATTTCCCTGTTTACATGTGATCAGCTGTGATTGGACACAGCTGATCACATGACCGAGCCGACATCTTCGGCTCTGTCTGTGGATCGGTGATCCGCTGTGTCCGAGAGACATAGCGCACTGCCGATCGCCGCGCTCCTGGAGCCGCACATGCGTGGTGAGAATGCCAGGACGTCATATGACGCGGTCCCAGAACGAGAGAACCACCTTGCGTCCGTCATATTACTATATGGCAGGTGGGAGGCGGTTAAAGGAGTCCTGATTTATTTATAAAAAGGCTTTATATTCAGTTTTAAATGTGCATTTGGAGCATCGCTTGATTATTAAAAGTTTTTTTTAACAGTATTACGCTATTTTGGTATCCTTTCTTTTGCATTTTTCATCCATCCATCTATGAGAGTGAATTCGGGGTAAATTAAGGAGGAATCATTAGCGAAGGCTTGGGAAGCTGGTCACAAATTACCCTTATCCATCCATCCGTCCATCCATGAGTGAGAGCTTGGAGGAAGTTAAGGAGGGATCATCATCGGTGATTTGGGAGACATGATTTCATGGTAATTGGTGTGTAACCCACCTTATGTGAGTGTAAGGAAGGTTTTTACTTGGAATTTTTCATTTGATCATCATACAGTATTATACTATTGGCATTTTTTTCTTTTATATTTTATATCTCAGGGAAGGAGAGTCAGTGAGAAATCGTTTAAGAGTATTACAACATCTGAGGATACCACACCCTACCTGCATGCTTGTTTTTTGTCTCTTAAAGCTATATTAACTCGAATTCACAGAATTTGGTGAGTGTGGAACAAATGTTTTTTTTCACTGAGGATGTGAGTACGCTGGAAAATTTATGAAGTTTGTGTTAGAGTTATATATATTTTTCTTCACAAATTTTTGGGACATTGAACTTTAATTTGGGACTTTTGCTTGTTGGACTTTAATATATAATTTTTCAAATTTTTTATTATTTGTATTATTTGCGCAGTGTCACTTTATGAATAAAAAAACATGCCAGAGGATTCGAATCCTTTTTCATTCTATGCAAAACTAAAAAAAAAAAATAATAAGTTTTGGTTATACTTTATGGAGAACATTTGCATTGTATCCAGAGAAATCATCAACAGTAATATGGGTAAGGGGAAACAACCTTACCCTGACACAATATTGGAAAGTGACTTGTTCCATCTGTGGGCAGTTAAAGGCTTCTCTAAAGCTCTAAGCTCATATAAGCAGGTCTCTTTCTCTCTCTGTATTTATTTGATTTTGCTATACAAACTAAATGTACTTTTTTCTTTGAAAAAGTTTTTTTTTCTTTTTTTTGTATCTGTATTATCTGTATTACTCACCCTTGTTTGTATTGCTTTGTGGAGCGCCACGGGAGATAATAAGAATAACAATTTGCAAAGCCCATTTAACTAAAATAAGCTTTTATGCTCAGAAGCCTCTCAGAAAAAGATTTAACCTTTATTTGTATGTAGTTGTGTTGATGCCTGTTAGGAGTCTCGGGCCCTGGCTTTCATGCTGTGTCGGGCCCCATAAGAGACTCGGAGCACTCCTAAAAACACTTGCTTACACATCCGATGGAAAAGTCAGTTCTTTTTGTCTCTGCAATATTTATTCTGAGATGAAATGACCTTGTTCTGCAATGTACATGCATCGTTGTTGCATTCTATGTCGGTCTTGAAATGTATTGTTGTTACATATGTAGCTTAATCAATAGGCTCCTGTCTTTTCTTATCGATTCCTATAAAAAATATGTCAACACCTGACTCATAACCTTGTCACCTCTAACATTATACTCAGGGTCATTTTTTTCTCAGACTTGCATTAATTGACTGATCCCCTTATTTACTGCAAAATCAGCAAAACTGTTTTCTGTAGGCTCATTTATCAATAATAACTGTGATTTGTTGTGTTATTAAAATGTAAACAAAATATTAGTAACTAATTACAAGAACATTTTAACCTCTTGCCCTCCAGAGGATTTACCCCCCTTCCTGACCAGGCCAGCTTTTGCAATATGGCTCTGTGTTCCTTTAACTGACAATTGCGCAATCATGCAACTCTGTACATAAATGAAATTTATGTCCTTTTTATCCCACAAATGGAGCTTTCTTTTGGTGGTATTTGATCGCCTGTGTGTTTTTAATTTTTTGCAGTATAAACAAAAAAAGACCAACAATTTTGAAAAAAAACTATTTATGACTTTTAGCTATAAAACATGCCCAGTAAAAAAAATTTAAAAAATCAAAATTTGTCATAAATTTAGACCAAAATGTATTCTGCTACATGTCTTTGCTAACAAAAAATCCCAATACATGTAAAATAATTGGTTTATGTGAAAGTTATAGGATCTACAAATGGCGGTATATATACTGGGATTTTTTCCCTACAAATAGATCTTTCTTTTGGTGGTATTTGATCACCTGTACTTTTTTTTTTATATTTTGCGCTATAAACAAACATACCACCAATTAAAAAAAAAACAATATTTTTGACTTTTTGCTATAAAACATATCCAATACAAAAATCTCAATACGTGTAAACTAATTAGTTTATGTGAAAGTCATAGCATCTACAAATGGCGGTATATATACTGGAATTTTAATTTCTTTTTTTTCATACTAGTAACGGCGGCGATCAGCGACTTATAGCGGGACTGCGGGTCTGCAGAGGGCATTCTGACACTGGGGGAGAATTGACTAACTGCCACTGATATCTCCACTGACACTAATACAGTGATCAGTGCTAATAAAAAGCACTGACACTGTACTAATGACACTGGGCAGAAGGGGGGATAACATCTGGGGTGAACAAAGGGTTCCTGTGTGATGTGTGCTGTTTTACTATTTTGTCTGTGTGTGCTTTACCATGCAGAGTAATACAAAGCAGTGTGCTGGTGCTGACAGGGGAGAGATCTGTGTTGTTTACATACAGACCTCTCCTCTTTCAGTGTTCCCCCGTGATCACCAGGTGTCGGCGGGGAATCTCCGGCTGGGATCCAGTGATCGAAAGCTGTAGCTGCCAATGGCCGTGCCGGCAGGGTGGCGCATGCCCCCTACCCAAAAAAACAAAATCACGTGTGTGTGTATATATATATATTTATGTGATTTTGTGCAGCTCTGCCACCCTGTAGCAGTACTTCTGCTATAGGGAGATCGGGAAGCGGTTAAGAAAGTAAATGCATGTTGATATAAAAAAAGGCCTATTTAAAGCACAGTCAACTTTTTTTGAGAAGTGGAATATAGCAAGGCTGGACAGAGAGGAACATAAAGGGGTTCATATATAAAAAGTTAGCTGAATGAATGTGACAAACATCCACACAGCTAACACTCTTTCTAATAAGAGTGTTCCACATGTGTGTCAGAATTCTCTGTTCCACCAGAAGATAGTGATCTTAGTGAATTCCACAACACCTCCTGCACTGAAGACACTCCATAGACAAGCATTGCAAAATGATCTCCTTAAAGACAACTGCTGCACTTTTGCATTAATGATTATTTAGTTTAACCCTGTCCACAATGTAGAAGGATAACACAGCAGCAAAAAAGGAAGAATTTCTGCAGCAGTTATCAGCTACAGTCCAGGTGTAATATGATTATCTCCTTTGATCATATGTGCCATCTAGTGGCCATAATCCTTTTTTTTCCTGATTGAGTTATTTAACCACTAGCCTACAGGGCACTTATACCCCCTTCCTGCCCAGGCCAATTTCCAGCTTTCAGTGCTGTCACACTTTAAATGACAATTGTGCGGTCATGCAACACTGTACCCATATGAAATTTTTATCATTTTTTTTGTGACAGAGCTTTATTTTGGTGGTATTTAATCACCTCTGGGTTTTTTATTTTTTCTTAAACAAACCAAAAACCACAGAAAATTGAGGCTGCAGTGATGGGCACTGATAGGTGGCACTGATGAGGAGGCACTGGTAGGTGCCACTGACGGGCATTGACAGGCATCACTGATGGGCACTGAAAGGCAGCACTGATATATGGCACTGATAGGTGGCACTGTTAGGTGGCACTGACTGGCACTGTTAGGTGGCACTGACTGGCACTGTTAGGTGGCACTAACTGGCACTGTTAGTCAGCACTGATACGCAGCACTGATGCACACTGATAGGCATCACTGACTGGCCTGATATGTGGCACTGAATGGCAGCACTGATGATAGGTGACACTGATTGGCATTGATAGGTGGCACTGACTGGCACTGATGGGTGACACTGAAAGGCAGCTCAGATGGGCAATGATATGTGGCATTGATGTGCACTGGTAGGCACTGATATGTGGCATTGATGTGGCAATGATGGGCACTGACAGGTGGCACTGCTGGGGCTACACACATCATCAGGGCACACAGATCATCAGTGCTCTGATGAATGCCTCAGTGTGACAGCTCGTGAGGAGAGAAATGCCGATAACCGACATTTCCATTTTTACATGCGATCAGCTGTGATTGGACACAGCTGATCACATGACCGAGCCGACATCTTCGGCTCTTTCCATGGATCGGTGATCCACTGTGTCCGAGGGACACAGCGCACCGCCAATCGCTACGCTGCGTACTCCCGGAGCCGCGCATACACGGTAGAATGGGAGGATGTCATATGACGTCCTCCCAGAACAAGAGAACCACCTTGTGCCCGTCATTGGACTATATGGCGGACGGGAGGCGGTTAAAGCTGGAATCCAGGATAAGCAACTACTGTCTGAATAAAAGGATCATGTGTATTCTTTCATGATTCTTGGTGTGCTTTGTGTATTCCTTCTACGGTATATCTGTGCAGTAATCCAGTGTGAAACTTTGCCTCTCTGCAAAGGCTATACAGCACAGTGATGATGTTGCTGCTACATTTACAGGGTAACAACCTGGTTTGTAAAGGCATTTGGTTCATACAAAGTTGATTTATTTTGTTTGTGGTGATTGAGGAATATACGAGGGACATTTGAGTCAAACCAGGACTTTTAAGTTTACAGGTATAAAAAGGGATGCTAGCGTGGTGGTACTACATGCAGTAGCAAGTGGCAAGTGTGTCCTATTACTGATAGGTGGCGGACCAGTCCAGAGACCATTAATCAAGATGGTAGACATTAGTGTTAGTGCATGCATGGAACAGTGTGTGTTGAAGTTTCTTGCGAACCAAGGTGTAAAACCCGCGGCTATCTAAAGAAGATGTCAAGCACAGTACGGTGATGGGACGCTCAGCCGCAGAAAGACATTGGCTCTGCAGGTAAAGTGATGGCAAGTGTTTTCTGGGACAAACGTGGCATTATTCATGTGGATTTTCTCCCCCGTGGTGCCACTATCAACAGTGAGTATTACTGTCGTGTTCTAAGTGATGTGCACACGTCTGGAAAAATGGCCTGGTTTGATCACCAAGGGCGTCCTGTTTCTCCAGGACAATGCACAAGCTCACACTGCTCACCGCACTACTTGCACATTACAGCAACTCAGCTGGGAGTATTGCCACATCCCCCTTATAGCCCGGACCTTGCTCCGAATGATTTCTACCTGTTTGGACCCTTAAAAGCGTTCCTCGGAGGTCAGCACTGATGATGAAGTGAAGCAGGCTGTCCTAGGATGGTTCAGGCGTACTGACAAATCTTTCTATGCCAAAGCTTTCCAGGCATTAGTTAAACAATGGGTTAAGTGTATGAATGTAGCAGGGGAGGATGTAAAAAAATAAATGCAGTTTCCACTCCTTGAAATCTGTTTTTTGTTATATAAACTCAAAAGTCCTGGTTTGACTTGAATGTCCCTTGTATATGAATAAAATTTTTCTGCCCAGAGTTTAAAAAAAAAAAAAGACAGCTTTATTGCCATTGGAAGGCGCTTACGACCAAAGGAAAGCATTATATTGCACAGAATACAACCCATTTTGTTGGAGCTGTGATTGTGTCTGTCACATTCGTTCAGCAAAGTGTGTTTCCACTTTTTTCCTATTCACATAGTATAACTTAAAAAAAGTTTACATTTTATTTGATTAAAGTGGTATTAAAAACTAAACCAAAAATGTAAAATATTGCAGAAATCATTAGATGTGGTGGCTGCATTAGTTTTCCTTTTTTAGGCTTTTTCCCCCTCTGTTTTCATCTGGTGATCTGGCCAGTAACGCACATTATACTCCTGTATTAGAGTGCCCCCACTCTGGACAAAGGAGTAACAGAGACACCTTTGGACATTGTCAGTCTGGGGGGAGGGGAGTGTTTGATGCAATAGCAGATTTAGATACATTAACAAATTGAAGCCAAACTGCAGCTAACACTTTATAGGCAGTTACAGCAAATAGTTTTGTTTCCTTTTGGGATAAAGGCTTTCCATAAATAAGTAAAAGCAATCATCGTAAGCAAGACACATTGAAAGCACATTGTAAGTCCTCATGCACACTGGACGTTTTTACAGCGGCTGTTTTTGGATTTTGATGTTTTTTTCTACAGCCAGTAAACCCCCCCAGCATGTTATCCTATGTGTCCATGCACACACAGACTGGAATCAATATATATATAAAATGCAGCGCTTGAAAAAAGTGAATATAAAAAGTGAATATAAAACACAGTCCAGTGAAAAAGGTGCTCCGTATATCCTAGTGCAGATGGTAAGGATTTACACTAACCAGATAGCGTAAAATTATACGCATATATATATGTATCCTGTGAAGTCCCCTTCTCCCCTCAGATCTGGTCAGATGAATAGCCAGGAAAGGTAGATCTGGTCAGATGAATAGCCAGAAAAGGTAGATATCCTACGCCCTCTTGTGGTGAAACAGCAATCCAGCAGATCAAACAGAAAAGACCTTCCTTCACAGGAGTAGATAAGGAAATCCTTTGGGGCTGTGAGAATTGAGGAAGCTCCTCACAGGGGACACAGGATAACACTCATAGTGTAGTAGGTAAGGTTTTTAATGAATAAAGCATCAACACAATGAACATAGGGTACAGACAGGTGTAGGTGAATACACTGACCCCCTGGAATTAAAGATGGCCGCCGGGCCTCCTCGTGGCACCGGCGGCTTAGTGTCAACGGCGTCCTAGGTCCACCTGACGCGTTTCGTGCGCACGCACTTCTTCAGAGGTGGAACAAAAGCCTTCTCACAGCCCCAAAGGATTTCCTTATCTACTCCTGTGAAGGAAGGTCTTTTCTGTTTGATCTGCTGGATTGCTGTTTCACCACAAGAGGGCGTAGGATATCTACCTTTTCTGGCTATTCATCTGACCAGATCTACCTTTCCTGGCTATTCATCTGACCAGATCTGAGGGGAGAAGGGGACTTCACAGGATACATATATATATGCGTATAATTTTACGCTATCTGGTTAGTGTAAATCCTTACCATCTGCACTAGGATATACGGAGCACCTTTTTCACTGGACTGTGTTTTATATTCACTTTTTATATTCACTTTTTTCAAGCGCTGCATTTTATATATATACTATTGAGGGACTTTATATGCGTTTTTCCTGTATGTTCAGCTGCTGCCAATACTGATGAGCGCTTACTGTATATTTTATTCTATATAGACTGGAATCAATGTTTTTGGCTGGAAAAAAAACCTAGGACTAGTGGATTTCTAGAGGAGATTTTTAGCTGTAAAAATGCTCTAATGCTGAAAATGAGGTAAAATGCGGTAAAACGCTGGCGTTTCTGGACTTTTTTTGACCAAAGAAATATTCTTTTGGCGGTAAAAAAACAGCAAATGCGGAAAAATGTGGGATACTGTCGCTAATTGTGGCAAAATTCCGCTAAACACTTATGCAAAAATGCTAAAAAAAAGCTGAAAAACTCATGTTTTTAACGTGACTTTACACAGCTAACGTTACCAGCGTTATCAAAACATCCCGTGTGCATGAGGACTAAGTGTTAAATGGATTATCTCAACCTTCTAACTGCAACCTCTACAGGATATCTTGTTTTGTTGAAAAATAACAAACCTACTGGCCAGATCACCGGGTTAAAATAAAGGAATAAAAACAAAACAAATAATTTATTTGTGCTAGCAAAAACAGAATATAAAGACTGCTGCATCCACTACACAATCCAGATACTAGATGTAAAACAACTACTTCAGCATGGACACATAGGATAACATGCTGGGGGGTTTACTGGCTGTAGAAAAAAACACCAGAAGCCAAAAACAGCCGCTGTAAAAACATCCAGTGTGCATGAGGACTTAAGCTTTAGCCCTCATGCACATTGGACATTTTTACAGCGGCTGTTTTTGGCTTTTGACGTTTTTTTTTACAGCCAGTAAACCCCCCAGCATGTTATCCTATGTGTCCATGCACACAGATCAGGGGCAGACTGACCATTTGGAAACTCAGGCACTGCCCGAGGGCCCAGGGTCAGTAGGGGGCCCCATGAGATGCCCCTGGTACCTTTTTCATAGGCTTTTTTGAGTATGGGCAAGGACACAGGGGCCCCATGATCCCCTATTGCCCGGGGGCCCCATGAGTTGTCAGTCCGCCCCTGACACAGACTGTAATCAACGTTTTTTGGCTGGAAAAAAAACCCAGGACTAGTGGGTTTCTAGAGGAGCTTTTTAGCTGTAAAAATGATCTAACGCTGAAAAATGCAGCAAAAAGCGGTAAAACGCCACAAACCAGCATTTTTGGACGTTTTTTGACCAAAGAAATTTTTTTCGTAAAAAAAAAACGCTAAAAACCACAAACAGGGAAAACCGCAGGAAAACACTGCTAATCGTGGCAAAACGCAGCTAAACGCTAATGAAGAAATGCTGAAAAACGCACGTTTTTAATGTGACTTTACACAGTGTTATCAAAACGTCCAGTGTGCATGTGGGCTAAACAATAAAACCTGGAAGCTGATTGGTTTCCATGCAGAGCTGCACCAGATTTGGCACTCTCCACTTTTAGTAAATCGACCCCAATTTGTTTTTATCTACAGATACCCCCAGGGGCGGACTGACCATTTGGAAACTCGGCACTGCCTGAGGGCCCGGGGTCAGTAGGGGGCCCCATGAGATGCCCCTGGTACCTTTTTCATAGGCTTTTTTGAGTTTGGGCAAGGACACAGGGGCCACATGATCCCCTATTGCCCGGGGGCCCCATGAGTTGTCAGTCCGCCCCTGGATACCCCTTACCTGCAGAGGCAGTTTTTCGGTAAAAGCAAACAAACCCTCTAAATAAAAGCTTACAAAGGTTTTCATGTTGTAGCTGGCAGTGAGATAATAAGGGGATGTACAGTGACTATTTTATATTCTCGAGGTTCAGTAAATGTTTTATCATGTCTGGATTTGTCTTTATATTCCAGAGAATGGTGCACACATTAGCTCATTGTGCTGGAACTGATTATATTAGCAGTTCATTTTCATGTATGCCTAGCTGTAATAATGCCTCTCTTAGCATTACATTATATAGGATTGTCTGGGAATATTGTGTTTGTTGTGTGTCACTAAGCAGAGGGGTGACGGCGCACTTTGTATGTGTCACCATTGCAGGTAACAATAATAAATTGCTTTTCAAGAACAGTGGAGGTGAGAATAGTCACAGGGGTCCACATCATTAGATGTCAGCTGAATCGTTCACAGATGTCTTCCATTCTTCATGGATTCCGTTGATAAGATCTCCCTGCTAGAGTTCCCTCTTTGCCCTGTTGCTGAGTCTTACACACACAGCATTTGCCATTCAATTTTGACCTATTTCTGCTGGTTTTCCATTGGAAAAACAACTGAGTGGATCAAATAAACACACCACAGACACATTGGAACATTTCACAGCATTCATAGGAACTCAGTGAACTCAGTTAAATAATTTTTCTTTTCAAAAAACTGGTTGAAAATGCTTGAAATTACCTAAATATAGATATAAAGTGGAACTACACTGCATCTGAGCACCACAAACCAAAAATACTTTTTAATTTATTTGTAATATTTAAAGCAAACTCACCCATCCATCCATGTCTCCATGCTTTATTTGGTTGAGAAATCGCTATAAAAAACAGACCCCCTAGCATTTCTGGCTGTGGTCATCTTGAGTAATGGAAGATAATTTATGTAGCATTTACTTCCTGGAATTCACCTGCCCTTTGTTAAGGCATGCAAGGAGGATGTGCTTAGCTGAGAAAGCCTCTTTTTCCCTCTTTCCCTACTGAAGACTCCTGGGACATGTGACATCATTTGACTAGGCATGGAATCAAAGAAGCAACTAAAGAAATGTAAAAAAAAATTTAAAACATGTTCTCCCTGCGCCTGCGTGGAATTCCTCTGGGTATTCTGGTTTCCTCCCACACTTCAAAGACATACTGGTAGGTTAATTAGTTCCTGTCTAAATTGGCCCTAGTATGTGTATGTATGAATGTGAGTTAGGGACCTTAGATTGTACGCCCCTTGAGGGTTAGGGACTGATGTGAATGTATAATATATATGTAAAGCGCTGCATAAATTGACAGTGCTATGTAAGTACCTTTTAATAAATAAATAATACAACATGCAAATATGATAAACCATCCTATCCTTTTACTTATGCTAGCAGTAAAAGGAATAAAAAGAGTCAATGTTGATTGAGAGAGCAAAGTTTTTCTTCAAGTGTCGCCGGCACCAGGGTATCCATAGACAGAGACAAACATAGACATACAGCATACAGTGAGGGACAGAAGTATTTGAACACCCTGCGATTTTGCAAGTTCTCCCACTTAGAAATCATCTAGGGGTCTGAAATTCACATTGTAGGTGCATTCCCAGAATTTAAGAAAAAAATTCAGGAAATCACATTGTATGATTTTTAAAAGAATTTAAACTGCTGAACATAAGTATTTGAACACCTAAGAAACAGCAAGAATTCTGGCTCTCAAAGACCTGTTACTGTGCCTTTAAAAAGTCCACCTCTACTCCACTCATTAATCTAACATAGTAACACCTGTCTGAGCTCTTTAAAGACACCTGTCCACCCCACAGTCAGTCAGACGTCAACTACTACCATGGGCAAGACTAAAGAGCTGTCAAAAAACACCAGAGACAAAATTGTGGACCTCCACAAGGCTGGAAAGGGCTACGGGGCAATTGCCAAGCAGCTTGGTGAAAATAGATCAACTGTTGGAGCAATTGTTAGAAAATGGAAGAGGCTAAAGACGACTGTCAGTCTCCCTTGGACTGGGGATCCATGCAAGATCTCTCCTCGTGGGGTATCACTGATGATAAGAAAGGTGAGGAATCAGCCCAGAACTACAAGGGAGGAGCTGGTCAATGATATGAAGAGAGCTGGGACCACAGTTTCAAAGGTCACTGTCAGTAGAACACTACGCCGTCATGGTTTCAAATCATGCATTGCATGGAAGGTTCCTCTGCTCAAGTCATCACATGTCCAGGCACGTCTGAAGTTGGCCAATGACCATCTAGATGATCCAGAGGAGGCATGGGAGAAAGTCATGTGGTCAGATGAGACCAAAGTAGAACTTTTTGGTCTAAACTTCACTCGTCGTGTTTGGAGGAAAAAGAAGGATGAGTTGCATCCTAAGAACACCATCCCTACTGTGAAGCATGGGGTTGGTAACATCATGCTTTGGGGGTGCTTTTCTGCGAAGGGGACAGGACGACTGCACTGTATTAAGGAGAGGATGAATGGGGCCATTTATTGTGAGATTTTGAGCAATAACCTCCTTCCCTCAGTCAGAGCATTGAAGATGGGTCGTGGCTGGGTCTTCCAACATGACAACTACCCGAACACACAGCCAGGATAACCAAGGAGTGGCTCCGTAAGAAGCATATCAAGGTTCTGGAGTGGCCTAGCCAGTCTCCAGACCTAAATCCAATAGAACATCTTTGGAGGGAGCTGAAACTCTGTGTTGCTCAGCCACAGCCCCGAAACCTGACAGATCTAGAGGAGATCTGTGTGGAGGAGTGGGCCAAAATCCCTGTTGCAGTGTGTGCAAACCTGGTCAAGAACTACAGGAAACGTTTGACCTCTGTAACTGCAAACAAAGACTTCTGTACCAAATATTAACACTGATTTTCTCGGGTGTTCAAATACTTACAGTATGTTCAGCAATGCAAGACAAATAAATTCTTTAAAAATCATACAGTGTGATTTTCTGAATTTTTTTATAAATTCTGTCTCCCAGAGTGGGAATGCACCTACAATGTGAATTTCAGACCCCTCCATGATTTCTAAGTGGGAGAACTTGCAAAATCGCAGGGTGTTCAAATACTTCTGTTCCTCACTGTGTAGACAGAAGATCAAAAATTTGTTATTTCAAGCCTAACCTTCATTTTGTTAACCCCTTGGCACCCTTTAAGGGGTTTGTGATTCAGGGAGGTGGGACAGGGTTTAGGGTCATGTGATTGTCATGATTGGCTGTCACGGTGGTATCATGATTGGAAAGCTCCTGATTGCAAGTAGCTACTGGGACCTTTCCACACAGTGCCAGTAAATGTGCCAGGAACGTGCAGAGCACGAGCTCTCAGCACGCTTGCTTACATTGGGTATGCAAATATGCGGCATCTCGGCAACAAGGCTCAGCCGCCAACCCATATGGAAGAAAAATATATTTGAAATATATTTTAAAAATATTCTTCCCAAATATATTGACATATATTTGAAATACAATATATACAGTTGCAAGAAAAAGTATGTGAACCCCTTGGGATTACGTGGAGTTTTGCATGAATTGGGCATAAAATGTGCTCTGAACGTCATCTAAGTCACAACAATAGAAGAACACAGTCTGCTGAACATAATACTACACAAACATTAGATGTTGCTTTGGTTTAACATGTAAACATTCACAGTGCAGGGAGGAAAAAGTATGTGAGGCCCTAGCTTAATGACTTCTCCCAGAGCTAATTGGAGCCAGGAGTGAGCCAACCTTGACTCCAATCAGTGTGATGATATTGGATGTGTTGCTGACAGCTGTCCTGCCCTTAAAAAACACACACCTGTTGTGGGTTTACTGGTTTCAAGAAGCACTGTCTGATGTGAACCATGCCTCGCAGAAAAGAGCTCTCAGAAGACCTACGATCAAGAATTGTTGACTTGCATGAAGCTGGAAAGGGTTACAAAAGTATCTCCAAAAGCCTTGATGTTCATGTGTCCACAGTAAGACAGATTGTCTACAAATGGAGAAAGTTTAGCACTGTTGCTACTCTCCCTAGGCGTGGTCGTCCTGTAAAAATGACTGCAAGAGCACAGCGCAGAATGCTGCATGAGGAAAAGAAGAATCCCAGAGTGTCAGCTAAAGACCTACAGAAATCTCTGGCACATGCTAACATTTTTGTTGACACATCTACAATAAGGAAAACATTAAACAAGAATGGAGTACATGGGAGGACACCACGGAGGAAGCCATTGCTGTCCAAAAAGAATATTGCAGCACGTTTGAAGTTTGAAAAAGAGCACCTGGATGTTCCACAGCACTACTGGCAAAATATACTGTGGACAGATGAAACCAAGATTGAGTTGTTTGGGAAGAACACACAACACTATGTGTGGAGAAAAAAAGGCACAGCACACCAACATCAAAACCTCATCCCCACTGTAAAACATGGCGGAGGGAGCATCATGGTTTGGGGCTGCTTTGCTGCCTCAGGGCCTGGACGGATTGTTGTCATTGATGGGAAAATGAATTCCAGAGTTTATCAAGACATTTTGCAGGAAAACGTACGACCATCTGTCCGCCAACTGAAGCTCCGCAGAGGATGGGTGATGCAAAAGGACAATGACCCAAAGCATACAAGTAATTCAACAAAACAATGGCTGCAACAGCACACAATACGCCTTCTGGAGTGGCCCAGTCAGAGTCCTGACCTAAACCCGATTGAAATGCTGTGGCATGACCTTAAGAGAGCGATTCACACCAGACATCCCAAGAATATTGCTACACTGAAACAGTTTTGTGAAGAGGAGTGGTCCAAAATTACTCCAGATCGTTGTGAAGGTCTGATCTGCAACTACAGGAAACGTTTGGTTGAGGTTATTGCTGCCAAAGGAGGGTCAACCAATTATTAAGTCCAAAGGTTCAAATACTTTTTCCTCCCTGCACTGTGAATGTTTACATGTTATGTGCAATTAAACCATGGTAACATCTAATGTTTGTGTAGTATTATGTTCAGCAGACTGTGTTCTTCTATTGTTGTGACCTAGATGACGTTCAGAGCACATTTTATGCCCAATTCATGCAAAACTCCACGTAATCCCAAGGGGTTCACATACTTTTTCTTGCAACTGTACATATATTTGTATTTTAAAGACATGCAGTATATTTGAAAATGTATTTTTAAAACTATTTTTCATATATTTTGCAATAAAAGCACATTTCAACATAATATACATATATATATATATATTGAATATGGTGAAAATTTTTGTATTTCAAATATATGTCAATATTTTTGGGAAGAATATTTTTAAAATATATGTCAAATATATATTTCTTCCATGTGGGAAGAGGCCACATATTTGAGTACTGTTGGCGCCAAGGAGTTAAAGCTAGCCATACATCAGTAAGATTTTCCATTAAAGGAAAGGAACTCTCTGTTCAATATAAATAATTATATAAATAATTCAATATACAAATCCATTCAATTCATAGGTCCTTGAACTACAAACTTATTGGTAAGTCGTATTGATCTAGCTGGTGTTTGGCCAACAAAATTGATATCTAGAGCCAAAACTTTTTATATTTGGATATGAAATAGTATAGTTAAGCTTTTGTCAGTTTTGTTGACTGCATTAATTAGATTTCCCTTCACTTACTTTAAGATATAAAGAGTGATAGAAGGTTTCTATAAAGTGAGGGGGAATCCCTTTTTAGATAGTTATGGGAAGCCAACCTCATTGCTCTGTTTGATTGGGCAACTATGTGGCAAATGAGGTTTAATGTTGATAAATGTAAGGTTCTGCACTTGGGGGCTAAGAATATGCATACATCATACATACTAGGGGGGGTACAACTGGGGGAATCAATGGTGAAGAAGGATCTGGGAGTTCTGGAAGATCACAAGCTTAATAATGGCATGCGATGCCAAGCTGTGGTTTCTAAAGCGAGCAAAATCCTCTCTTGTATTAAAAGAGGTATAGACTCCAGAGAGAGAGATATCATATTACCCCTGTACAAATCATTAGTAAGACCTCATCTGGAATATGCAGTTCAGTTTTGGGCACCAATTCACAAAAAGAACATTGGGGAACTGGAGAAAGTGAAGAGAAGGGCAACTAAACTGATAAGAGGCATGGAGGAGATCAGCTATGAGGAAAGATTAGAGGAACTGAATTTATTCTCTCTTGAGAAGAGGAGATTAAGGGGGGATATGATCAACATGTATAAATACATCAGTGATTCATATAGTGAACTCGGTGTAGAGTTATTCACCCTGAGGTCATCACAGAGGACAAGGGGGCGCTATTTACGTGTGGAGGAAAAAAATTTAATCTCTAAACATGGAAAGGTTTCTTCACAGTGAGAGCTGTAAAAATGTGGAATAGACTCCCTCAAGAGTTGGTTCTGGCCAGCTCAGTGGATTGCTTTAAAAAAGGATTGTTTCTTAGATACACAGAATATAACTGGATACTAACATTTATAGGTGACGTTGATCCAGGGAATATCTAATTGCCTCTCGGGGGACCAGGAAATAATTTTTTTCCCAGCAGGAGCAAATTGGATCATGCTTTGCTGGGTTTTTTTTGCCTTCCTCTAGATCAACTGTGGGTATAGGATTATAACTTTTTTTTTTTTTGTAATGGTTGAACTGGATGGACTTTTGTCTTTTTTCAGCCAGACTAACTATGTAACTATGGGAAGAGATATCCCCACTGAAAGATTTCCCCTCAAGAATGGCAAAGCCACAGGTTTTGTCTTTATGTCCCCCTCCCCAGCAGCATATATTTACCTTTACTTTGCTGCCCTGCTGCTCCATTCATTCTCAGGGAGAGACAAAACATTTAGTACCTCTGGCTATGGAGGCGTATGCAACTTATTCCCCTTCATGTGACAAGGTTGGCCTTGGTGGCTAGCTCAATGCTTTCAGGTGGGTACAGAGAAGAAGTCATCAGCCATGTGTAATTTGGCATGGAACTCATCTGTGATGTCAAAATTCAACTAAAGCTAAATCTACTCCCACCCCATTCTAAACCAATCCTATCAAGCTCTGTAAAGAATAAATTTGTATACTTATCTATTCTGATGTCAGCTGCTCTGGTCCGGTCACATGATCTCTCCAGCTCCGCTGTTGCAGTAGAAGAGATTACGTCACCCATGGGCTTACTATGAGGCATCCATTGTCAGCTCCTTCGCCTCTATGTTGAAGACGATGCTGACAGCTGATCATGGGATCATAACGGAATGGCTTCAGAATAAGTAGGCATACAGATCTTTTCTTTACAGGGCTGGATAGAATGGGTTAGAATGAGTGTGGGAGTTGGTTTAGCATTTGTTAGATTTTAACTGAACTTCTACCTATTATTTTTTCTAGCTAGCTCTGGTCTAAACATGGGCAAAGCACAGGTTCACTTTAACCGCTTGCTCTCTGCCCTATATCAGAAGTACTGCTACAGGGTGGCACGGCTGCGCAAAATCACGTATATATGTGATTTGCATTTACAGGTAGGGGGTGCATGTGCCGCCCTACCCACACCGCTGTTGGCAGCTAGAGATGTCGATCACCAGGTCCGTCTGGCTATTCCTGGCTGGCACTCAGCGATCGTCAGGGAAAGCTGACAGGGGAGAGACCTGCGTGTAAACATCACAGGTCTCTCTCCTGTCAGCATGGACATGCTGCTTTGTATCTGTCTGCATAGCAGAGAGATACAAAACAGCATGTCTACATAGTAAAACACAGCAAAACACATACAGCACACAGTTAACCCCTTTGATCGCCCCAGGCGTTAACCCCTTCCTGCCCAGTGTCATTAGTACAGTTTCAGTGTTTTTTATTAGCACTGATCACTGTATTAGTGTCACTGGGGATGTCAGTGGCAGTTAGTCAGTTCCCACCCAGAGTCAGAATGCCCGCCGCAGTCATGCAGTCCCACTATAAGTAGCTGAAAGCCGCTATTACTAGTATGAAAAAAAAAATTTAAATTCCAGTGCATATGCCGCCATTTGTAGATGCTATAACTTTCACATAAACCAATTAATTTACACGTATTGGGATTTTTTTATTGGATATGTTTTATAGCAAAAAGTCAAAAATATTGTTTTTTTTTTTACAAAATTGTTGGCATTTATTTGTTTATAATGCAATATAAAAAATATGCACAGGTGATCAAATACCACCAGAGGAAAGCTCTATTTGTGGGGAAAAAAAAGAACATACATTTCATTTATGTACAGTGTTGCATAACCACGCAATTGTCAGGTAAAGTAACACGGCACCGTAGCGTAAAAAATGGCCTGGTCAGGTAGGGGGAGGGGAAATCCTCTGGAAGGCAGCTCTTGTCTCCCCCTCCCTAGTTGCCCCCCCCCAACCCTCACCCCCTGGATCACCCCCCCCAGCAGTATGTTTTGCTGTTTTATAAATACCTTTTCCATGTTTCTGCAGGCAAGTGTCAAGGTCCTACCTTTTCCCTGAGGTTATGTTACTCCATGTGCTGGCGTCCATCTTGGATTCTGCTGTGCATGATGGGAATCCTTTTTATGTCTTTAGGTCTCTGAGGTCCACCCCCCAGAGGGGCGTGGCTGATGACATATAAGCCTGTGGCCCGCACATGCTCTTTGCACTTGTGTCTTGTGTCTTGGTGTTACTATTACTCTGTTCTGACTCTCGTGACTCTCCTGGTATTCTGATTCGGCTTGTGACTTGACTATTCTTTGTATTCTCCTTTGATCTGACCCTCTGTTGCTGAACCCGGCTTGTGACCTGTGATTCTCATCTGCTGTCCTGTACTGTTTTGTCCTGTTGTTGTTGACCCTGGCTTGTCTGACTACTCTTTTGTTTCTTCCACCAGCTACACGCCATTGGCGGCGGCCATTACCACAGCTGAGGTGTCTCGGGGGCCGCGACCTGGTTCCTGGCTGCGTCAAGTCCATCCCCACCATCAGGGGCCCTGGTGAAGGGCAGCCTGGGACTTAGACTCCGCGCCCTGAGGGACTTTGGTCTGTGGGTGGTGGTTGTCGTCAGCCAGTGCGTTACATTGTTAGGCCTGCCTGTCCGTTCCTCAGCTCCTGCCCTGACAGCAAGTCACAGGACATGTAAGGTCTTCTTTCTCTTTAGATTTTCCCTATTAGTGGGTGATCCTCACTGATACAAACAGAGGTGCTAATATGAATATACAGTGAGGAACAGAAGTATTTGAACACCCGGCGATTTTGCAAGTTCTCCCACTTAGAAATCATGGAGGGGTCTGAAATTCACATTGTAGGTGTATTCCCACTCCGAGAGACAGAATTTAAAAAACAAATTCAGGAAATCACACTGTATGATTTTTAAAGAATTTTTTTGTCTTGCACTGCTGAACATAGATATTTGAACACCTGAGAAAATCAGGGTTAATATTTAGTACAGAAGCCTTTGTTTGCAATTACAGAGGTCAAACATTTCCTGTAGTTCTTGACTAGGTTTGCACACACTTCAACAGGGATTTTGGCCCACTCCTCCACACAGATATCCTCTAGATCTGTCAGGTTTCGGGGCTGTCGCTGAGCAACACGGAGTTTCAGCTCCCTCCAAAGATGTTCTATTGGATTTAGGTCTGACTTGAGCAGGGGAACCTTCCGTGCAATGCATGATTTGAAACCATGACGGCATAGTGTTCTACCGACAGTGACCTTTGAAACTGTGGTCCCAGCTCTCTTCATGTCATTGACCAGCTCCTCCCTTGTAGTTCTGGGCTGATTCCTCACCTTTTTTATCATCAGTGATACCCCACGAGGTGAGATCTTGCATGGATCCCCAGTCCGAGGGAGACTGACAATCATCTTTAGCCTCTTCCACTTTCTAACAATTGCTCCAACAGTTGATCTATTTTCACCAAGCTGCTTGGCAATTGCCCCGTAGCCCTTTCCAGCCTTGTGGAGGTTCACAATTTTGTCTCTGGTGTCTTTTGACAGCTCTTTGGTCTTGCCCATGGTAGTAGTTGGCATCTGATTGACTGTGGGGTGGACAGGTGTCTTTAAAGAGCTCAGACAGGTGCTACTAAGTTAGATTAATGAGTGGAGTAGAGGTGACATTTTTAAAGGCACAGTAACAAATCCTTGAGAGCCAGAATTCTTGCTGTTTCTTAGGTGTTCAAATACTTTTGTTCAGCAGTGCAAGACAAATAAATTCTTTAAAAATCATACAATGTGATTTCTTGAATTTTTTTTTTAATTCTGTCTCTCAGAGTGGGAATGCACCTACAACGTGAATTTCAGACCCCTACATGATTTCTAAGTGGGAGAACTTGCAAAATCGCAGGGTGTTCAAATACTTCTGTTCTTCACTGTATCAGGCTACTCTCTGCATCATTGTATATGATTCATAAGATGCTATCAATGTTCCGGGTTGAATATTGCTGAGCTTCAATCCACATAGAAGACTGAGAATGTCAATTTTTTAGAAATAAATAATTGTGAGGAAAAGTGGCAGAAAGGAGGTGAGTATTGCAGCCAGAGCTGTTTTTTTCCATGGGTCCTGATGACACAGCATCCTGTTTATTATTTGATGTTTTGTGAATTTGATATGTTTTTTCTGTTCTGCTTTGCTACTAGTTAGTACAACCCCTAGTTAGACACTTACACACCCCTCCCCACACACCATGCTCTAAGTTTAATTTTTATTTACACATGCTGAGATAGTAGCTTTTAGAAATTCAGGAGGCTTTTAGATCAAAAAGTCTTTTCACCTTCAAGAATATGCATTAAATACATCACTTGGGCACCGCTGGAATAAACTGTATTGAATTTCACTTCTGAGTCTTCTTGGTGAGTTAAAGCTGCCTGTGGATCTTGTTACTTCAACAAGGTGTCATACTTTCTGTACAGACCAGGTCTTAGGGGGTATGTCTTTTGGATAAAGTAGCATTTAAGACAGAAGGATTGGGGACTATTTTTTAAACAATTTTTCCTTCAGTTGGGCTTTAAACCAATAAATTAGGCTTCATCTTTCAAAAAAAGAAAGGAATTTTATCTCACTTGGTGGGTATGGATAAACTCTCATGTTTACATCAATCAAGCCAAACATTTGAATTCTTTACAAAACTGACAAGGGCAAAAAGTTACAAAAAGGTCACAGCTTTAGACAAGAAAGCAGCAAAGTTCATAAGATTTTCTAAGTAATGTTAAGAAAGCGGAAAAGCCTAAGTTCCTAATGCTGGGTATAAATCAATGCCAACTCCACAGCACATTCCTATTCATTCAGAGCAAAGCCTGAAAACAATGCCCATCTGCAATAAATAATCCTTGATCTAGCCAGGACTATGATTTACAATGCAGGGATGTAACTAGTTTGTAAGGACAACAGTTACATTTCAGCTTAAAAGAAAACTCTAAGGAAAACGTGACACAGCAATAAAAATACATTTTGAACAGCTACTTCCAGCACTCAGGTCTGCCTTGTCACTTTGGATTCACTGATAGAATAAAAAGTACTGTTCCATAACATTTTGTGGACCTTCTTCTAGTTTGTAAGCCCTTCTGGGCAGTTGTCATTCCTGTTTCAGCTTTTTAGGGAGGATAACATGTTGTTACAGTTCCTATGGAGTTTATTTATTAAAGGCAGAGAGGCTCTTCACTTGGCAACAGAATGTTCTCCTCAACTAGTGAATTACGTGGTTATATATACAGTAGTTACAGTAGTTAATCAGGTTTAAAAAAGACACAAGCCAATCTAGTTCAACTAATGGAAAAAAAAAGAGAAAACCACCATATTAACAATCCTATAAGCACAGTTGATCCAGAGGAAGGCAAAAAATACAAGAAAGCACAATCCAATTTGCCCGAGGGAAAAATAAATCCCTTCTTGATCCCCCAGAAGGCAATCGGATATTTCCTGGATCAACTACCCCTGGTGTTGTTACCTATAAATCTTAGTATCCAATTATATTTTGTGCATTTAGGAATGCATCCAGCTCTTTTTTAAAACAACCTACTGAGCTGGCCAGAACCAACTCTTGAGGGACTCTAATATCTGTGCTGTGGAGAAGCCTTTCCATATGTGGAGGTTAAATCTCTTTTCCTCCAGATATAAAGAGTGCACCCCTTATCCTCTGTAATGACCTGAAAGTGATTCACTCTACATCATGAAAGTGATTCACTCTACATCAAATTCACTATATGGACCACTTATGCATTTATACATGGTGATGAGGTGAAACTCTGGTGACTTCCATCATCCAATCATGTGTAAGCAAAAATACTATTTTTACATTTCTTTGCACATGAATGGGTATTTTTTGCAAAGTGAACTTTCAACGCTTTGCTTTGCAAAGTGAACCTATTTGCCTTCAGTAAACCAACCCATGTCAGGGCTATATAGATAAAAAAAAATAATAGTAATATAGTTGGGAATTAGGTGTTTTTGAGACAACTCCCCCTTTTGTATGTTGTGGGTAACATATGAAGAACTAAATGTAACAAAGTTTAATCTCAAAGACACACCAATGGAAGTTCAACGTTTTTATTATTTTTTATAACTCAGCCCTAGATGATGCTTCTCCGGGACTATATCCTTGACATGACAGCTTCTTCATCTTCCTTTATACTATTTGTTACATAAGTTCTTCAATAAACTCTGAAACCTTCAGAAACAGTCATAATTAATTTGCCTATTTATACCATTATACAGTAATACAGTATAACATCAACAGGAACACTATTCTGCTTCTAGGACTATTGTGGACTTTATGACTCCATGCACACTGGGCTTAAAAAAATGCCAGTTCCCTTGGCTGAAAATGCTTGTATAGAGCATTTTTGTATACCTTTAGGGTCGTTTACCATTTTTTTCTGCCAAAACTCTAGAAGCAGCAATTTCTAAGCCAGTGTGCATGGACCCTATAAAGTACATCCAAAACATACTGCATATCTCTATAAACACTATAAAACATATTACTGTGAGCTGTACTCTTAATGAAATCTTTATTCAGACATCATGAATATGCCATAGTATACAAATATCTGACAATTAACTCAACACTGACTATATAATAAATAAGTACTTTACTGAAGAGTTCAGCTGATAACATAATTCTGTCTTTTACTAAGCAGAATTGACAGAATAAATCCGGCATGCAACTTATTCTATCAGTCCTATCACAATACAGTTGCAGAAGTACATTACAGTTATCAGTTCCTTTTAAGCTGGTCATGCACTGACTGAAATTTCACTGATTCAACATGGACTGCCCGAATTTCAGGTAGTGTATGGCCATCCCCGACTGACTTCAGTCAAAGGGACATGCCTGAAACTTTTTCCTGATCAGTGTATATTGACAGCTGTAGGTGCAGGTGAAGGGGATTCCTCCTTCCTTTGTTGTGCTCTGCTAGCTAAAAATATAAACCAAAAATAAAAAAAAACAAACAGTTTATGACCAGCTTTACTCACACTTAAGCCCCATCCACACGGGTCGAATATTGGCCAGTATCAGCTCAGAACACAATAGCTTCCTGCATTTCTCGTGCAACCAAATCCATCCTTGTGATCAAGGGCTCTCATAAAGTCCTGGCACTTTGTTTTCTACTGCAGTGAGTCTATGTAGTTGCTCTCCATCTAGTCTCTGACTAATTTTTTTGGGTAATCCTGCAGGACGGTGTTGTCCACATTATCTTCTTTTGCTTTCTGTATGCTTTGTCCTAGCACTAGGGTCTTTAGCGTCCATAACTCTGATCAGAAATCTTCTTCTGGCACTTATAATAGTTTTTTTTCACTCAACAATTTTCGCTAAAGTGGAATTAAAGTTCTGTTGCAACTCACTGTAAGCAGGCAGGCTTTTTTATTTTTACAGAGAGACATGCAATGTTTTTTCTGTAATAATTTATATCTACCTGCCTGATCACAGTGATCCCCAGAATGTAAGCTGAATTGCGCATACGTAGCTTAGCTTACAGCAGACAGCCAATCCTTTGTGCTGGGATGACTAGGTCCTGCGCATGCGTAGGAGTGACTATCGTCCTGTATCAGAAGAAATCCAAAAACCAGCACACTTTAGAAGATGCAGAGAGACTGTTGGAAAGGTGAGTATCTCTGCCTTTAGTTTGGATTTAAGTCATATTAACAGAAAGCATAATATAATATCTGAATAACCCATCACCATTTGAAATGGAAGTGGTAATCACCACTTCTCGGTCAAACGGTTTTGGGCAATTCAAATATTTTATTATGCTTTCTGCTAATATAATTTAATGAAGGTTAACATCAGAATTAAAAATCCATAGCAGGCATTATGAAGAACTACATTTCACCTGTATATGCAAAAAGGGCTGGTGTTTTCATAAAAGATATTTTTGAGAAAATGGAGTAGCACTAATTCTACACTCTATGTATACACATGCATGTGAAAAAAAACCATATATAATAAAATAACAAATAATAAAGTAAAATAAAGTCTCTAATTGAAATCAGTCATGTTTACTTTGATTTCCACCCATGAGACCTTCAAAGAATCTCTCTTGCCACCAACTGTGCTCACACCTTCATCAATTGTGCTCTCACATGGGATCACTGACCTTACAAATTATGCAGGATCATAGTAAGCTTCTGTCCCCTTTAAATGGACATAAAGTATACTGTGGGGTTCTTCTGGTGGTCCTCCATTATGCTCTTGTTTTGGCCATAAAAAAAGGGCTGCTAGAGTGGTTATATGTAACTGCATCTCACTACAAAATTCATAGCAAATCCAAACAATTCAAGAGCCTTGTTGACAGCTGCAGGCCTGTATGCCACTTACTATTCATCATAAGACAAACAACAGAGTTGTTTTCACCATTTTGCCAACAATTCTCTCCAGGCAAAACATTTTTATATAGTTTTGAATAGAGAGATATAGGGTATGAAAATTAGCAAAGATGTTTGCTGTTGTCTCTTTTTTTCCCCTGGCTAGGTTGCCCTCACTCCTAATTGTTGTCACACAAGGACAATACATTAGGGGAACAGGATCACCAGGCAGACAGATATTAAGATCTTATAGAAACTGCAAGCTTTCCACATGCTACTTTGATTTATATCTCTGTCACTATTAGTAAGATTCCCACTTACTTCTTGTACATCTGACCCCATCACCAGAACACAAGAAGAATCCTCCTCAGAAGGGGCACAGACAACAATTTAAAAAAAATGGCTGGTTTGGACTTCCTGTACAAATCCCATAGTACAAGGTCATCACTGCATTGCAATCAGACAAAGAAAGAGCTAAAATGAATAATTTTAATACACATTTAAACATACCACAACCCATGACAAGTACAATACTACAGGGTCCAATTGACAGGGTACAAACAATGCATTACAGCAACAGTTGAAATCAAAGCTAATGTACACTCATCTCTCCAATGGGAATTATTGGTTAAATAATTATTTATTCATTATTTGAACTATGAATTGAGGTTTAGTTTAATTTATAATTGGAAAATGTTACATGAATCACAACTGGAATAGTCAATGATGGCAGGCTATTGAAGCTGAACTTCAAAGTACAGAGCCGGGAGGGAAACAAAACATTAAACTATATTGGAAAGCAGAGCTAATTAATTCATTTCTGTTGAGTAATTCATGATGTCTTTCATGCCTAGAACCATACATACTATTCACTTCTAACTTCCAATTTTTAAAAAATGATCATATTTCTCAACATGTGATTAATTAAAATATTCTTTTCTTTTTCTGTTCGTATATTCTACTACATAATATGTTTTTCTATGGTCATAAAACAGCTCATTTATGGAAGAAAACCACAAAGTAATTTGCAGGCAATGGAACAATTGTATTTTTCAATTGGTTTTAAGGGGAGAATTGATGCATACATTAAAACTTCAAGTGCTGATTGACAGCTAGTGTGACAATTAAATCATACCCTGTAGAGAGTCACAAAGGAAAACTTAATAGGCAAAAAGGAAGAAAATAGAAAACTTAAATTCCTTGGACATTTATTAAAGCTATTATACAGGGAAGAGAAAACAAATTGTGTAGTTTAGAAATATTTTTCTTTGAAATGATGGCTAAGTAATTGTAATGATAAAGAACAATTAAAAAACATATATGCTATACATACATGTAATTTTACTAATAACCTTTAGGAACAAATTGGCTGCATATTTACACACTACAATATAATGATGGTATGATATAATAGGGTATTTTGGAAAACTTTGAAATTTGGCAAAAAAGAGAATTAAAAAATATTTAAATTACATGAAAATCTATTTATACTATTCCAAGCAATGAGTTCATCAGCTGCTCATTTTTCATTTCCTCTTCTTTCCTTAAAGTGTAACTCTGCTTTGCTTAAAATTGATATAATTACTTAATTACTTACTTTATATAATATTGAAATATTAATATATGTTCATAGTCAATAATATAATAAATTGATATACGTAATTTGCTACAGAAGAAAGTGTTACATTTGATTAAAAGATACGTTTACTTTCATTTACCCCTTGTTTAAAATTATCAAACCCTCCACACAACCTAGGTGCAAAACTAACCTGTATTTAATAGCTGAAATCCTCCTTGATATTGGCCACACTAATTACCAAAGTTTTGGAGCTCTGGTCACGTCATTCTGCCTAAATCTAGTTTCTCAAGATTTGCCTATAAGGGAAATACTGGTGGAATTATAATATTAGCTTGCTGCAGGCAAGAGGAAGAATTCAAGTCTTCAACCTGAGCTTTACATTTCACCCTTCATGGCCGACCAAATTATTCATCTGGTTTGCCAGCCTGAACATCCTGCTGCTTCTGCAGCAGGAAGTCATTCATTTGCTGGTAGTATTACTACTGCCAATAAATAAATACTTTCCAATGTGCAGGCTACAACAGCATCAATGGTTGATAAGATGCCTGACTCACCATCATCTTGAAACCACCATCCCATAGCCTGCAGACTTGTAAACAATATAGCCATGAACATATTTGGTCAATGATGTCAGACAGCTCCTGAATTTTTTATTTAAATTCATCTTGCAGCTGTCAGTTGCGATATGGAGGATCTGTTTTTACTTTCAACAGGTTGCCAGCATCGTTGTTCTCGCCAATGTTAAAGGCACATAGCACACTTGCTGCCCCCCCCTTTCCTGGCAATCCAGGCTGCATAGTTGAAGGTCTGCTGTGGATTTTTGAAGGGGCACCACACTGTTTTTGTTTGTCTTCATTTTACAATCCATACTGTTCATTTCATTGGGGTGGTGGTGGAGGAGCGACTTTTCTAAATGGAGAAAGTGAATGATTAGCTTTAATAATTTTTTATCAATCCTCCGAAAACGTCAAAGTGATGGGAATGTACCAAATTTATTCAAAAACTTTAGGTGTCAACACTACTTGACCTACAGGTCAAGACCTCCAGACTGATCCCATCTAGAAACTATGCTACTTTACAGTGTTAGGCCCCATGCACACTGGGCGTTTACCTGTCCTGGGTGTTTTTGCACACCAAGGAGGCACAGGTGCAGTGTTCAGCCCCCTGCCTTCAGACTCAAAGTCCATGACAGGGTAAAATATGCTGTGCTGGATGCTATACTGAATGGTACTTGTGTTTGGAGCTATATGCATTTAGGAACATATGCCCAGAACACAGGCATATTTCTCTGAGCTCATATGATGGTAAGCATGGGTACCACTTGGTACAGCATCTGGCGCCAATGTTGGCCTATCATAGAAATTGACAGACTGCAGGTAGCTGGGCTGGACGCTGCACCTTTACCTCCTAGGCACAAGACTATGCTGGGATTGGAATTACACAGGTTATGTTACCAATATGCATGTGGTCCTATTAGAGCAGCAAAGCAGGGATTAGGTGACTGCATGAAGCACAATGGGTAGCTGAGTCTTGAATCACTGAAAACAAATTAGCACCAACCTTAAATGGCTGAACGTCCATTGACTTATGAAATGAATAAGAAGAGCCATACTACAGATATCTCAGAAAAGCCCCATAACATTTATCCGAGATATTATACAATCTTTGAGGCACATATTTTATTAACTCAAAAATACATCATAAATATTATTTAGTTGACTTTAAATGGTTTAGAGATATTAGGTTTTGGAATTATGGTTTCTTACCGCTGTTTGTTCTAAGGAGACTCATGTTTGTATAAAGTATTTCTAATATATTATGACAAATCAAATTACATGCTAATCTTCATTGAGGATTCTAATTCTGGTGACCCTGTGGACAACCAGAGGTTTCTTCACTTTGGACGGATTTCCTCTCACTTCCTGTTTAGCTATGGGAAAATCTCCCCAATGGGACACAGATGGCAAAAATAAAACTGAAAAGTTATATCCCTCCAAAATGTAAGAAAAAAAGGTTTTGCCTTCATTCTACATTTAAAGGTTTCAAGTGACTTTGGTGTCCTCAATTGCACTGTATCATTCTCTGTGGATAAGCTTTTCAGTCGTATGAGAGCATCAAAATCATTCGTATAGAATGACAATGCTTTAGATTATTATAACCTAAGCAGCAAAAGATAATTAAAGCTGAACTCTTGACACATATTAAAAAATACCATTTACTCTATGTTTTCAATGTTTAAATAAATCATATATTTATTTTTATAAAGAATTAACATATGTAAATGAATCTACCTTGATGTCAGCCTTCAGTAATCCACTGCATAGCAGAATTTACACTGAAAGAGGGAGGGGAGCATTCTGAGTCAATCAGAGCTGTATTGCTGCAAAATTGTTCAGGTATATAAAATATGAAATAATTATAGGTGTTATTTTCTGAAAACCTCTTTAACTACTTCAGCTCTGGCAACTGCATACCCCTTATGGATTGAATCAAATGTTATATTTCTGCTATGGACCTGTTTATTCAGCAATCACTTTGTCATAACACCTGTAAATTAATAATATTAAAATGCAAAAATAATTTTCTTGTTTATGCAATCTATAGACAAAACTAAAACCAGTGTTAGTTTAAACTAATAAAAGTTGCTGTAGATAAAAAGCACATTTTTATATTGTAATTTTTCCCATTTTTAACCCCTTGGCGCCGCGCGTATGCAAATTAGCTGCCCCACCGGACTGGCCTTTTTTCTGTGGGGCTGCTAATTTGAGTACCTGTTCCAAACCCTGCCAGGAGTAGGCCGGAACTTGGTGCCTGAGGGGATGCCAGAACCTATGCAACTCGGGTTGGCATGGCCATCATCAGTGGAGGAACGCCAGAGGCAACGGGGGAATAACCTATGTCTCTACTGCGGGAGGCAGGTCTTGTGGTGCGTTCTTGCCCAGCGAAACTGGGTAAGTGTGCTTCCGTGTTTTCCACCATATCCTCTAAATGTGGTAACCATGCCAATTACTTAGCCTTACCCGTTTCTTTTCAGCTTCCAGGAAGAACCGTGTCGGCAATGAGCAATTATTGACTCCGGGGCATGTAGTTGCTTTGTTGATTTAGAGTTTGCCAACCAAGGCTCAAGCGGCATTTGAGACCTTGAAGGAGCTGTTTACTACTGCCCCTATCCTTAGTCATCCTGACTCCTCTTTGCCTTACATTCTGGAAGTTGATGGTTTGGAGAACGCAGTGGGGGCCATCCTGTCCCAGAGGAAAGGTGCCAAAGAACTGTGCCAGTGGCATTTTTCTCAAGAAAACTTACGTCAGCGGAGAAAAATTATGACATTGGAGACCGGGAACTCCTGGCTATCAAAACAGCACTGGAGGAGTGGAGGTATCTGCTGGAAGGGGCCACACATCCAATCTTGATTTTTACAGACCACAAGAATCTGGAATACTTGAGGACAGCCAAATGCCTGAGACCACGCCAAGCAAGATGGTCACTCTTCTCCCTATTTGTGTTCCACATTACTTATAGACCCGGGTCCAAGAATACAAAGCCCGACGCTCTCTCACGCATGTTTGAGGACCCAGAAGAAGTCCCTAAACCAGACACTATCCTGTCCACAGGAAACTTTCTCGCCCTCCAAACGGAACTATGCTCCAGGCTACAGAACGCATCCATAGGAATGCCAAGCCCACCCGGGGTTTCTCTACAGAGCAAGGAGGGTCTCTTTTGGAAAGAAGGGAAAATTGTGGTACCCGAGGAGGTCCGAACCTTAGTTCTGGGGCACTGCCATGATCATCCACAAGCAGGCCATTTTGGAATCGCAAAGACTCTAGAGTTACTCCAGCGTACGTTCTGGTGGCCAAACATGACTAAAGATTGTGAACTATACGTGAACACCTGCGCCACGTGTCAAAGGAATAAGCCCACCAGAAGTAAGGCCTGGGGTTTACTATGACCATTGCCCATACCGGATCGGCTGTGGCAGATGATCTCCATGGATTTTATAGTGGAGCTCCCACTATCTCAAGACCATTCAGCGATTTTTGTACTTGTGGATCGTTTGTCAAAGATGGCCTATTTTCTGCCACTAAAGAATACGCCCTCGGCTATGGAAAGGGCACAGATCTTCGTGAAGGAAGTGGTGAAGCTCCATGGAATTACAGAAGACATTGTCTTGGACTGGGGGGTCCAATTTACGTCAAAAGTCTGGAGAGCATTATGCAAGATTCAGGGAATCAAGCTGTCCCTCTCGTCTGCCTACCACCCACAGACAAATGGGCAGACAGAAAGGACGAACCAGACCTTGGAACAGTACCTGAGATGTTATACATCTTTTCTCCAGGATGACTGGCTGGCGCTCTTGCCATTGGCTGAATTCGCATACAATAACGCGAATCATTCTGCTACGGGGCAATCCCCATTTTTTGCCAATTACAGATTTCACCCCACATTTTACCTGACCTGATTCCTGAAAGCCCGGTTCCTGCTACACAAAATATGCTGGATTTTTTTTCTACCAATAACAAGGTACTTCAAGAACCCATTGCAAAGGCCCAGGAGAACAGTAAAAGGGCCTTCGACAGGATAAGAAGAGGCGAGCTAAGCCTGCAACCGGGAGACCAGGTCTGGCTAGATAATACCAATTTGAGCATGTCTTGCCCCTCGAAAAAGCTGGGGCCGAAATTTATGGGCCCATTCCGGGTAAAACGGAAGTTCAATGAGGTGGCGTATAAACTGGCACTCCCAGGAACCTTGAAGATTCACCCAGTTTTTCACGTGTCGTTACTGAAGCCAGCAATGCCAGATCCTTTCCCGGACCAAGGGTCCAGACCTACGGAGGCTATAACCATTAACGAACAAGAAGAATTTGAGGTTGAAGCAATCATAGATTGCAGGAAAAGGCGGCCAGACACAGTTCCTGATTACGTGGAAGGGCTATGGCCCTGAGGAGAATTCGTGGGAGGCGGCCCAAAATGTTCACGCCCCTAGATTTGTCTGGGAATTCTATAGTAACCACCCACGGAGGAGAGATCGGTTGGGCATCCGGAGGATGCCCGTGGGAGTAGGGCAATGTCAGGGATCACGGCAACAAGCAGGTCTGCGCATGCGCAGAACGCCGATCCATACTTGCCGGCGGGCACTAGGACCTGGGCGGCAGTGGCCGCGCATGCGCACTCGCGGACACTCGCCTGGCACCAATGACAGGGCAGGGAGCACTATTTAAACCTGCCCTGCACAGACTCTCATTGCCGTATGGTCTATTTATCCTGTGTTCCTGTATACCTGCTATTGTGATTTGTTGCTGATCCTGACCTCTGCTGACTTCTCCTGCTCTGACCCCCTGGCTCATTTGACCTCTCTCCTGGATATCCCTAATCTGATCTGAACTCCTGTTACCGACCCCAGCGAGTGACCTGACTACTCTTCTGCCTGCTGACTTGTACTACCATGACCCCACTGTTACCGACCCGGCCCGTTTGACCACGCTCACTACTTTGCCATCCATCCATCCATCCTACACGGATCCATCCATCCTGCACGGATCCAGCCATTCCTGCTCCAGCCTTCCGCCTCTTCACGTCACCCTCTCTACCTGCATATACCTCTGGCGGATCCCTCTACCACAGGCAGGTGTACTCAGGGGCCGCAACTTGGTCCCTGTCTGCTCCAAGTCCATCCCCACCATCAGGGGCCCTGGTGAACAAGCAGACTGGGGCTTAGACTCCGCGCTCTGGGGAATCCTGTCCTGTGGACTGCTAGAGGTACCGCCAGGCGGCTGTTGACAATCTCAATACTTTGTTATATATCCTTTGTTGGCAATGACAGAGGTCAAACATTTCCTGTAACTCTTCACAAGGTTGGCACACACTGTTGCTGGTATGTTGGCCCATTCCTCCATGCAGATCTCCTCTAGAGCAGTGATGTTTTGGGGCTGTCGCTGGGCAACATGGACTTTCAACTCCCTCCAAAGGTTTTCTATGGGGCTGAAATCTGGAGACTGGCTAGGCCACTCCAGGACCTTGAAATGCTTCTTACGAAGCCACTCCTTCATTGCCCAGGCGGTATGTTTGGGATCATTGTTGTGTTGGAAGACCCAGCCACGTTTCATCTTCAATGCCCTTGCTGATGGAAGGAGGTTTGCACTCAAAATCTCATGATACATGGCCCCATTCATTCTGTCCTGTACATGGATCAGTCGTCCTGGTCCCTTTGTGGAGAAACAGCCCCAAAGCATGATGTTGCCACCCCCATGCTTCACAGTAGGTATGGTGTTCTTTGGATGCAACTCAGCATTCTCTCTCCTCCAAACACGAGGAGTTGTGTTTCTACCAAACAGTTCTATTTTGGTTTCATCTGACCATATGACATTCTCCCAATCCTCTTCTGGATCATCCAAATGCTCTCTAGCAAACTTCAGACGGGCCTGGACATGTACTGGCTTAAGCAGGGGGACACATCTGGCACTGCAGGACTGAGTCCCTGGCGGCGTAGTGTGTTACTGATGGTAGCCTTTGTTACGTTGGTCCCAGCCCTCTGCAGGTCATTCACTAGGTCCCCCCGTGTGGTCCTGGGATTTTTGCTCACGGTTCTTATGCTCATTTTGACCCCACGGGGTGAGATCTTGCGTGGAGCCCCAGATCGAGATTATCAGTGGTCTTGTATGTCTTTCATTTTCTAATTTATTGCTCCCACAGTTGATTTGTTCACTCCAAGCTGCTTGCCTATTGCAGATTCAGTCTTCCCAGCCTGGTGCAGGTCTACAATTTTGTTTCTGGTGTCCTTCGACAGCTCTTCGGTCTTCACCATAGTGGAGTTTGGAGTGTGACTGTTTGAGGTTGTGGACAGGTGTCTTTTATACTGATAACAAGTTCAAACAGGTGCCATTGATACAGGTAATGAGTGCAGGACAGAGGAGCCTCTTAAAGAAGAAGGTACAGATCTGTGAGAGCCAGAAATCTTGCTTGTTTGTAGGTGACCAAATACTTATTTCCACCATAATTTACAAACACATTCTTTCCAAATCAGCCAATGTGATTGTCTGGATTTTTTTTCTCATTTTGTCTCTCATAGTTGAGGTCTATCTATGATGCCAATTACAGGCCTCTCTCATCTTTTTAAGTGGGAGAACTTGCACAATTGGTGGCTGACTAAATACTTTCTTGCCCCACTGTAAGTTGAACTTATAAAATAATACAAATAAAAAAAAGTCAGTGGAAAAAATAGCTAAAGGGTGAAGGGGGAAGAAGGATTTAAAGTGATAGAAAAACCTTTAAAACCTTTATCTTTAAATTGTTCGTTTCCGCCTTCTCTTACCTATCCTGTATTCCCTGTATTAAAAATATCCCTGTCTATTTTTAATCCTGTCTGTTCCACTAATATGATGCAGCAGCTCCAGCTCTCCTGTGGCACAGGAGCCTATGGGAGACGTCAATGCTCTGGGAATTCACAGCTGTTGTCAAGCACTCCTTTACACAGGAGAGCCAAAGCTGCTGAATCACTTGACCGAATCGGACCAGCTTACTAAAAGGTATATACTCAGATCTCTTTTGTACAACATGCAGGATAGGTAGGAGGAGGGGGGAGGGAACATTGTTAAGAATAGTTAGAGTTAAGCTAGGTACATGAGGGCCAAAAATTAGCTAAAAACTTCATCGAACAGGCATACCTGACAATCAGCATCTGATCGGGGTCTGATCAGCGCTGGCAGCCAATGGGTTGAATGAAAAACAAAACTTTGTGTGTACCCAGCATTAGCCTTTACTAGCAATTTAACGTAGGCTGATTAGTGTTAACTAAGGGTTAAAAAAAAGGTTAAATAGAACAGATTTAAAATATTTAAAGGATAAAGCCTGAAAGCTTTTTTCACTTCATGCATTCTATGTATGAAGGTGAAAAATGTTCAGTGTGCAGCTCCCCCCTCAGCCCCCCAACTACTGACCTGGGCCTGATCCAGCAATGTGCACAAGAGAAGAAGCCTCCTCATTGGCTGAGACACAGCAGCAAGAGCCATTGGGAGCGGTTGGCGGGGCCACGCCATGCTCTGTGTGTCTCATAGACATACAGAGGCAGCTAAGGAGCGAGCACTCATGAGTGTCCCCTGCAGTTTATTCAGGGGGCACTCAGAAGGAGGGAGGGACCATGAGTGCCATCGGGGGACCTGAAAAAGAGGAGGATTGGGGCTGCTCTGTGCAAAACCAGTGGTAAGTGTGACATGTTTGTTATTTATTTTAAAAAAAGAACTGATGTCATATGCAGATCAAAGGTCACTCCTTTAATCTACTTATCAATCAAACAGAGTAAATATAACAATAATGTTACACATATATCTCAATTACATTTGCAGACAGTATCTCTGGTCAAATGACAAGAGGAAAGTAGAATGCAAAGGCATGGCAGATCAGCCAGACAGTGACAGCAGATTCATGAGCAAAGCCATGTGAACCATGGCTGGCTGTCATAGTGATCACATGATCATGAACCACACTGATTGGTTCTTGATTGCTGTATTTGACAGGTTGGATTTCTGATACAATGCAGTTGCTAATCCAGCAGCTAGCATGAGGCATAATACTAAGGAAGACTAAAAGTAGATTCTGGGTGGGAAGCAGTTAAACTGGAAAAGTGGTTTTTGTGTTAATATTTTGTCAGTGGAGTGTATTTTTTCTTTAGAAGGCATACAAGTGTATGATTTAAAAAACTGAGATTTTATCATACAGTTTATTAGTGTTTATCGCATTCATTTTTTACTCTTTTGTAGCCAAACCTCAACATTTTGGGACAGCAGAATTATGCGGTGCCAATATTTACAAAGGGGTCAAAATCTTTACCAAGTAATATAGACCTGTTAGTTTAACATCTGTAGTTGGGAAGATTATTAAGAGTTTAATAAAATACCACATAGATGGAAAATATATTTTAAGCAACAGACAGCATGGATTCATGAAAGACAGAAGTTGTCAAACAAATCTGATTTCTTTTTATGAGGGGGTGAGCAAAACCTTGGACAGAGGGGTGGCTGTGGACGTGGTATACTTTGATTTTGCAAAAGCATTTGACACAGTTCCCCACACACGGCTAATGTGTAAGGTAAAGTCTACGGGCTTGGAAAAATCTGTATGTAAATGGATAGAAAACTGGCTAAAAGATCGTATTCAGAGAGTAGTGGTTAATGATTCATACTCTGAATGGTCTAGGGTTGTCAGTGGTGTACCCCAAGGTTCAGTGTTGGGACCCTTACTGTTTAATATATTTATAAACAATATAGGGTCTGAGATTAAAAATCCCATTTCAGTCTTTGCAGATGACACCAAACTGTGCAGTGGAATAACGTCCTTACAGGATGTCTCCAACTTACAAGCCGACCTCAATGCACTGTTTAATTGGGCAACTTTGTGGCAATTGAGGTTTAATGTTGATAAATGTAAGGTTATGCACTTGGGGGCTAAGAATATGGATGCATCATACATACTGGGGGGGGGGGGTACAACTGGGGGAATCAATGGTGGGGAAGGATCTGGGTGTTCTGGTAGATCACAAGCTTTATGATGGCATGCAATGCCAAGCTGCAGTTTCTAAAGTGAGCAAAATCCTCTCTTGTATTAAAAGATCTTTAGACTCCAGAGAGAGAGATATCATATTACCCCTGTACAAATCATTAGTAAAACCTCATCTGGAATATGCAGTTCAATTTTGGGCACCAATTCACAAAAAGAACATTGGGGAACTGGAGAAAATACAGAGAAAGGCAACCAAACTGATAAGAGGCATGGAGGAGATCAGCTATGAGGAAAGATTAGTGGAACTGAATTTATTCTCTCTTGAGAAGAGGAGATTAAGGGGGATATGATCAACATGTATGAATACATCAGTGGTTCATATAGTGAACTCGGTGTAGAGCTATTCACCCTGAGGTCATCACAGAGGACAAGGGGGCACTCTTTACGTCTGGAGGAAAAGAAATTTAATCTCCAAACATGGAAAGGTTTCTTCACAGTAAGAGCTGTGAAAATGTGCAATAGACTCCCTCAAGAGTTGGTTCTGGCCAGCTCAGTGGATTGCTTTAAAAAAGGCCTGGATTCTTTCTTGGATACAGAGAATATAACTGGATACTAACATTTATAGGTAAGGTTGATCCAGGGAATATCCAATTGTCTCTCTACTGTAGTAGCAAATTGGATCATGCTTTGCCGAGTTGTTTGCCTTCCCCTGGATCAACTGTGGGTGCAGAATTATAACTTTTTTTTTTATGGTTGAACTGGATAAACTTTTGTCTTTTTTCAGCCAGAATAACTATGTAACTATGTCAGGTACAGCTTATCAAAGGGCTTCCGGGGTAAGCAAGGAACATGATTTACATTGATATTTAGTTAGTGGAGTATCATTTTCCTTTAAAGGTATACAAGTGCATGATTCAAAAAGCAGGGATTTTATCATACAGTTTATTAGTGTTTATCACATTAATTTGTGACTCTTCCATAGGCAAACCTCAAAGGTTTGGAACAACTGAATTAAGTCAGGTTTCTTCTCCCTCTTGAACTGCCAGACATTTTAGGGTCACCTACACTGCACAGAGAGGAAATAACAATTTTTGTAACTGTAAACTGCTAGCATAGGTATGAAGAGCAATATAATAGCCTGTTTTTTCTAACTTGAAAGTTTACTTTTTAAAGTACATATAAACTCGTGTAAAACCCTGCCATGATTCTACTTGCAGGATGTTAAATGGACATAAAATGGCAGCATCTTGCCCTGTTGCAACACTTTGTGGGATTCGTAGGCTCACTGCAGGACTTTGCTGTCCAGAGGAGCTGGTGTGTGGGCAGAGGCACATAAATACAGAAGCCCGGGAATCTGGGCAGGAAGTGAGGGGGTGAGAGTTGGAAAACAGGTGTGGAGCAGAAGGGCGTGTGGGACACCGTAGGACCTGGCCAGGCTAGGCCACAGAGAGAGAGAGAATGGAGAAGGACTCGTTGACACCCCTGGTGAGTCTGGTGAGCTGTCCGACGGCTGGAGGTCCAGAGTGCTGCTGTCCAGAGTAATCTCTGAAGGAGGAACCGGAGGAACACTGGGGGCCCCCATCTACAGAGAGACCATCAGCTACCTGCCTGGTGCCATGGATTGGGTGAAGTGTTCTATTCTCAAGCCATTCAAGTTGACAATGACATTATGCAAGTCTACTGCTTTCTGTCTAGTTCGACTGACACTGTTCACAACTTACACATGTTAAGGCCTAGTTCACCCAGCCTACCTGGTACTACACTTTCAGCATAATCCAATCACAAAAGTCCACTGCCGTGTCCTGCCCTCTGCAAGTTAGGCCACATCCTTGCTTCCATTGCAATCGGCCCACATTCACCAGACGGGTCCTGCATTGCTGCAGTGTGCTACTGGGGTCGCAAGAGGAATTAATTCCTACAGAAAGGGCTTCTGCTCATTCCTAAATTTACATCTTACCCTGTGTGTGTTAAAGGGTACCGTCCAGGCTACCTACCACTTAAAGGGGCAGCTACTTTCTTTTGTATTCACACCCTATTAAGAATCTTCTACATTTTCTCTCAGAGGGATTTGAATTCTTAAAGTGCACTAATTCGGGCCCCATTGAGCGCGTAGAGGATCTTATACTGCAGTTTAAAGAGACAATGACCTACTCAATTCAAGAGTTTTTTTGCCTCAGAATTGAACCCTGTCCCCTGCTTCTGAGAGCCCAAAGTGAGCTAGCAGCTCTGCTTGGTGGTTTTTCTTGGTCACTGAGGAAAATCATCTCAGGGTTGGGGTTACTATCTAAATTCTGAACTGCAGGATGTCCATAACTGATATTTTGCTGTGTTTGACTTTTGCATGAAGTTGCTCCACGTGATAGCTATTATTTCATGCACAAACGTTTCTGTTGTTTTACTGGGCTTACATTTAATCTCAATACAACCAAGTTATCGGTTCCCTCTAAACTGTCTGTGAGTTTAATTTGTGCTTGCAGCCAATGGGTCCCTCTCACTGGAGGGTTAGGTGGTGTCAGCAAGGGTTGAGCTGTCAGGGTTCGACAAGACAGAGAACCCAAAAATGACTCAACAACCCATTAGGGAGTAGTGCTACACTCTGAATGATCAGCATCTTACTTGATAAAGCACCAAGTATCAGAAAGAATTACTATTTTTTTCTAAAGGCAAATATGCCGTTTGCTTTCTTTAATGAATGAGGTGAAGCTTTGCTGACTTTGTGCGGACAAATATATGTTTTTTTTTCTTTTTATTTCTTTTCCTCTCCAGCGATTGAGTATGCTTTCCAAAGGCAACCTTTTGGGAGATTGAAAGGGGGTGTCCATGCAGAAGAACAGTTGGGAGATGGGAGCAAAGCGGTGTCATCCTATAACAGGTAGCACCTTTACAAGGACCTTCATGGCAGAATCACCAAGTAGTATTTTAATGAATGCTGAAGATTTAAAAATTTTAAAAATAACTATGGAAAGCATTTTAATATGTTAACGCTGGTATGAAACTTTAAAGATTGAGTTTACATATACTTTAATCAAGATGTATTACGGTCGATAAGATATATTTTCACCCTAAGTACATTTTAATGGTTAATTTTCATTTTTATCTCATGAGCTTTCAAAGCCATTCACCCTGGAGCTTTATGTTATCTTAGAAAGTTGATTACAAGAAACTTGTCCAAGACATACTGAGGAACTGGCTTTAAGAGGCTTAAAAGAAACTGCTCGAACTTTAAAGATTTCCATCAAGTAGCCTTTCAACTTAAAGAGCACAAGGTAAGATGTTAATGCTTAGATAAGGCGCTATAAAGAAATGTTAGCAGATAAGTAAAAACACTTACCACTGGGATATGGGATTTTGCCATTTCATTCAGCAGAAAGTAAAATGCTGCATTAATTGTACTTTTTATGTTTAATCCCTATAGGCTTGAAGTTATTGAAGAATGAAAGTAGTAAACACTTGTATTTCATTTGCATCCAAAATCTCTATTTATAGTATATCTAGACAAGAGGTTTTTTTTTCCATTTTGGATACACTAGAGCAGGTTTTCTAAACCAGGGTTCTATGGAACCCTAGAATTCCTCCAGAGATTGCTAGGGGTTCCTTGAGCAATGAGCAAATTCTACCTCTCAGATACGTTCACACTGACATCAATGATCATTTTAACTATCTTTAAGGGGGTAATTCTTCTCAATGAGCACATATGTAAAGAGCATTCTTCCTACTGACCATCACACTAATGTATCATGAGTTGTAGATATAGTAATTTTTAGCAGGCGTTCTCTGAGACAGGAAAGTTATTTCAAGGGTTCCACTGTGTTGGAAAGGTCAAAAAAGGCTGTACTAGAGGTTAAAGCCTACCCCTCTCGGGATTTTTTTGTTATCTATGTTCCATTTGGGAGGTTTCCCTTAATTTCTTTACAACAGTAAGTTTAAAGGTGCCTGTCAGGGGATAAGCTGGAGAAGATTAGCTTAAAGCGGAGCTCCACCAAAAAGAGAAAGCTCCACCAAAAAGAGAAAGTGACTGGAAACGGAAGTTGTCCCCCTCCCCGTAGTCTTCTGGGACATGTGACAGGTCCCAGAAGAGTACAGGGCCATTCAGAATGTGCAGCGCTACTCACGCATCTTGCAGTGGGTGACTGTCACAGCCGGGTGCTCACACTGAAGATGCCAGCACCAGGAATACAGGATGGCTGGTGAATTGAATTGTGGGGAGGACACCGCAGGAGAGAGGGATAGGTCAGTGTCTGTTTTTTAAAAGGCTTCCATTCCTGACCACATCTCCTGCCTCAACCTGCATGCTGTGATCTGCTTGGACTTCCCACATCTTCATCCTGGATCAGCTACCTCCAGTGCTTGGCTTCCTTCTGAAGATGCATCACCACTGCAGATCCATCTGACTACCACACAGCTGGCAACCCATGTTTCTTTGGGCTCAGCATCTCCTGTCACCATCTCCAGGGGTGTTGTGTACTCAGCCTCAAGGGAAGCCCTCTCATCATTTCGGCCTCAAGTCCAGGTACTTGACAGTTTCTCTCCAAAGTGAGGGAAATGATTTCCCCATTAGAAGATTCTCCATTATCTCCTGTTTTGGTGGCACCACTAAAAGTTTGGCGTTCTCATCATGTACAGAAGACAATGACCACCAGCACAAATAGAGAGGTTGAAACTACAGACAGACACAGTTTCCCACCCAGTAATTGCTGTAGTAGGTCCATCTATTCCAGTTCTTTTTGTTTCCAATCTGGTGTTGGAGCTGTTAGAATATGACCATGGACCTGTCCGGATGAAGCGGTTGGGCCACGATATATGTGTGGAATCTGTCTTTACCAATTTACCATCACACCACATCATAAGTTATTAGCGCAGCTACCTGGGGAGGAACCATCTGTTCACCTATACAAGTTATGATATTAAGTCTCAGGGGTCTTATAATATATTATACATTATTTTAATCATATTATTAATGTACAGAAAACGTTTCAGTCTTTTTATATGGTTTATATTGTTAACTTATCTTATATATGTGAATCATTTTAGCCTGGGGCTCATGATCAGTTTTCCAGCTGTTGATTTCCAAGGTCATCTGAAAACTTGTGGGTGAGTTTTGCATATCCTACATTTGCTGTAAGAGAAGGGATTTGGGGAAATATTTGAGCTGAGGAGGGGGGAGGGGTCTTAGATTTGGGGGTATTTTTTCTAGGGTGGGGATTTTGGAGGTGTAAGCCGTCTACTGGGGTGGGCTCCCCAGGATACAGTGAAGTCACAAACGAGGAAAGCAACCCCAACACCAGCTTTTGCCACAACAGAATTTTACTTAGATGTGGCAAATTATCAAGGTCCTACCTTTCCTCAGGGCTTGTGCTGCTCCATGTGCTGGCATCCATCTTAGGTCTGCAAAGCATTGTGGAATCCTTTATGCTTTCAGCCCTCTGCGGCTCCTCCCAGGAGGTGGTGGCTTATCACATTTAAGTCTGCTGTTTGCAGCTGTCCATTGCATTCGTGTCCTGTCTGTTGCACAGCAGCAAGCTCCTGTTCAGTTAACTCTTTGCTCTCCTGGATACCGACTCAGCTTTGGCTAAGACTCCTCCTGGCTTCTGACCCCAGCTCTGGCGACCATTCTTCCTGGCTTCTGACCCCGGCTCTGGCGACCACTCTTCCTGGCTTCTGACCCCGGCTCTGGCGACCATTCTTCCTGGCTTCTGACCCAGGCTTTGGCTATGATTCCCGCTGGTTCTCGACTTGATTATCCTGGAAGACGATCTTGGCAGGAGAACTTCTGTCCTACCAAGTCATCCGCTGTTGCTGTCCGACTTGCATAGACTCTTGCCTTGTTTATGTGTAAATAAACCTACCTTTAATTGCACCTCCTTGTGTGTCTGGCTCCTCGCTCCCTGACACATATAAACACAACCACAAATGCTGGAAACACAATAAATTTACATACACCCAGCCCAAAGGCTGAGACCCTTGTGCTGCATAGCACGGCGCCTTCTGATGGATGAAGGTAGAAAGTGAAGTAATTTACCTACTGGCGGGCACAAATAAGCTGCCACACCTTACCTGTTATTACCCTAAAAGAGCAGGAATCAGTGTATGGGTGTACCCCCTGCCAGGTCGCCTTAATGACTCACTCCAGCAGACACCTTCCTACCCTTGGAAACAAAAAAAATGTTAATGAGCAACTCACACCTAATTATCTCAACAAATACTACTGTCTCTGCATCTACTCTCTGTATTTCTCTGAAACAGTCTGAAATAGTTAATAATTTACCACTTTTCAGTGCCTTCTGGGCATTTGGGATGTTCTCCTGTGCTTATCTTTAACAAATGCTTCTAAACGCAAACGCGCATAAACGTGTTATGCAAACGCGACTAAACAGACGTTTTTTAACCAACGTTTTCCAGCAGTCAGTTTCCGTCGTTCAAAAGTGTTCCGTGTACATGGGGCCTAAGTATTTGCAATGTTATGTACAGTTATATTAACACATGCCAAAGTTGCAAAATTGGATTTAGGCATTAAAATAGAAGTCCACTCAAATCCTGTTTATACTTAAACTTGCTCCCACCCCCATTATAAATCCTATACTAACTAGCCTTTAGAGGAAATATATGTATACTTACCTATTCTGAGTCCGGTCATGTGATTGGCTCCCAGTGTCGTCTTAAGGGTTAAAGAGGGACAGCCGACGATGGCTGCAATGCCTTGGTCCAGAACCTTGCAAGCATGGGACAGGTCCACCATATGTGTAAGACAACTCCCAAGGTTGAACAGCCAAAAAAAGCAGGTGTTGGGAAGAGAAGGATGAAGATGTGCTAACTGGGACAGAACCAGGGGCGGACTGACCATTTGGAAACTCGGGCACTGCCCGAGGGCCCGGGGTCAGTAGGGGGCCCCATGAGATGCCCCTGGTACCTTTTTCATAGGCTTTTTTGAGTTTGGGCAAGGACACAGGGGCCCCATGATGCCCTATTGCCCGGGGGCCACATGAGTTGTCAGTCCGCCCCTGGACAGAACCATGTACCATCTCACAATGGTCTTGAATTTAAACTGATAACTTTACACATGCAAAGGGGACTAATGATGAAGTCAGATATCCAGTGGATATACTGTGTGTTGTTAGTGATAACAATGATTAGCTCGGGGTTCAAGCATTCTTGATAGAACAATCAGAACCTTCATCGGATTTACTAAATTCACTTAATTCACAAAGACACGTGACTGCAATTTTCAAATCTTATTAGATGCAACTAAAAATAAATGTCACTGCTTTGAAATAAAGTATCCCTATCCTGGTGTGTTAGATTTTCAGACTGACCACTTTGTGTGTCATTTCCATACATAAAACCTGCTGTAACATAAACATGGAGACTTCCATTGTTGACCTCTACTGAGAATGATAGTTACACAGTTGACATATTAATCCTCTGCTGTCAGTGCTTTAAGCCACTATCCTGGATCAATTACATAGGAGGGCTTATTACTCTGCCTTTCCTTATCCACATAGTAGTAGAGCTGAGGGCCAGCATAATACTCTGCCAACTAATATTTCAAAGTACAATTTCAGCAAAGGCAGCCTTCCTATGTCTCCTGTGACAGGCTTACTTTAAAGCTGAGCTCCAGGCAAACAGCTAAATACACAGATTAAAAAGATTTGAAACCTAGAAAATGTTGGAAGAAGCAAACAAACATGGTATACCTACCTGCTCTGTGTAAAGCAGTCCCAATCCTCCTCTTCTCAGGTTTCCCACTGGGGCTTCTGGCTCCTCCCCTCTGCGTCAGTGTCCCCAAAGCAAGCTGCGTGCTAAGAGGGCACTCTTGTAGACTCCATCTTGAGCTGGTCTCCGTGTGCCCATTGCTCGGCCCCACACTCTGCTCATGTTCTCTGCTCACTGGCTGTGATTGCCAATGGCTCCTGCTGCCTCTGTGTCCAGTGAGGAGACAGAGAGCTGAGAAAGCTTCTGCTGGTTCAAGACCAGGCTCAGGTAAGAGTATGGGGGGCTCTACCTTAATGCAGAGAATGCATAAAACAACCTTCTGCCTTTAGTACCATTTTAACTGTATAAAAGAATGTTGTTTTACCTGACAAATGATGTTTTACCTGTCCTTCCCCTGATATTTACACAACTCTGCACACAGCACAGCCCTGTCTGGGCAGGAGACCTGATTTTTCTCTGTTGCAGTTATAAGACTTAATGTACAAGTAGTGTCCCTTCACCTGCCTGTGAACAGTGGAGATTCAACAAACTGATGAATTCATGTCTCTGTCACTCTGCTTTCTTCTCCTATCAGAATGCCCAATGTTAGCACTTTGCACCACACTTGACTGCCTTCTTGTGCTGCTTCTCCCTCTCTTAGCTTGAGCTCTGTTGTACAGAATATCATAAGTGATACCAAGTCAAATTCAGATACTTACACTGCTTCAATTACAAAATTGTGCTGTATTAATCAGTATAAAACTGCATCAATGCATTTCTTTTATTATCTAAAGCAGAGGTCTCCAAACTTTCTAAACAAAGGGTCAGTTTAATGTGCTTCAGACTTTAGGGGGGCCGGGCCATGGCCAGTGGAAGCAGAAAATGTCCTGGTGTCAGTGGGAGTAAACAATGTCCCGACTTTGATATTAGAGGAAATATTAATGCCCCATTGTTGGTGTCAGTGGGAGGAATAGTGCCTCATCACTGGTATCAGTGGGAGAAACAGTGCCTCGATATTGGTGTCAGTGGGAGGAATAGTGCCTCATCATTGGTATCAGTGGGAGAAACAGTGCCTCATCATTGGTGTCAGTGGGAGGAATAGTGCCTCATCATTGGTATCAGTGGGAGAAACAGTGCCCCGATATTGGTGTCAGTGGGAGGAATAGTGCCTCATCATTGATATCAGAGAAAGGAATAGTATCCCACTGTTGATGTCAGTGGAGGAATTATTGTCCGATTATTGCTGTCAGTGGGAGGAACAGTGCCTCATCATTGATATCAGTGAGAGGAATTGTATCCCACTATTGATGTCAGTGGAGGAATTATTGTCCCATTGTTGGTGTCAGTGGCAGGGATAGTGCCTCATCATTGATATCAGTGAGAGGAATAGTATCCCACTATTGATGTCAGTGGAGGAATTAGTGTCCCATTGTTGGTGTCAGTGGGAGGAATAGTGCCTCATCATTGATGTCAGTGGAGGAATTATTGTCCCATTGTTGGTGTCAGTGGGAGGAATAGTGCCTCATCATTGATATCAATGAGAGGAATAGTATCCCACTATTGATCTCAGTGGAGGAATTATTGTCCCATTGTTGGTGTCAGTGGGAGGAACAGTGCCTCATCATTGATATCAGTGAGATGAATTGTATCCCACTATTGATGTCAGTGGAGGAACTATTGTCCCATTGTTGGTGTCAGTGGCAGGGATAGTGCCTCATCATTGATATCAGTGAGAGGAATTGTATCCTACTATTGATGTCAGTGGAGGAATTATTGTCCCATTGTTGGTGTCAGTGGGAGGAATGGCCTCCCTCTGCCATTATCGTGCTGTCGGCCATCTTGGATATGGTTCATGTGAATGCTTTTAATTGTTCTACAGCTTGTAAGTAGGATCCTATTTGCGCAAATAAAGAATTTTTTGATACGTATTGCACTATGAGCGGCATGTTTTTTCTTTCATGACCTAGTCTGGCACTATACTTTGAGTTTTCATTCGAGTTGAAGTCCAGGAAGTTCCATGTTTTGGGGCGTGATACGGGAAGCCTGCCAGTGCTCTACATTATAAAGCTGGTTGGGACCCCCTGTCATTAAGGGGTCTCCAACTCTGGTAAGCCTCCATTCGTTACTTTGGTGGTGGTGTGCACTCTGGTGACCAGTTGAAGAACGTTCATCTACATTTGCACTTTCAGCATTGTCTACAATAATACCATCGATTGTGGAATTTTCTTCTCATACTTATGGACTATTGTTTAGGTCTATACAGACTTTTTGTTATTGTTTTTTCTACTAACCTTTATGCATATTTGAGGTGAATTTTTTGCACATGGACATTTGACCTATCCTCAACCTCGATCACTCTTCCGAGGTGTGAGGGTCTTCACAGGGCTCATAGATAATGTATGATATTTTGGTTAATTTGACCATGCATCACGGTTTCTTACACGTATTTATGATTATTGTACTCTGTTTATTCAATCAATTTTTTTTTCAAATTTTGATCGCCCCTCAGAGGGATGAGGGTCTTCTTAGGACATATGTATGCACTTATTACAGTGTTTTATTTTTTGATCGCCCCTCAGAGGGATGAGGGTCTTCTTAGGACATATGTATGCACTTATTACAGTGTTTTATTTTCAATTTGTGATAATTTTTCAGAGGTGTGAAGGTTTCCATAGTGCTCATAAAGTTCTAAGGGTTCACCTAGTTCAGTATCCATTTGAAATAGTACCCCACTGTTGATGTCAGTAGAGGAATTATTGTCCCGTTGTTGGTGTCAGTGGGAGGAATAATACCCCACTGTTGATGTCAGTAGAGAAATTATTGTCCCGTTGTTGGTGTCAGTGGGAGGAATAATACCCCACTGTTGATGTCAGTAGAGGAATTATTGTCCCATTGTTGGTGTCAGTTGAAGGAATAATACCTCACTGTTGATGTCAGTAGAGGAATTATTGTCCCATTGTTGGTGTCAGTGGGAGGAATAATACCCCACTGTTGGTGTCAGTAGAGGAATTATTGTCCCATTGTTGGTGTCAGTGGGAGGAATAATACCTCACTGTTGATGTCAGTAGAGGAATTATTGTCCCATTGTTGGTGTCAGTGGGAGGAATAATACCCCACTGTTGATGTCAGTAGAGGAATTATTGTCCCATTGTTGGTGTCAGTTGAAGGAATAATACCTCACTGTTGATGTCAGTAGAGGAATTATTGTCCCATTGTTGGTGTCAGTGGGAGGAATAATACCCCACTGTTGGTGTCAGTAGAGGAATTATTGTCCTATTGTTGGTGTCAGTGGGAGGAATAATACCCCACTGTTGATGTCAGTAGAGGAATTATTGTCCCATTGTTGGTGTCAGGGGGAGAAATAATACCCCACTGTTGATGTCAGTAGAGGAATTATTGTCCCATTGTTGGTGTCAGGGGGAGGAATAATACCCCGCTGTTGATGTCAGTAGAGGAATTATTGTCCCATAGTGGGTGTCATGGGGAGGAATAATACCCCGCTGTTGATGTCAGTAGAGGAATTATTGTCCCATTGTTGGTGTCAGGGGGAGGAATAATACCCCACTGTTGATGTCAGTAGAGGAATTATTGTCCCATTGTTGGTGTCAGTGGGAGGAATGGTGCCTCTTATAAGTGAGAGGAATAGTGCCCCAAGGGACGGCTGAGGGCATGCAAAGGGCGCATTTGGCCCCAGGGCTGCAGTTTGGAGACCACTGATCTACAGCCTGGATTTAAGATTTAAGATTATATTTAATGTTATCACCTCTAGCCCTTCCTTACAAAATGAACCTGTTTGTCTCAAGGGAAGGTTTTGAAATACTGTATATCCAATATGAATTCAACAGAGACATTATTTTCTAATACAAACCATACGGATTTCAGTAATGACATACTGGCCGATTATGTTTGCGGATAAAATCAGTGATGTTTAGGAAATCTGATTAAAATAAAATCTTAGGCACACTGAACAAAATTAGAATAAAAACAATTTGAACATTCTGTTTACTCAGCTCACGTCCTGCTAAATGAAAAAAAAATTGATTAAATTGCTATTATTTAAATAGCTTTGTGCTTTAATAGACTAAAGTTGTGCTGTTTCCCCAAAGTGTTTGCTGAAATCAATTACAACTCTGAAACTTTTCTTGTAACCGTTTTAAAGTAAACAGCGCCTGCAAGTCTCTCTCTACAACGCTGAGTCAATAAAATGAAAAGGTTATATATTCTGGCCTTTTTTTTTTTTTTTTAAACTTGTACTATGTGACAATTTCTAAATGTATGCCATAAGCTGTGCCACAGCACATTACAAATTGAATATGCTATGCAATGGCATATTCTTTAACACTTTCCCTGCCAGAGTCCTTGTTTTCATTTTTCACCCACAACCTACATTCCTAATTTTCTTTATAATAAAATTAACTTAGAACCCCAAGACACTGCATATGATGATAATAGCATGACTGCTAATCAAATCTATATTTTCAGCAAAGCCGCATGCACACAGGATGTTTTGGAAAAACTATCCTATAAAGCTTTCCTCTGGCAACAGCGTTTTGGCAGAAAAGTCGCCTGACGCTTGTAAAAGTCTGTAACGTGTTAAGATGCGTTTAGGTGCGTTTACAGTAGTCACGTACTTCAGCATTATTTAATTTCACTGGCCAAAGCTCAAGCATTAACCATTTGCCCTCCAGAGGATTTACCCCCCTTCCTGATCAGGCCATTTTTTGCGATCTGGCACTGCGTCATTTTAACTGACAATTGCGTGGTCATGTAATGCTGCACCCAAATTAATTTTACATTTTTCCCCATAAATAGAGCTTTCTTTCGGTGGTATTTGATCGCCTGTGTGTTTTTAATTTTTTGCGCTATAAATAAATAAAGACCTATAGGGGGCTTTTGAAGTTTCGCTTATAGAAGGTATAGGATACTGAAGTTAAATTATAAGTGATTCTAAAATTTTTTTTTTAACCACTTGCTCTTCAGAGGATTTACCCTCCTTCCTGAACAGGCCATTTTTTGCGTTATTTTAACTGACAATTGCGCGATTGTGTAACACTGCACTCAAATGCAATTTGTGTCCTTTTTTTCCCACGAATTGAGCTTTATTTCGGTGGTATTTGACCACCTGTGCGTTTTTTATTTTTTGCGCTATAAGCAAAAATAGACCAACAATTTTGAGAAAAAAACAATATTTTTGACTTTTTGCTATTAAACATGTTCAGTAAAAAAATTAAAAAAATCTAATTATGTCATAAATTTAGGTCAAAATGTATTCTGCGACATGTCTTTGCTAAAAAAAAAATCCCAATACGTGTAAATTAAACGTGAAAGTTATAGCATCTACAAATGGCAGTATATATACTGGAATTTTTTTATTTTTTTTTACTAGTAACAGAGGCGATCAGAGACTTATAGCGGGACTGCGGGACTGTGGCAGGCATTCTTACACTGGGGGGAACTGACTTGGTGTCACAGACATCCCCAGTGACACCAATACAGTGATCAGTGCTAATAAAAAGCACTGACACTGTACTAATGGCACTGGGCAGGAAGGGGTTAACATCTGGGGCGATCAAAGGGTTAACTGTGTGCTGTTTCACTGTGTGCTGCGTGAGTGCTTTACACTGTAAGCACACTGCTTATGCAGAGCCATATAAAGCAGTGTGCTGGAGCTGACAGGGGAGAGATCTGTGTTGTTTATACACAGGTCTCTCCCCTGTCGGAGATACTCAGCGATCACTGGGTGCCAGCGAGAAATCAACGTCCAGGACCCGGTGATTGACAGCTCAGGCCACGAATGGCGGTGCAAGTAGCGTGTGCGCCCCCTACCCAGAACTGCAAAGTCATGTATATATACTTGATTCTACGCAACCGTGCCACCCTGTAGCAGTATTACTGCTATAGGGTGGAGCGGAAGTGATTAACAAGGATTTAGACTCATTAACACGCTTTTACAAGCTTTAAACATTTTTTCTGCCAAACTGCCACTGCTTCTGGACGCACTGGCAGTAGATTTTTTTCTTCCTCTACAAGCCCCTGCCACTAAACACCGCTAAAAGCCTATGCGTGCATGGACACCTAGACTAACATGAAGGGGCATTTAGAGGCAGAAAAAAAAAACAGCTGACGCTCCTGGAAGCAGATGCAAAAACGTGTGCATGAGGCTTACAAAATACACTCGATTCAATTTTAGTACACGCAAATAAAATAACATCCCATTTTTTTCTGTACAATATAAAAAATTATACTCAGTCAAGTAAATAGATACAAAATATGTCAAGGCTTAAATCTGCAAGCAAAATGACAACAAACTATGAAACCCCAAATTTTGCATAAACTGATGCTTTAAAAAACTTTGTAGCTCATCAGTTTAAAGTTAACCACAAATAATGGCATTTTAATTATTCCTCTCAGTTCGGCAGGCATGGTGGTACATAATAAGTGTTGTTCAATTATCGTTTACATACCTGTATTCACCATATGTGCATGCACATAGAGACCAAGGAGCTTTGAATATTTTTTTATTTAAACCTTCGTACAGTTTTTCTTTTAGTTAGATTTATTGCTATCACACGAAGATTGGCAACTCTTTTTTTTAATCTCTTTGCTATAAAAAATAAATTAATCACGTTGAGTTGTAAAAACTGAAAATGCTAAAAAAATCTATTTCTTTACAATACAAATTATAGTGATACTATGTGGAGGAATGTTTAAAAGTCACAATTGAAGTAACAATCATATCCATCTATTATACTAATTTAATTGTGTTTTTTGCCTTCCTCTCTATAGTACTACTATACAGTAATTGGTATTTTTTTTTTGTATTTTTAGTGTTTACAGCTTAAAGTTATTTGTTTAGTTTTTATTAACTTGTGAATGTTTAGATATACACCTTTTTTTTCTGCATTAAAGCACACATATTATCTCTTGGGAATCCCTGCAATGGCCTGGCCCCATTGGTGCTCTACAGTCCTGGTCGTTAGAGTCTCAGTAATCTGAGTCGTTAACCTCTGCTCATATTTTACGTTCCTTTTTCTTTCTTTTGTTGTTAGTGTTTACATCTTAATCAGATATTTCATTCCTCCTGTGCGGGCGATTCTGCTGTTATACTTATTTCTTCAATTTCAATAAAAATATTGAATGAGATATATACTTTTTCATTTGCATTGTAGCCCTGATGAAAGGCGAGTATGTAAATACATTGCACCTTCTATTTTATTGATTATTCAGTAAAATATCCCTCTGGGCTTTATTTCAGTTGGTGTGGTTCCCCTGCTACATTTTATACATCTGGAGTTTTCTCAAGACAAGCTCTTCTGTTTAGGGGTGCTTTTGACACATGGAGCAGCCTCAGGGAAGTGATTCAGCAGAATAAATATTATTATTATTATTATTATACAGTATTTATATAGTGCCAATGGGTATGCTCAGCGCTGTACAGTAGCAGGGGGGACATAACATGAGACAAGACAGTAACAATACAATACACGAGGGGTTCGAAGGCCCTGCTCTTTCGAGCTTACAATCTAGGAGGGAGGGGAAGGTGGTACAGGAGGAGATGGCTGTGGGGGATGGAGTGGCGGGAGAAGTGGAGGAGGTTACTTGTTAGGTGAGGTCGAGTGTTAGGTGAGGTTGGGGTAGGCTTCCCTGAAGAGGAGGGTTTTCAGGGTGCACCTGAAGGTGAGGAGGGTAGGTGACAGTCTGATGGATTGGGGTAGGGAGTTCCAGAGGATGGGGGAAGTCCTGGAGAAGTCTTGCAATCGAGTGTGGGAGGAGGAGACCAGGGAGCTAGAGAGTAGGAGGTCCTGTGAGGAGCGGAGGGCACGGGTAGGGTAGTATTTGGGTATCAGGTCAGTTATGTAGATTGGGGCGGCATTGTGAATGGCTTTGTAGGTCAGAGTTAGCAGTTTGAATTTGATGCATTGGGCAATCGGGAGCCAATGAAGGGATTGGCAGAGGGGGAGGCAGATGTGGAGAGGTCGGTGAGGTGGATGAGTCTAACCGCAGAGTTTAGGATCGACTGGAGTGGGGATAGTGCTCATTTGGGTAGGCCAGTGAGAAGGGAATTGCAGTAGTCCAGGCGTGAGATGATGAGGGAGTGTACTAGTTGTTTGGTGGTGTCTGGGGTGAGGAATGTGCGTATCTTGGAGATGTTGCGGAGGTGGAGCCTGCAAGATCTAGATAGCAGTTGGATGTGGGGTAGGAAGGAGAGGTGGGAGTCCAGGGTGACACCCAGGACTTTGGCGTGTGGGGGAGATGGTGGCGTTGTTAGTAAGACAGTTACTCACAATTGTGGACAATAAGTTTTGTAGCACCTTTCCCGCATATACTTAGAAGTAAAACTGTGGCTGGGCTCAGGATATTTAAATATTTTCATGCGCCTAACAAAGCTGTAATTGAATTTTAAAACAAGCCCTCACTGAGCTCTATAGTTATGGAACAGTTCATTCTAGAACTTGGAAGCAAGGTGAGCTAAGTTGCTGAAATGAAGCCAATTTAGGAGGAATCATACTGTACCTTATATTTATTACATGTACCCATTTTCATGCCATAACTTCAAAGAAAAAATAAAATTGCTGCCTAATTTGTGTTTGCTCTAAAACTGAAGTTTCTCTGCTAAGTAATATTAAATAGAGGGCTGGGGAGTTAACGTTTACCAGTTTTGTAAATGGATAGAAAACTGGCTCAAAGACCATATTCAGAGAGTAGTGGGTAACAACTTCAGCTCCAGAAGGTTTCAAGCCCTTCATGAACAGGCCATTTATTTCTATTTAGTACTGTGCTACTTTAACTGGTAATTATGCAGTCATGGAAAGCTCTGTACCCAAACAAAATGTAAATAATGTTTTTTCACACAAACAGAGCTTTCTTTTGGTTTTATTTGATCACCACTGGGTTTTTTATTATATAAATGGTAAAAGACTGAAAATTTTAAAAAAGAACCAATGTTTTTAACTTTCTACTATAAAAAATATCCAATAGCATTTAAAAAAAAAAATCTAATTTCTTAATAAATTTAAGCCAAAAAGTATTCTGCTACATGTCTATGGTAAAAAAAATCCCAATAATTGTATATTGATTGGTTTGTGTGAAGGTTAAACATTAGCTCTCCCACCTTGAGGATTTCCCCAAGTGAGTAGAAAAGAAAAGAATGAGATTTTAGGCTAGCTCACTTGTGGGCTCCCAGTAACTAGAGTCAGGGTTTAACTCTCTGATGATTTTGATAAAAAATGTCTCATATAGAACCAATTACAAAATACAGATAGGTCTCTTCTGCTGGCTTGATGGGACCTTTATGTTGGTGCACGGTAGAGGCGTGGTCTCTTTGGGTGAAAAATGGCAATTTCCCAGAAATGGTGAAATAGCAAGCAGAGTTCCCCTTTTATAGATAGCGACAACCCTGGAAAGTCACTTTTAGGACATCAAATGATTATAGAAGTTACTTAAGCTGGAAATGGGTGGGAGCAGAATTCATCAGAAATGTATCCCTTTAAGTGCAGAACTGGGCTGGTAAAACTTGTTCCTTCCTTGGGTAGAATAGGCATGAAGTGGGATGCATACAGAATTCCTGCCTATCAGGGAAGCAGAAGTGTTAATGCTGATTTCCTGCATTCCTCTGTCCTCCTGCGGATGAAGTGCTGCCGATGGTGATCTGTCTGCCTGCAGAATCAGCTATCCTGCTTCTGGAATCCCCTCCTCAGCTCTCCAGCCTGATCTGATCCGGCCTGTGCCCTCCTGGATCCACACTACCTTCTCTCACACATCCTGATTCTGTCCCTGTCTCCTCCTTTTTCTCCTTAATATTCCCGTGCTTTCCCTTTTTAAAGGCTCCCGTCCCTTTGTCCACTCTTCAGGGATCTGTACAGCCAGGCAACACACATTTTCTTCAGACTTGCATTCCAGCTTGCATGCAGGAGACAGTAAACAGTTCTTGAGCTTGTATTTTAAGATTTATTAGGGGTATTTGAACTTGGATGGGGTAAGGGGTGTTGAGGATGCCAAAGGAACAATAAACTGAGGACAACATCCTATGTACAAGTCTTTTTATAGCAAAAATTATTTCTTGGAGAGCTCTCCAGCTTATCCTTGTGTACCACCCCAGACCCTAGATGAATACTCTTCTCATCCAGCTATCTAGAGGAAATCCCTGTGCAATGGGATCCAGTGCCTGCCACTTTAAGTTGAAACAATTCCAAGTTAGGAGCTAGTCAGGTTTCCCACCAGAATGCCCCTTTCCCCTTAACTGGCCCAGAGGGGTGTAGGATTACTCACTCTTCCTCTCGTGTGTGCTTGTTGGGTTGGTTGTTGCCAGGCTTTCTACTGGGCTGGCTACTTCTTTGCTGCACAGGTGGTCCTCTCTCATGGGTCTCCCGAAGTTGAACGATCCTCCTTTCCAGCAGCCCTGCCTGGAGGTAGGCCCCTTCCCACTGAGCTCCCTCCCAGGCCTCTGCATCTCAGCCTTCTTTAAATCTTCCACCCAAACTCTCCTGCCTCTGAGCAGGCTCAGTCACTCTGAAGGGCTGTCCTGACACCATGCCAAGGCTGTCCTGACACCATGCCAAGCCTCCTGCCTGGGTATTCGCCGGGATCCCTCAAGAGTGCATACCAGCAAATCCCCACCCCCGCCCACAGAGTTCTAGAGACTTCTCCAAGTCTCTAGATCAGGCTGAGTTATCAGAGAGCTTATCTGCAGAGACTGTCTGCCCTGACCCAAATTTGACCCCTCTGACTATCACTCAGGCTGCTACTCAGACTTCTAGCTAAAAAAAATTATTAGCTAGCTCCCCCCAAGCTAACTAGGTGCTATAAAAAAAAATCAAATTGCTGTGTGCATGGGAAAGCATGTAAAGAATTAATTATTCCCCGGAGCTACAGAAATCATTAAAGACTTGTTTTAACCATTAGTCTACAGGCCACTTATGGCCCAGGCCAATTTCCAGCTTTCAGCGCTGTCACATTTTGAATGACAATTGCGCGGTCATGCAACATTGTACCCATATGAAATTTTTATCATTTTTTTGAGACAGATAGAGCTTTCTTTTGGTGGTATTTTTGTAAGTAAGTGATTTTTCTCCTTCACTGATGTGCGCTAATGAGGCTGCAATGATGGGCACTGATAGGCTGCACTGATGGACACTGATAGGTGGCACTGATGGGCACTGATGAGGAGGCACTGGTAGGTTGCACTGATGGGCATTGACAGGCATCACTGATGGGCACTAAAAGGCAGCACTGATACATGACACTGATACATGCCACTGATATATGGCACTGATAGGCGGCATTGATAGGCAGCACTTACTGGCACTGATAGGCGGCACTGACTGGCACTGATAGGCGACACTGACTGGCACTGATAGGTGGCACTGATTGGCAGCACTGATAGATGGCACTGATTGGCATTGATAGGTGGCACTGACTGGCGACATTGAAAGGCAGTTCAGATGGGCACTGATATGTGGCATTGATGTGCACTGATATGCACTGATATGTGGCATTGCTGCGGCACTGATGGGCACTGGCACGTGGCACTGATGAGCACTGACAGGTGGCACTTCTGGGGCCACACTGATCATCAGGGCACATTGATCATCAGTGCCCTGAAGATCTGTGTACATGTCCCCTCCGCAGAAAGCCGATTACCGGCTCTCCTCTCGAGCTGTCAGCGTGACAGCTCGAGAGGAGAGAAATACAGATAACCGGCATTTCCGTGTTTACATGTGATCAGCTGTGATTGGACACAGCTGATCACATGACCGAGTCGACATCTTCGACTCTTTCCGTGATCGGACACAGCGGACCAGCGATCGCCGCGCTGCGAGCTCCCTGAGCCGCGCATGCACAGTGAGAATGGTAGGATGTAATATGACGTCCTATCAGAACGAGAGAACCACCTTGCGCCCGTCATTGTACTGTAGGGCGGGCGGACGGTGGTTAAAGTATATCTACTACTTGTTAAGAATATGTATATTTTTGATTCATAACCTGACCACATTAATAACCTGCATCCATATTGATGGAGTTAAGTTATGCTTACACACCTGCCCTCCTAATAGTAGCAGCATACAGGAAAAAAGAGGCCAAAATAAGACATACGCATCTAAACCTAAATATCCATCAGTTGCTACTGTATGCTATTATTTTATCTTTGGCCAAGGTTTGCAGTGAGCAGTGCTGAACACTTTGACTGAAAGTGTGTCTAAAGAAAACAAAAACATACTGCAAATTACCAGTGCTTTAGAAGTGGTGGCTGCATTAGTTTTATTATTTTCAGGCTTTTTTATTTTATGGTCACCTGGTGCTCCTGCCACTAACACACAACTTGTTGTAGGGAAATTGTCACCATAGAATGTTACTACAGCCATTGCTATCCTTGAGTTAGAAGGTTATCCAAAATAAAAAAGTTAACCTGATTTATTTGCTTAGAATATTTTACCAGGTTGTGGTTTAGAACAGCCCAGAAGCTACTTTGTGGGCTTGCTGGCTATGGTGTGACTAAAGGTTCATCATCTGAAGTGCATCACTTTGGAGTATGAATAGCAATCGTGTTGAGCAGCAGATGAAATACATGTATTACACACTGGCACAGTAGTGTCTCAGTACGTAAATACTTATCCACAATAATCCTATTAAATGACAGAATAAAGAAATGTTAAGTGAAAATATAAGCTGAAGTGATCAAATAATTAAGTACACGCACATGTATTTTAGAGCTCACAACTATAAAAAGATAGATTAAGTGTAAAGTGGTTATTGACTCATTTAATTATGTACACGAAAGTGACAAAATAATTGCCTCTTTAGCAACAGACAGCATTTTATACAGCTGGTGTTAAAATAGAATATATACAGTATATACATAATGTTTAACTAGAAATGTTATTTATGAAGAATAATGTAAGAATAAAGTCTTGGATGTATACTCAATAAACTGAGTCCTCGTGGTAAAGTTACAAAGGAGATTTTAAAACAGAACTGATTGCGAAAAATAATTGGCGTACAGACAGGCTCTTTTTTGCAATAAATGCACTTACCTACCTTCGCAATCCCCTCCAGAATGAAAATGAAGTTGTGCTTTATTTACATTTCTGGCAAAGTTCCAGCATGTCAAGAAGATATACTCCTGCACATGCACGGGAGTGACATCATCCTGCACCCAGGAAGTAATAGATGTCAGCACCAGCGAGGGACTTTGCGAGAATTGGGCCAATGGAGCATGGGTGAGCATTTTTGCTTTGAGTTCTGCTTTAACTTGTTAGGAAAAAAACTCCTTGTTTCCAATTTCTTGCTATTAGGCTCTTTTAACCTCCCTGGCGGTATTCCCGAGTGTAGCTCGGGGTAAAGTTTCAGTACCAAAAGCGGTAACCCGGAGCTACACTCGGGCTTACCATGTGGCTCTGCTCTGGGATCTGTTCTTCACTTACCTTGTCCTGCACTCCCGCGATGTCCCTCCTGCAGTGTCCCCGGCAATGTCCTCCGGTGGATGCCGGCATCTGTCATCTGGGTTCCGCCCCCTGCGAGCGTCAGGACGTATGGGGACGGAACGGCGGGAAATTTGAAAATGACAAAAAGTGACATTCACTAAATATGCTAAAATCACATAGTAAAACATTGCTGTATCAAACCATTTCACATACATTTTGTCCCTAATGCTTTGTCCTGTGACCTGCCTGCATTTTTACTGTTCTTTCTGCCTGGAAACTGAGAAATGTCCATGGTGTCCAAAAAGCGTCCCTTTAGGTCAAAATCTGTTTTAGACCAGCTAGAGAACAGCGATAGTAAATCAGAACCACTTGCAGAATTGAGTGATCATGATTCGTGGGGAAATTCGTCATCAGACACTGAAAACGATTTTGCGACTTTGCTCAGTGATGTGCGAACTTGGTGCTATATTTCAAATTTCAGTGTTTTTGGTTTGATTATATTATTGAATTAAATTTATTATTATAATATTATTATTTTTTATGATTATTTATTAAATTATAATTTATGATTTCGTGTTTCAAATTGTAACATACCCGGGATCTGTACTACACTCTTGTTCGGATAGATTTCAGTGAGTTATTCCTAAAAATTACAGCCTACAATAAACAAAATACATATTTCCATGCAAAAAAAGTACCGCTTTGAGCACAGAAATATGGACATAATCAGACCGCTAGGGAGGTTAAGCAAGGAGTTACATTTCTTGCTGAAAGACGGTTTAAGTCACCCACTAAATCATATTTTTTTAAAAGTGTTAAACTTTTGAACTAAAGGCAAAATTGTCCCATTGGGGAGATTTCTCTTCACTTCCTATCCCATAGCAAAAAAAGGAAGTTAGAGGAAGTTTCTCCAAACAAATCCATGGTTGTCACTAGGCTCACCAAAACTACTGTCCCCATCTATTAACGTTCTGGGGACAATCCAAAATTTGGGATGTTCCTTCATTTTTGGTAATTATGGAAAAACATGACAAATGGAAAGAGTGAATCTCCCTAAGGAGGCAACAAGGAGCAATAAAAACATGATAGGTGTTCTAATCTTACTCCACTCAGTCCAAAAAAAGCAAACATTTTGCATTTAGTTATAATTTATAGTCTCGTGGAGGAAAAACACTGTGGGAAATAGGATCATGTGGAGAATTACACAATTGCAAACCTGGTTGGGTTGGGCTGGTGCTGGAAAGGGGATGAAAGTCACCCTACTGTCAGCGAGGAGCTGATCCTCTTCATGTAGCATGTGGCAAGTGACCTTGGCCCCCATGTCATATGGGCCTTAGATGTTCGGTGGATTGTCTGAGCCTTATTCTGTAACCACAACAAAGACACAAGTCATTGTGCAAGGAGTATCCTCAGACATTAGTGGGTTGTTGCTATAAGTGGTCAGGAAAATGGTGAGTGAAAGGTTTGTAGGCAGGGTGCCTACTGTGAGCTAGTTAGCATGGCTGTCCTAGTCAGGGGCAAGGGTTAATGCCTTTTTCTGCTGTTTCTGGTCTGAATTTGCAGTTTTTTTGTGTCCAACCGATCAGTCCTGTGCTATTATAAAAGGGATCCTGAGGGCCTTACTTACCCTGATAGGGTCGAGAACCTTTGCCAGGCCTTGGGAAGAAGGGAACCCTAGGTTCAGTTAGGGAAAAGATGGTTTGCTTCCTCTGGAACCGTTGTATCGAATTTCTCATAGTAAAGCTTTTGAAATATTGTCCTGCCTGGTCTGAAGTTATTGAAAGGGGTATATGAAAGTAACTGGCACTCTACATATAGTCTGCAGCTTGGGTCAGCTAAAGCACATTGGGGTATGAAGACAGCTCTGCAAGAGTTAACACTGTATGGAGTACTGCAAGTAGTTGCCAAGGGAAACAAAGTGTAGTATTCAGTACAAGCAGCCTGTTGGGAAGTGTGGTACCTGTGCGTGAGGTGAGATATCTTCCGGTAGTGAAGGGGTTGCCTCTGGGATCCTTCCCTCAGTGGTTCGTCTCCTATAGCATGGGGAGAATATCAGCGTCAGGGAGGTCCTAGGCCTAGCCACCAGGTACAGGAGAGTGAGAAGACAAAGTGCATGCATGAGGTCTTCGCTAGGTGCATGACAGGACCCCATTCTGTCACTGGGAGTAAGGTCACAGAGATATGCTGGGTGGGTGAAATGGGCATAGGCTCAGCGTGAAAGATGTGCATTGACACGGAAAAGAGAGTTAACTGGAGTCCAGTTTGTTCACTCAGTGTACACAGTGTATGGTCATCTCTGAGTTGGGGGGACAACCTTAAGATTGAATTTCCCTGACAGCATTCCCCTCCTTGTCCCAGGGCATGGATGCCTGGGACGCAGCAAAGGTACCCCATGTGTAGGGCGAGTGGCCCTGCCCACAAAGTGCCTAGCATAGCACAGAAGAACCCAACAACCTCCTCCTTTCACCCCCCCCCCCTTTACAGGTTTATAACCTGTAATTTGTGCACACTATGTATCTAAGAGATCTGTGTGGGCTGTGGACTGTCAATGGCCGGAGTGTTTAGGGCTTAGTCAGCCCTGTTCTGAATTTGAGCCCCTGGTGGTGAGCGTGGGTGACCCAGTCATGGTTGGCTTTCTAATAGGTAATAAATCTTACAGGGGACTCAAAAAATAAAATCTGCTGTGTTAATGCTAGTGACAGACTTTTTTTTTATTTTGCCCACTGTTACACTTCAAAAGAAGTAGTTACACTTTATATTCCCATAACCATTGCAACATTTTATATATATCATTCTAAAAAAATCTGAATCTAAATTAATTAATTAAATAATTAATTGATTAAATAAATAAATGTAAAATTCCAAATCTGTCTGTTAGCTGAGACTTCTGAAACAGAGAAAAACAGCAAAATAGGAATGAATGTGAGGAAAACAGATATCTAGTATCTAATGTCTGCTGCTGAAATAATGCTGCATGTCATGCACTGAGAGTAGATGGGGAAGTTATGTAGGCAGCCTCAGATGTCAAACGCTTCATAAAAATAATTTCAGACAACGTGCATTCACTCTTCAAGGTAGATCAGCTATTGTACATATCAAGGAAGACCAGGATAGAATCAAGGACATTTATCACAAAAAAGACAGGATTTTTAGACTGCCAGTGGACATTATGACTGCATGGAAATTGCAGAACATTATTTTCTTACCGTAACTCCTTTGTCCCGCTGATCCTGCGTGGCAGTACACAGTGGCTCTGATAAAAAGGAGATGAAGAAAAAGCAAATAAAAGGCAAGGGTGAGCAGAAGCAAAGAAGGATATAAGAGAAAAAGCCTTCCACATAACAAAAGCAGCCTCAAGCAGCATTTATTATCTGAGCCGCACTAGAGATAGGAAGCAGTAAAACACCGATCCATAATTTGGAAAGGGTTAATTGTCCTGAAAGTGAGATTTCAATTATAGGAAGATCCAGATGGGTTGGAGCAGACCATGGATTATTTTACGCCTTGAAAACTCCAACAGTGAGATAATCACATGATAATAGTTTTTGGTGTTCCCAGTGTAGCAGCATGCCCCTTTACTCGCCATGCTCAGATTCAGGTGTTGGCTTGAACTCTTTTTCCCAAAATCCTGTGATCCCCACCATCCACTGGCTTCCTAGTCATGCCCAAGGAATATGTTTCTCAAATTCCAATGCTCAGCAGCTGAAAGATACCACACCTGTTGATACAGAGGTGTCTTGGCATGTGATTGGCTGTCAGGCGTACAGTTCTTTACTGTTTATCCCAGCATGCAGGCAGCCAGGGGAGAGCCTAATGACATAAAGCTTCTTTGGAAGACCCCACCATTGTGGAGTCTGAGCTCAGCTTGTCCCAATCAGGGGCGGACTGACAACTCATGGGGCCCCTGGGCAATAGGGATCATAGGGCCCCTGTGTCCTTGCCCAAACTAAAAAAAGCCTATGAAAAAGGTACCAGGGGCATCTCATGGGGCCCCCTACTGACCCCAGGCTCTCTGGCAGTGCCCGAGTTTCCAAATGGTCAGTCTGCCCCTGGTTCCAATAGAGAGGCAGACTGATTCTCCCCTCATTAGCATACAGTACAAGAAGTTCAGCTTTTACATTTTTAACACTTTGTTAGGACAGACCTTGTTAAACCCTTTCCCTGCCAAGTACATATGTCATACTGACCTGACAGTATTGGGTTTCACACACAGCCACCGTGATTGTGTGTAAATTTGACAAGCCAACTTATCGCTTGTCACATGCCCAGTAACAGGCACCCTTGAACGTGTGCCCCCCGCCATGTATCCCAAGCTCTGTTTGCCCAACTGTGAGCCCATGCCTGCCATAGCGGGGGCCTCAAAAGAATTTTGAGCCCCCCCACATATATGCACTCATGAATGTAAACGCATGTGTCTGGGGTGCCTACACATGAAAACGTTGATTATGACAGCACACCGGAGTGAGAGCATTGACATTAGCAGCAGACTGCCTTCGTAATGCTAAACTGATGACCTATAGGGGGCTTTTGGAGTTTCGCTTATAGAAGGTATAGGATACTGAAGTTAAATTATAAGTGATTCTAAAGTTGTTTTTACATTAACCACTTACCCTTCAGAAGATTTACCCTCCTTCCTGACCAGGCCATTTTTTGAATTACGGAGCTGCGTTATTTTAACTGACAATTGCGCGGTTGTGCAATGCTGCACCCAAATGCAATTTACGTCCTTTTTTCCCGCGAATTGAGCTTTCTTTCGGTGGTATTTGATTGCCTGTGCGTTTTTATTTTTTGTGCTATAAACAAAAAAAGACCGACAATTTTAAGAAAAAAAACAATATTTTTGACTTTTTGCTATTAAACATGTTCAGTAAAAAAATTTAAATCATATTTCATTATAAATTTAGGCCAAAATGTATTCTGCGACATGTCTTTGCCAAAAAACATCCCAATACGTGCAAATTAATTTGAAAGTTATAGCTTTTTCAAAAAGCGGTATAGATACTGGGATTATTTTTTCTAATAGTAATGGCGGCGATCAGCGACTTTTAGCGGGACTGTGGCGGACATTCTGACACTGGGGGGAACTAACTTGGTGTCACTGATATCCCCAGTGACACCAATACAGTGATCAGTGCTAAAAAACAGCATTGACACTGTACTAACGCACTGGGCAGGAAGGGGTTACTGTGAGGGGCGATGAAAGGGTTAACTGTGTGCAGGGAGTGTTTTACTAGGGTGCAGCATGCCCAATCTGACAGGGAGGGAGACTGTAAACAAAACAGTCTTCCTTCCCGTCGGTGATTGTCGGTAATCACGGGGCGCTGACGGGTAATCACAGGCCGGGACCCGGTGATTGACATCCACGAATGGCAGCGTGGGTAGGGCCCCCTAACCGGAGATGCAAAATCATGTATATATACGTGTTTTTGCACGCCCATGCCGCCGTGTAGCAGTATATCTGCTATACAGTGTCGGGGAAGCGGTTGAATAACAAACATATTATATTTACCTGCTCTCTGCAATAGTTTTCCACAGAGCAGTCCCAATCCTCTTCTTTTTGAGTTATGGCTCCTCCTGCCTCTTCCTATGGGGGCACTCAAACAGGCTCCCTCTCGGGTCATGTTCCTGTGGATGGACATTGTCCATTCACTCACAGAGCAGGCCTTGGCCTTGCCCCATGCTCTCTCTTCATTGGCTCAATGGCTGTAATTGACAGCAGCAGAAGCCAATGGCTCCCGCTGCTGTGTGAGTCAATGAGGATAGAGAGACCTTAGAGAGCCAAGGCATTCATGTAGACTGCTGGATCGAAATGGGGCTCAGGTAAATATAAGAGGGGAGCTGCACCCATAAGGTTTTTAACCTTCATACATAGAATGCATGAAGGTAAAAAACCTTGAGCCTTTAGAACCACTTCAAGGGTATCTATTTACTTGGTGCAACCTCATATTTTATATTTTACAAAAACAATTTGGTAATTTATTGCTTTTTTGTCCCCTAAAATTAACTTTATTGAATTTTTTACTGACATTTTGCATTTCCTAGACCTTTGGGGTAATATCCTGTGACATAAAAAATTGGAACTACAGCTATTTTATTCTCTAGGGTCTGCCTTTAGAAAATATATAATGTATCAGGGATTTATGCAATCTTCAGGCCCGAAATGATTTTTAAACATTTGTAAAAATGCAAAAATGGCACTGATAGCAAAAGGGTTAAACCTAGTTTACAACTGATAATGAGATCTGCCAGCACAGTACAGACAGGATTAAATATGGCAAACATTGCTCCACAGCCCCCAGAAAAGAACATCTAAAATGGTAAACATCAATTTTTAAATAATTTTTAAGTTATGCAGTGTGAATGGGAACATGCAACAAATATAAAGTAGGTGTTATCCCAATTTGTCTGCATAGGTGGAAATACATTTTAAGACTGAACTCCAGGCAAACAGCTAAGTACACAGAAGGAATATAAGGGGTTTTTAAATCTAAGGGAATTTGTTTTTTCTGTCTAGTCCAGGGGTAGGCAACCTGTGACTCTCCAGCTGTTGTGAAACTACATTCCCCATGAGGCATTGCAAAGATTACAAAACTGACAGTTACAGCTGTGACTTGCAGAGGCATGATGAAACTTGTAGTCCTGTGGTTCTCAGGTTGCCTACCGCTGGTCTAGTCAGTCCTAAAATAGTCAATGCCCCATCACACACCACACCAGGTGGAGGACACCACAGCTAAAGCATATGTTACATCAAACTTTCATACTCCTGATATATGCCTACTGTACCATGCACTTATAATAAAAATATCCTGTTCTATTTGCAGTGCTTCCTTTGTGTGAAATACCTGGGGATCCTGCAAGTCCCCCTGCTTTCCTATATCAAACTGACCACGCCAGGGCATGGAAGCATGCTCTTCCCATCATGGTCAGTTTTCTTCTTTGCATTCTACTTGGGAGCACAGCCTGCCTATAATCCAATGGTCTGACCCCTTTTGTGAGAAAAAAAATAATAATATAGCGTATACAATTGCAACTCAAGTTGTATTGTAATTGAATGTTGTTAAAATGACCTTTCCTTTTCAATCTGTAGTGCTGTAATAACAAAGCAATAGGGCTACTTGGAGGTGTTCTGTACACAGATGGTATACAGAACACCCCCTGAATATTTCCTGCTTGCGTGATTGGCTCATTTATTTTCCCAGAAATATGCACTATAATGCAAATTATATTTTTGGCTTCCCCTGCAACAAAAATGTCATTTTTTTGTGAGATACTCCCAAAGGGAAATTTTGTCTAAAGTGATACATACCTGTAAATTTCCTCATTAGAGCCCTGCAGATGCAGCAGCTGATTAATAATTATAAAACCACTCCCGTAGACATTTACTCTGCACATGGACACAGACAAACAAACAGCGATTTCTTAAAAATAGCAAAAGGTAGGAATCTGCAACAAAGTTTGTTAAAATCTTTGCAATGTACATAGATCACACAAAGGGGAATGTTTTTTTCTCAACAAAAGTGGAGTTACTCTTTAAACATGCATTTTACTGTTTTTTATATGTGTTTTGAGTAGAGCTTTACCTTTACAGTATCTATCAAAAACTTAAAAAAACAAAAACAAAGCTCCATTGACCTGACCATGCTTTTGGATGCATGTGTAACATAATAAACAGGGCCCATCTGGAAATTGGTGGCACTACTGCTCCATGAGTTTGATGTCAAATAACCACCAAGCCCCTTATGTCTTACTGATGTATTATTATTATTATACAGTATTTATATAGCGCCAAAACTAGCACTTTTGAACCTTGAGGGCAGGTGAAGTGCATCAGAGGCAAGAAGGGTTAGCATTTCACCCCAGGGCAAAGTCCATGGCTAAAAATCGAGGACTAAAAAAACCTTGGGTGCCAGTCATTTTAGTGTCTTTTAACTACTTCAGACCCCCTCGATGTACCAGTACTTTGTGGGCTTAAGTGGTTATGCAGCTACAGGCATCATCCTGGTGTCTTTGCTTAAAGCCTGTGATGGACTTTTCTTTTTGTAAAAGCATTCCTAGCAGCTAATTAGGAGCTGGATTACTTTTACAGGAGGTGGAAAGGGGTCCCTCCCCCTACTGCTTATGCTACCTTCCCGGGCTCTTCCATCAGCTGACCATAGAGATGATCAAGGACCGGAACGTAGCCAATCAACTCTATGATCTAAGAAACCAGAAGCGAAGTCTATTTCATCATTTCAGGTTTCACTGGATGTAAACGAACATTGTTTGTCACCATTCCACAGGTGTGCGCAATTTTAAAGCGTGACATGTTTGGTATCTATTTACTTGGCATAACATCAGATTTTAAATTTCCCCAAACATTTGGTAATATATTGTGTTTGTGAGCATTAAATTCATGAAATTTATTTTTTCCCAAAAATTCGCATTTGAAAATCCACTGCGCAAATACCGCATGACATACACAATTACAACACCCACTATTTTATTCCCCAGTGCCTCTGCTTAAAATTATGAATAATGTTTGGGGGTTCTAAGTAACTTTCTAGCAAAAAAAATGCTGATTTTTACATATATGTGAGAAGTGTCAGAATAGGCCTGGTCTTAAAGTGGTTAAAGATTTTATTGCTCAATACAAAAGGAGGGAGGGTTAGGGCTTCAAATACCTCAAGCAACACTTTCAGATTTCTAGATTCACGTCTAACTTGTATCCAACTTGTAAAGATCCTTTACGTTTACTCTGTAAGTAGCACCTTCAGCTGGATAGCAGTCCTTCCTGTGCTTATTCTTATACCTCTGTGCATCCTTCTAGACCTGCATGCATCCTTCCAAGAGAGTCACCAGGTCCCTGTGAGAAAATTAGCCTCTTGCAGGTGTCTTTCTTCAGCAGAGTTATCCTCCTGGGCCTCAGTCTTGGTTCATCTTCCCTCTTGACCAGGCAAAACAGCTTCTGAGGGCCATTTCCAGCCTAACTCTCAGAACAGAGCACATGCTCAGCCCCACACAGGCTATGGGCCCAACAGATCAGATCACTCCAGCCTCACCTCCCCAGGCAGGAGCCTGGGGGAAGAGAAAGCTCACGTGGTTCACCTCAAAGATTTATATCTTCCCATAGCATGCACCAGTGGCAATACACTTCCTACTGATTGGCTACAGGAAACATGAATATTTATAAACCAGCATCAATGTAGCATCTCTTACTATTGCCAGAGGTACCAGTGATACCTCCTGGCAGTAGAGAGAAACAACAGAAACACTTGGGGAAAACCAAATTAACAAATAAACTGCAAATCAGTTAGGGATGACTACCACCTAGCTAGGAGAAATTTAAATAGTCACCCCTGTTTAAGATGGGGTAGCTAAATGTAAATGTGTATCTCAGTCAGTGCTTGCTATGTGCAGATTCTGTCAGGAATGCACAACAGTAGCAAAGAATGACAATGACTGTGAGACAATGGGGAAGGCAAAGATAAGGTCTGCCTGATTCAGAAACGGAAAAACAAGACAAGGCACTAAAAAGCTCATATGGACTGGTCAACCATTGTCAGGAAATGTATATATACTGTAAATACTGAATATAATATAGGTAATGGCTTCATAAATGTCTTGATTTGCATTTTAAGTGCTGTTTGTTGTGTAACTAACCGATAAGATAAAAAGTACATCTTAATCTTTACAAAGCGACTGCCACATTTCAAGAGCAATTATTGTTTAAGTGTTTTTATACACATAAATCTATTTTTTTTTTACATTGTGTGGGCCAAGCAGTAGGCACTTGTTTGGTGCTTCATCTATTTGATTTAGGTATGGATACTTAATTATAATCTTCAAGCCCATGCAGTAGGCATTTCATCTGCTGGTCCTTTAAACTAGAATAATTGGGCAATACAGGCCAAGACCATTAAAATGTACCAAAGTGTTTGATGCAGTTAGAATCCACCTCAGCCCATTGTTGATTTGCAAACATATTTAAGATGAAATAATGGATTTCTGCTATATTACTCCCACATTTGTTCTATTACAGTTTTGATTTTAAAGACCTCCTGAAGAGCATTATTCCTTTTGTATGCTAAGGAAATCTCTTGAGGGCTGGTCAATGCCATTTAAAGATCCGTAATGAGACATGAGTAATCATTTATTTCCGAACTCAGAGAACTTAGCACAAGTACTTAGTGGCAGAGGGAGTTTACAAAGTTTGATGATAAAATCATTATTCTGTGGTTAAAGCCAGCTATAAAAGACCTTGACAGCTGCAATGAGGTGCGTGATGGAACAGACTTGAGGATGACTTTGAAAGGAATGAGGTTTTTATTTTACCTATAGATTATTTAACCCAGGCTTGCATATTGTGTGCTGGCACATACTTGGATCTTAATATTATAGCAATAGGTACTGATATATAGCTATGGATGGTGACGTTTGGCAGTATATATTTTCATAAGCTGAACAATAATGTCCCTATAATGTCTTTGGCAACTACAGCAGGACAGTGCGGGCATTTATGGCATTAGCCCTGGTGGGTGAAGGGACCTTGTTGGCGGTCCTCCAGGCAACTACAGCAGGACAGTGCAGGCGTTTGTGGCGTTAGCCCTGGTGGGCGAAGGGGCCTTGTTGGCTTCAGTTATTGGTGGTCATGGGACCAATTTCCGGTCAGTGTACTCTGTTCAATGGTACAGATGGGATCTTGACTGATGACTTTATCACTGCAATACTACTTTAGTACCACCATGCTGATGAATTGTGCCCTATACGGCTCACCTTTCTTGCATATAGGAAGGGATCTTCTTAGATACTATAATTGTTGAATACCAAAGGTTGACATACGGTTTCTGTCTGGACCAGAATTATTGGTATGACTACACTTCCAAAATATATTTTATACGACTGAATGCTTCTACAGTATATGTGGTCCAATCGGTCAGGAATCGGTGACACTATTGTACCTCCAGTTGTAGGAAGGAACCCCTTCGAGGGGCTGCTGACTTTCTGTCCAGTCTATTTGGGTCCCCCTGTTGACTGGCCCTGGCTGTGAGGGCTCAGATCCCCCTCCCCAGCCCCCGCTATGATGCCTGTGGATTAAGAAACTCCTGAAGAAGCTATATCTTCACAAAACATGTTGAGTCACTATAGCCATTTTACATCAGAATATGTCTCCTTATACCCTTAACGGGATATGGTATGTTTGTATGCATTAACACTTTATGTATCTACAAGATTTGTAACTGCACAGAGTGAATCATCCCATTGGGGGACTACACTCTCTGCAGATGTTTTTACTAATTGGTACACATTTGTGTATACTCAATAAAGTAAAAATTTTAATTAACATTGTAGCAGTGCCTATAAAGTCCACGCTATGGCCTTCCCTCCCTGTTTGTTTATTTCACTAGCTTTATTAGGACGTGGCACTTGGGAGCTTTGTATATATCCTCATAGTCACCACTCTGTGTTGGATACTGTAATTTTTCAATGTACCTATAAATACTAAAACGGGACACAGTAAAACCATCCATTTTGTAACTAGTAATTCTTATTTACTGTGTACTTACCTTAGAGCTCTAGTGTCCAACATGCTGCCCTTTGGCACCCTTTGTGTGGCCCTTGGGGCCCCTACAGGCAGTAACCTGTGCTTCCCTATCGCCTTGTTATATCAGTGATTTCGAGCAGTCTCCTGTAATATGTCTTCAATGACTGCCCCCTGAAGCCTGTCCCCAGCTCCTATAGCATGTTCACAGTCTCTGACCTTCTCTTGTATCATATCCACAGTCTCTGACCATCTCTTGTATCGTTTCTGCAGTCTCTGACCATCTCTTGCATCTTGTCTGCAGCTTATGACCATCTCTTGTATCTTGTCTGCAGTCTCTGACCATCTCTTGTATCATTTCTGCAGTCTCTGACCCTATCTTGTATCATGTCTTCAGCATCCAACCATCATCCCTACTATGTCTATGACCTTCTATTGTATCATATTTCTTGAATCATGTGTTCAGTCCCTGTTCATCTCTCGTATTTTATCTGTAGTCTCTGACCATCTTCTGTACCAAATAGTAAGTCTCTGATCATCTTTTGCACCATATCCACAGTCTCTGACCATCTCTTGTATAATCTCTGCAGTCTTTAACCATCTATGGCATTCTGTTCACAGTCCTTGACCGTCTCTTGTAACTTGTTCGCAGTCTCTGACCATCTCTTGTATCATGCTATTAGTTTCTAAATATGTCCTTTTGTGTGTCTGCTGTCTCTGACATTGAATATTCACAAAACATTTTATTTGGGGCCACATTTTAGGCCCACCATATCAAAAAAGTTGACCACTACTACCTTACAGTTGCAAGAAAAAGTATGTGAACCCCTTGGGATTACGTGGAGTTTTGCATGAATTGGGCATAAAATGTGCTCTGAACGTCATCTAAGTCACAACAATAGAAGAACACAGTCTGCTGAACATAATACTACACAAACATTAGATGTTGCCATGGATTAATTGCACATAACATGTAAACATTCACAGTGCAGGGAGGAAAAAGTATGTGAGGCCCTAGCTTAATGACTTCTCCCAGAGCTAATTGGAGCCAGGAGTGAGCCAGCCTTGACTCCAATCAGTGTGATGATATTGGATGTGTTGCTGACAGCTGTCCTGCCCTTAAAAAACACACACCTGTTTTGGGTTTACTGGTTTCAAGAAGCACTGTCTGATGTGAACCATGCCTCGCAGAAAAGAGCTCTCAGAAGACCTACGATCAAGAATTGTTGACTTGCATGAAGCTGGAAAGGGTTACAAAAGTATCTCCAAAAGCCTTGATGTTCCACGGTAAGACAGACTGTCTACAAATAGAGAAAGTTTAGCACTGTTGCTACTCTCCCTAGGCGTGGTCGTCCTGTAAAAATGACTGCAAGAGCACAGCGCAGAATGCTGCATGAGGTAAAGAAGAATCCCAGAGTGTCAGCTAAAGACCTACAGAAATCTCTGACACATGCTAACATTTTTGTTGACACATCTACAATAAGGAAAACATTAAACAAGAATGGAGTACATGGGAGGACACCACGGAGGAAGCCATTGCTGTCCAAAAAGAATATTGCAGCATGTTTGAAGTTTGCAAAAGAGCACCTGGATGTTCCACAGCACTACTGGCAAAATATACTGTGAACAGATGAAACCAAGATTGATTTGTTTGGGAAGAACACACAACACTATGTGTGGAGAAAAAAAGGCACAGCACACCAACATCAAAACCTCATCCCCACTGTAAAACATGGTGGAGGGAGCATCATGGTTTGGGGCTGCTTTGCTGCCTCAGGGCCTGGACAGATTGTTGTCATTGATGGGAAAATGAATTCCAGAGTTTATCAAGACATTTTGCAGGAAAACGTACGACCATCTGTCCGCCAACTGAAGCTCTGCAGAGGATGAGTGATGCAACAGGACAATGACCCAAAGCATACAAGTAATTCAACAAAACAATGGCTGCAACAGCACAGAATACGCTTTCCGGAGTGGCCCAGTCAGAGTCCTGACCTCAAACTGATTTAAATGCTGTGGCATGACCTTAAGAGAGTGATTCACACCAGACATCCCAAGAATATTGCTACACTGAAACAGTTTTGTGAAGAGGAGTGGTCCAAAATTACTCCAGATCATTGTGCAGGTCTGATCTGCAACTACAGGAAACGTTTGGTTGAGGTTATTGCTGCCAAAGGAGGGTCAACCAGTTATTGAGTCCAAAGATTCACATACTTTTTCCTCCCTGCACTGTGAATGTTTACGTGTAATGTGCAATTAAACCATGGCAACATCTAATGTTTGTGTAGTATTATGTTCAGCAGACTGTGTTCTTCTATTGTTGTGACTTAGATGACGTTCAGAGCACATTTTATGCCCAATTCATGCAAAACTCCACGTAATCCCAAGGGGTTCACATACTTTTTCTTGCAACTGTAAATCATATCTAAAACCAAGAATAAAAGTGTAATATATTGCAGTTTTCCAATCCTCAGATGTGATGGCTATATTAGTTTCCATTTTCAGGCTAAGAACATTTTCTGAAAGTACCTGTAGTGCCCCTTCCCCAGGCTGGTTAAATTTATTTTTTGGCTCTGCTGTAACTAGCTAAGTAGCAATGTAATTAAATTTTCTAGGTCTGGTCAGGTCTCCCTAAGTCTGGTAGTTGACTGCGTCTGCCTGCATTTGGGCTGGAGAAGGACACCTTTCACTGAAGAGTATTGCAGGGAAACTTTTGAGGAGCTGTCTCATTGTAAGTAGGACCTTTTGCCTTCAAGGGTTAGACACCAGAGGTTGCTTCAAGGACTGTGACTGCTCTTACACAGTCTCAGGCTAGCTAGCTGTCCCATCTACCTCCAGTATTGCATAAGGCTCCAAATAAAGGATGTTGCTTGAGATTCTGTCCTCTAATGCCTGTGTGTGTTTTGAAGTATCTACCTCCTTACTCCTTTACCCGCTGTGTTCAATTACTGCGATATATCTTCAAAAAGACTCTTGTAGACTGAGCCTGATTTTGCCAGTGTGCACTGAAACTAGTATCTAGGCCTGACAGGCTCTGAGCAAGTAAGTAGGACTTAGGTTGTTTCCATCGGCTCCTCCAAGCACTACATACTATAAATGTCCCATTGCTTTTGCCAGAATTCCATTGTCCTTATAACTTACTGTGCACTATTCCAGACCTGGAGCAAGCAGCCATGGAGAAGAAAGCTGATCCTCCATAGGTACAGTACAGCAAGTGAGTGTTGTCACTCTAGGATAAGAAGTGTGTTACTGGCAGGGTCAGCAGGTGAAAATAAAGGAAACAAGCCTGAAAAAAGGAAAACTAATGCGGCCATCACATTTGTGGACCAGTAAGCTAAAACATACAGTACGTACATTTTGTTGTTGGGTTTAGATATACAGTACACAAGTAACCTTGAGATGCCACTTTAAATGTGAGGATAAAATAAAAAAAAACAGTATTCAGTACCTCTCAACAATACATGCACATTCCCCATTTACTTAATGCCCTAATTTCCTTTTGTGAGTTGACAACATGGTGTCTACTGAAATGAAATCGCCAGAAACGGTGTCAGCTCTGTTCAGTTGTCTTTTTCTGAACTAAAGATTACCTTCTGCTCTCGTCATCGCCACAATAAAGGAAGGGGGTTCTGTAGTTTGAAGAAGTAAGCTCAATAGAGCTACTTAGACTTCTTGAGATAAAAGGCAGAGTGTCAGTAATTCTCACAGGATAGGAAATTCAGTTAAACAAGTCAGAAATTCAGAGCTATTCTGTACCTGCAGAGTCTTTAAACATTTTCCACCAGACGTACACATATATATGGCCTCTCGGCAGGTGAGCTTTAATGCAGATATATGCATCCCTATGTAAACATTTTCCTGTGCTGAGAGCCTGCTCCCTGAGTGCTGAGTAACCAGAGGGTATTGGAAATCTACCAATGCATACTTGCAATCGAGAGCTTTCCAATCATGTGACTGCTGTGGCTGCCATTCACAGCAGCCACATGATCAGAATGCCCTCCTCCACCTCCCAGCATTTAGGACCTCTCAAAGGACTGGGAGGTGGCAGCAGGAAGGGGTTAAATAGATACCAAATCAATCTGCATATATTGTGCTTATGGAGCATATTTTTAACAAAGTTTTTGAAATTGTATATTTAGTAGGTTAAAAGAAAGCAAACAAGAAAACCTCCTAGTTAGGGATTTGTGCTGCCTCCAGCCATTTTATGGGCAATGAAGTTGCATTTATGCACATAGTATATGTTGTTGCTCTAGTTAATTCTTTACAGTTATGCTGCCACCTCCTGTTTATTGTTTTAACCACATGTAATTCTTATAATTCCTTCCCCTTTGTGTGATGTCATTTCCTCTTACTGATTTTTGCAATTCTGAATATTTTCTGAAAAGATGTTCTCAAACACTTCCATATCACATCTACCTGATTGTATTGTTTGTCTCAACCTTCGGCATTCAATAAAGATTTTCATGGATGCCAAGTGTTTGGAGAGTTCAGTTCTGATGAAGATTTTCTGCAGTAATTGTCTCTGCTATATTCAGGCCAGGCACAGCAGTCTCAGGAAGGCTAAGTCACCATTACAACAAATGGAGTCAGAATAGGATTGCTTACACTTTAAGACATGGGCAGCTGAATTCAGTAAGAGATTGGAAAGTGTTAAAGGGACTCTGTCATTGTGCCCATTAAAGGCAAAGTGACAAGTCCTACCCAGTAATACTTACTTTTTCTGCACTCCCTTTCTGTTTTCTTCCTATGTTGGAGTCAGGAGTCCAGAACCTGTGTAAACTCTGGTTGGTGTTGGAATCTGCTAACATGGCTGTATTCAAACCTGGGGAATGGCTTCTAAGGCAACAAGCATTGCAACCTGAGAAGAAGAGGAGGAAGTCATGTGCTTTCCCATACCTGGAAGCACCACTTATTTCCCAAGAGCACTGATGGATCAATAAAGTAACGGTGGATACAGCAAATTGACTGTCAATGGATGGAGGTTTGTTTATTCAAGATAACCTGTTACTTTGCCCATCTATGTATCTATAACCAACCATTAACACTATGCAAACTGTTAATGACAGCTTTAAATCCAAACTTTATCTTTCAAATAGAAATTTGCAAGCACAAAGTTTTTTGGGTTTTTTTTAGTTGCAGAAGAGACATATGCTTCTTCTGTAATATTATTACTATTCTAATTAAACAGCGTTTATATAGCACCAAAAATGTGCTAGTTCTTTACAAAATAATGGGAGACAGTACAGTTACAATACAAGTCGAAATAAAAGGGTTGGCAAGGCCCTGTTCATGAGCGATTACAACCTAGAAAAGGAAGGGCAAATTATATAAAAAAAAATTACTTTGTCAAGAAGAGTTGATGGAAAATGTAAATGTTCAGGTTAGGTTGAGGAGGGATAGACTTCCTTGAAGAGATGAGTTTTTAGGGCTTGCCTAAGGTCAGAGTAGGAGATAATTGTACAGACTGGGGTAAGGAGTTCCAAAAGATGGAAGATGCTCTGGAGCAGGGCCATCCTAACCACTTCAATATCGGGCACTTTTACCCCCTTCCTGCCCAGGCCAATTTTCAGGTTTCAGTGCTCTCACTCTGAATAACAATTGCACAGTCATGCAACACTGAACCCAAACTAAAATGTTATCATTTTATTCACACAACTAGAGCTTTCTTTTGGTGGTATTTAATCACCACTGGGGTTTTTATTTTTTGCTAAATTAACAATAAAAGACAGAAAATCTGGAAAAAAAAAACCCATGTTTCTTTGTTTCTGTTATAAAAGTTTGCAAATAAATAATTGTTCTTCATAAATTTAGGCCAAGATGTATTCTGCTACATTTCTTTGGTGAAAATAACCCAAATCAGTATTTATTATTTAGTCCGTAGGAAAGTTATAGAGTTCGCAAACTATGGGATATATCTGAAAATTGATCAATCCTCAAGTACAACCAATCTAATTTCTTGAGGCCCAAAAATGACAGAACAGTACAGATATCCCACAAATGACCCCTTTTTGCAAAGTAGACAGTCTCATGTATTTAATAAGAGGCATGGTGAGTTTTTTGAAGTTGTAATTTTTTTGTGATAATTTTTTCAGAAAATGAAGATATTAAATAAATTATTTTCACAATTTTTTTTACATACTGTCACCAGTGCAGTACAGCGTCAGCATACAACTGGTGTGGCGGTGATCAGGGACACTGACTGGTGACAGTACGAAAAAAAAATATTGATAATTTTTTTTCACCTTTTAAAATTTTGTTTTTGTTAAATTTTTTTCTCTTTTTTTAAGATTTGTTTTCATATTACACTATGACCAAAGTAGCATAATGTTACCATAGTAACATTGTACTACTTTGGGGAAGTGATCAGTGTGACGATTGTGTGCACTAGAGACATGGATGTTGTACATGACAGCCATCTTGTTAGGTCTCAGCCATGTTCTCTCCTGTCCTCCCTCCTCCCTTTTGAATGGAATGTAAAGCCGTAAGTTGAACGGAGGTCAAAATGGCCTCTTATCCTAAATAAAACACAGCTAGATAAAGCTCCAGGGCTATAAACCGCTAAATAGTCTGGTTCCAGGGGTCTGCTTAAAAACCACTTTCCTCTGCCCGATCGTAAAACAATAACTCAGTCAGTCATGACCTGTGAGGCCATTAGGGCTAGAGCGTGCCGCAAAATGTACATTCCACATGAGTCATTGTTCATACAATTCATAAACTTCAACAGGAACTGGGCACATTAATATGAAGTATATATTCGGATAGATCATTTTAATATGAGTCACACAAGACCTAACATCACTATATTAGTACCTACAAGAGAGAAGAAGCAGTCTCTTTTATCATGGGTGACAAGGGTACGCTATGTTTGGTATCTTTGCATTTGGAATATAATTCTGAATATTAATCTGCCAGTTGCTAGGATGCTACCTGTACCTATTGAAGGTTATTGACCTTAGTATGAAATTGTAAGGCGACTTGGTCATAACTTTGGTTACCGCCTAACACCCATCCCCAAACTGGAGGATTGGTCATTTGTTCTCAGGAGACACCCCTTTGATATGATAGAAAAAGACTGACAGCCTGGAGAAAGACAGCTCTCGTTTAACATCTATCAGAAAACATCTAACAGGCTTGAGAGCCAAGGCAACCTTTTTGTTCAGACAATTGAACTTTTGCAAGTATTCTGCCTTCTGAACTCCAAAGCGTGATCTGGGAAGGACGTCACATGACCCCCTCCCGGAGGGACGAGAGGTTTGCCCAGCCGTCATTTGACTAAAGGCTGGGCACCAAGTGGTTAAAAGCATCATGGGCCCCTACCAGCCTGCCCCAAGTTACACACTTACTCTCAAGAATTGAAGTATAAATAATTGATAGAGTTAAACACATATTTATTAGTACCATCAAAATAATTAGTACCATTTAAACAATAGTACCATTTTAATAAGTTTAAACAAGAAACAAGATAACATGCCATAAATCAAAGACAAATCAACACAAAGATCAGGTGGGGAGGCAGAAAGGCACAGTACTGGGGGGATCAGGAGAACACAGTACAGGGGGGTCAGGAGAGCACAGTACAGGGGGATCAGGAGGGCATAGTACAGTGGGAGATCAGGAAGGAACAGCATAGTGGGGGATCAGGAGGCACAATATTGGGACCAGTAGGGCATAGTACAGGTTCCATGACGCTGCCCAGGACAGCTTGCTAAAAAGCATGACTGTCCTGGTAAATCTGGGACAGTTGGCAAGTATAATGTAATGCAAAATTATCATGGAGTCCCCATGTGACGTGGGCAGTGCCAATGGAAGTTCAATGCTGTGTTGTATACGTATAGAAGTGGTCCCAACTCTGTGGTGCTCCCTCAGAGTGGAATGAAAGTGTGAAGGGAATATGGCTTAAACGATGTGCACTTGTGCTCTGCACTGAAAGGACTGCTTAAAAATGTCTAACCTTGCATGTGCTGTTCTATTCTGAATATTCTGCTAGCATGTTAATGAGAAATGTCACGGGAAGGGTATGTGGTGGAGTTACAGTAAAATTCAGAAAATGCATCTGTGGACATTCCTACATTATAAGTTCCTCTTATCTGAGAAGAAGTGGGAAAAGGGCTTGTACAGTATGATACCTACACCTGCCCAATCGTAGTCCCTCTTACAACTTGATGAAAGGGGGCACTGTGATAGGGATCAATATTTAAATAGAAAAACATTCAGACCTCTACTGGAGAAAATTTTACTGACCAGGCCTCCTTAAATTTTAATACCCCTGCTTTAGACCAATATCTTATGTCAGTGGCTAGCCTTAGATTGCTTTTTAACTGCTCTGGTAATTGAACTTGCTGGCATCCACTAAAAATATATATATCACTTTTGGTGGACTAATCATTCAGAACAATAACTTATGTTATGCTGTCAAGCTTGATTTTACTTTTCTCTGCAGACATTTTAACTTTTTTATTACCATTACAACTGCAGCACCAGCATTTGAATGAGCAGAGCAGAATAAGAAGGCATTATTTAGAGCGCAGTACAAAAGAACAGGTTCTAAAACATTCACATCTTTCACATAATAACACAGCACCGTTCCCCAGTCAGCACAAAAATATAAAAGGTTGATACAGATGTCAGTGAGTAAGTGCTCTGGTCACACTTCCCTTGCACATGCTGTGCTCCAAAAACTGTGATATGCAGCTGGTCTGAGGATAAAGCACAGCACGGGAGAGGAGCAAAATAGCAACCTGGTCTGTCTAAATGTGGCTAAAAGCTTTTATTACAGAGAATATTGTAACATGTCAGCTGGGTTTTTCTTCACCGCAGTGACTTCAAGATGTTTCTTGTTTACTTGATGAAACAAAAATGCCTATTGTTGATGTATCCTACCTTGATTTATTAACTCTAGCCATACAAGTCGTTTTTTACACCCTGGGAACTTACTCTTATCTGGCAGTTCTGGGTCTTGGGTTCACAAACTACCTGGAGCACTTCACTATTTGTCAAGAAAAAAAGCCGCTTGAATGGCCAAGCCATGATGATGTCAATGTCACGCATGTACATGGGAGCCATGGCCATAGCACAGCACTCTGGAGGAATGGCATGCTGTCCCTTCAGAGTGCAGTGTGCATGTGCTGGAGTGACGTCACCGGTTGCAGAAGTAAATACAAGTAATAAAAGATATTCCTTGTACCTACAGATAAGCTTTATTATATATATTTTGTTATACTTTTTTTCGATGCATGTGGATGCGAAAATGAATGAATAGCATCCCCATGCTTCTGATAAAGAGCAGTACATTTTACCTGTGGATCTGGAACATGCACGATTAAGCATGTGTTCCCGACCCACACATATCTGAACCTAGGCTTGAAGCTGCAGTTTCAGTATGGCAACTTTTACATTGTTTTTATTCTATTTATTTATTTCAGGTACTTAATAACGCCATTAATTTACCCAGCTTTTTACATATATTGTACATTCACATCAGTCCCTAACCCTCAAGGAGCGTACAATCTAAGGTCCCTAACTCACATTCATACATACACCTACTAGGGCCAATTTAGACAGGAGCCAATGAATCTACCAGCATGTTGGAGGCATAAGGAGAACATGCAAACTCGAGGCAGGTAGTGCCATGGTTGGGATTTGAACTGATGACCCTAGTGCTGCTAGGCGGAAGTGCTAACCACTTAGCCACTGTGTTACCCAGCTAGGACCAATGTAAGTATGTATGTGTCATACCTGTGGAATCACTATGGAAGCTGAAAATCACCGTAGTCAACACCACTACTACAGTGCCCTCCACTAGTTTTTGGGTCCTGTGCCAAGTGGCTGTCTGCTGTTAAGTGAACACAGGAGGTTGCTCACTCATCACAGGTGCCATGCAAGGAACAATTTTCATTTTCTCAATGAATACAAAGCATTCTCAAAATGGCATAGGTGAATAGTATATACAGTCAGGTCCATAAATATTGGGACATCAACACAATTCTAACATTTTTGGCTCTATACACCACCACAATGGATTTGAAATGAAACGAACAAGATATGCTTTAACTGCAGACTGCCAGCTTTAATTTGAGGGTATTTACAAACAAATCAGGTGAACCGGGTAGGAATTACAACAGTTTGCATATGTGTCTCCCACTTGTTAAGGAACCAAAAGTAATGGGACAGAATAATAATCATAAATCAAACTTTCACTTTTTAATACTTGGTTGCAAATCCTTTGCAATAAATTACAGCCTGAAGTGTGGAACGCATAGACATCACCAGACGTTGGGTTTCATCCCTGGTGATGCTCTGCCAGGCCTCTACTGCAACTGTCTTCAGTTCCTGCTTGTTCTTGGGGCATTTTCCCTTCAGTTTTGTCTTCAGCAAGTGAAATGCATGCTCAGTCGGATTCAGGTCAGGTGATTGGCTTGGCCATTGCATAACATTCCACTTCTTTCCCTTGAAAAAACTTTTTGGTTGCTTTTGCAGTATGCTTTGGGTCATTGTCCATCTGCACTGTGAAGCGGCGTCCAATGAGTTGTGAAGCATTTGGCTGAATATGAGCAGATAATATTGCCCGAAACACTTCAGAATTCATCCTGCTGCTTTTGTCAGCAGTCACATCATCAATAAATACAAGAGAAGCAGTTCCATTGGCAGCCATACATGCCCACGCCATGACACTACCACCACCATGCTTCACTGATGAGGTGGTATGCTTAGGATCATGAGCAGTTCCTTTCCTTCTCCATACTCTTCTCTTCCCATCACTCTGGTACAAGTTGATCTTGGTCTCATCTGTCCATAGGATGTTGTTCCAGAACTGTGAAGGCTTTTTTAGATGTCGTTTGGCAAACTCTAATCTGGCCTTCCTGTTTTTGAGGCTCACCAATGGTTTCCATCTTGTGGTGAACCCTCTGTATTCACTCTGGTGAAGTCTTCTCTTGATTGCTGACTTTGACACACATACACCTACCTCCTGGAGAGTGTTCTTGATCTGGCCAACTGTTGTGAAGGGTGTTTTCTTCACCAGGGAAAGAATTCTTCGGTCATCCACCACAGTTGTTTTCCGTGGTCTTCCTGGTCTTTTGGTGTTGCTGAGCTCACCGGTGCGTTCCTTCTTTTTAAGAATGTTCCAAACAGTTGTTTTGGCCACGCCTAATGTTTTTGCTATCTCTCTGATGGGTTTGTTTTGTTTTTTCAGCCTAATGATGGCTTGCTTCACTGATAGTGACAGCTCTTTGGATCTCATCTTGAGAGTTGACAGCAACAGATTCCAAATGCAAATAGCACACTTGAAATGAACTCTGGACCTTTTATCTGCTCATTGTAATTGGGATAATGAGGGAATAACACACACCTGGCCATGGAACAGCTGAGAAGCCAATTGTCCCATTACTTTTGGTCCCTTAAGAAGTGGGAGGCACATATGCAAACTGTTGTAATTCCTACACCGTTCACCTGATTTGGATGTAAATACCCTCAAATTAAGGCTGACAGTCTGCAGTTAAAGCACATCTTGTTTGTTTCATTTTAAATCCATTGTGGTGGTGTATAGAGCCAAAAATGTTAGAATTGTGTTGATGTCCCAATATTTATGGACCTGACTGTATGTGCTTGTTCATAAGGCTAGGCATTTTTTTTAACCAGTAATAAACTAATGTTACAATATGAGAGTCAGGGTTTATTCAAAAACGCAACGAACAATGTGCAAACTGCAATTACCCAGAATTTGTCTTCAGCGTGCTGCAATCTAATATGCTGCTATGGATTACTACACTTTGCACTCCAGCTACACTGCCCTGCAGAATATGTATGGCAGCCTTCACAAATTTCCCACTTACTACTACTGCTTAAATTAGTTCCCGAAATGTATTTTTATATGCAGTAGGTCAACAGGGTTTACCAGAACGTACAGAAATACGGAGTTAGGCTTTGGAGGACAAGGCCTGAAGAACTGCTTTGTGCTCAAACACCACTTACTGCAAGACCACACTCAACCAAGCAGGTACAAGGTCATCTAATTACTTGTTAATCCTGACTGTAAATGTTCTGCTGGACATCCCTGTAATAAATTGTGTCTCGTGAACCCATCCTGACCCCAGTGAAAATCACTTACCAAGCCTGGGTTTCATTTGCATTCAAATAGGATTTTATCGATAATAAAAGCTGGAATAGCATTAGATAAATAGTGTAATGAATACTCCAGAAGAGATCGTTCCAGTACTGAAAAGTACATATAAACCTTAACTGAATTACATTTATTTCATAAAGGCACTGTATATCATGACCAATTCTATGTATGTTTTTGAAACAAAATACTAATTTTCACGTTTTTTCCTCTCTTGCCGCCTTCATTTCTTTGCAGCCACTTCATGTCTACTTGTTATCTCTAAGCAAGGGGTTCCTGACAGTGACAACGGAGGACCTAGCCTGTGTAATATGTAATGCGTGTCAGCATTGAAGCCTATATGAGTGTGCGTGTGTGTGTGTGTGTGGGGTGGGGGGGGGGGGGTTGCGGGGCATGTCAGACCTTTGCAGAGAGACTGCTTGTGACAGACTGCCTGACACCCCAACTGGGTATCTCCACCAAACTACAGCTTCCTCCACTCTGAAACCAGAATATAGCAATTTCAGCCTGATTCTCCCTAATTACCAGACAGGGCCAGTATATAGATTAGGACTGTAGATAGCAAAGTTACCCCAAGCAACAGACAGAACCAATGTTGGAGTAAACAGGACTGACTTTATTAGGAAACCATAGAATATTTATACACAAAAAACCTTCAAGTATTACACAAATCAGGACTAAATTAAATCACATAATCAAACAATCAAACTCAGAACAATGGGATCCTTTCTGGCACCTAACAGTCTGAACTCTGCAGGTGATTAAGTGAAGTTAGAGATTGTCACCTAGAGTCACCCAAAAATCCCATTATCCACTAAACCAGAATAAGTCCCAGAATGAACTCCTTCATGCTTGATTCATATGCTTGATTCAAATGAACTCCTTCATGCTTGATTCACTGGCTCCCTGGAGCTCCAGAAATGCTGTTGGTGCTGGGCAGAGGTCAGGTTGCCCTGATGCCAACTCTTCTGCTAGGAAGTAAAATGTAAATGTTGTGGCCTCGTACAAATCCTCCAGAGCCATCAATTGTTGTAGGCAGAGACCAGCAGCTATCTGCCTTGATGCCAACTCTTCTGCTGGAGGTTCACTGGGTTGTCCCTCCTCAGCAAAAAAAGTCTGTTAAACCCACATCTCTAGAGCTGGTGGCTGAAGATAGAGTCTCACTATCTCCTGTCCTTGGAACCCAGGAGATGTTACCGATGCTTGGCAGAGGCTAGCAGAGATCTGCCCTGTTGCAAGCACTTCAGTTGGAAGCTCAGTAAATGTTACATCCTCTGATGAAAAGTCAATTAAATCCAAGCTTTCTGGGATCTGTGGCTGGGCAAAGAGGTCACTGGCACTTTCTTCTTTTAGCTCCCTTAATTGCTGGTGTATAGTATGAAACAATCTAATGTAGGCTTGCTCAAATTCCCACTCCAAGTTTGCCAGATGGGTCAGATCTGGTGTCAGCTCCATTGCCTCTAATAGATCCAGCAGACACTCTTGATTGTCCCAGATGTCCCAGTAGTGAAACTCCTCAGCACTCCCGAATTCTTTAACCGCCTCCCGCCCACCATATAAGGAAATGATGGACAGGCAACGGTTCTCTCGTTCTGGGAGGACATCAGCAGATCACCGATCAGTGGAAAGAGCTGATGACGTCGGCTCTGTCATGTGATCAGCTGTGTCCAATCACAGCTGATGACATATAAATAAGGAAATGCTAGTTATTGGCATTCCTCTCCTCATGGTCTGTCATACTGACAACTCGAGAGGAGAGCCGGTAATCGGCATTCCTCAGAGGGGACATGTACACTGACCATCAGGGCACTGATGATCAGTGCCTTGATGATTAGTGTAGCCCCATCAGTGCCACCTGTCAGTGTCCATAAATGCCACCTGTCAGTGCCCATCAATGCCACCTGCCAGTGTCTTTCAGTGCCACATCAATGCCACATATTAGTGCCTACCAGTGCACATCAATGCCATATATCAGTGCCCATCTCAGCTGCCTTTCAGTGCCAACTATCAGTGCCAGTCAGTGCCACCTATCAGTGCCAGTCAGTGCTGCCTATCAGTGCCGCCAATCAGTGCCACATATCAGTGCCAGTCAGTGCCACCTATCAGTACCCATCAGTGCCGCCTAACAGTGCCAGTCAGTGCTGCCTATCAGTGCCCATCAGTGCTGCCTATCAGTGCCATATATGAGTGCTGCCTTTCAGTGATGCCTGTCAATGCCCATCAGTGCCACCTACTAGTGCCTTCTCATTAGTGCCTATCAGTGCAGCCTATCAGTGCCCATCACTGCAGCTTCATCACTGAAGGAGAAAAATTACTTATTTACAAAATTTTATAACAAAAATGAAGAAAAATGTTTTTTTTTAACTTTCAGTCTTTTTTAGTTTGTTTAGCAAAAAATAAAAACCCAGAGATGATTAAATACCACCAAAAGAAAGCTCTTACTGTCTCAAACAAATGATAAAAATTTCATATGGTTACAGTGTTGCTTGAGTGCGCAATTGTCATTCAAAGAGTGACAGCACTGATAGCTGAAAATTGTCCTGGGCAGGAAGGGGGTGAATGTGCCTGGCAGGCAAGTGGTTAATGTCCTCAAAGGCTTTCCAAAATAGACCAGGGTCACCATAATCCTCACAATCTGGAGGGACGTCATCAGCCAGCCATGGGTACATCTGTACTGTATACCATTATAAGGCCCGGTACGCTTCGTCCAGCCATACCTCCCTATGGGCCAACTTTTCTAATTCTGACACCCATTCATCCAGAGGTTTCTCTCCCAGGAACTGCATCCACAATTCAAGGTATTCACAAAATCCCTGCTCTACGGTTGGAAGTAATTCTTCCCGGAGAACCTAACCCTCCTTGAGGGCATTGTTCCATAGTTCTATTCGAATCACAACCTTCCAGTCCAGCTCACCCTCTGCCAAGACATCAAACTGGGCCAGAGCTTCCTGCAGTCTCCACTGAAATTCAGCTGCCATTTCCTTTTCCTCTTCAACAATAATCCCAGTGGTAGTTTTGATTGTTTCAAAGGGAGAAAGCAGATCGCACAGGTGCCACCAAATTTGACAGACTGCCTGATGCCCAAACTGGGTATCTCTGCCAAACTACAATTTCCCCCACTCTGGAACCAGAATATAGCAATTTCAGCCCAAATCTCCCTAATTACCAGACAAGACCAGTATATTAGGTTAGGGCTGTAGATAGCAAATTTACCCCACGCATCAGACAGAACCAAAGCTGGAGTAAAACAGGACTGAGAACAATGGGTTCCTTTCTGCCACCTAACAGTCTGGACTCTGGAGGTGTATAAGTGAAATTAGAGATTATCACCTAGAGTCAGCCAGGTTAATTTTATTCACAAAACTGGAATAGGTCCCAAAATTACCTCCTTCATGCCTGATTCAAACCCTATGAGCAAATGGTGATTTAAACATAATGCCAGGGGAACGCAGCAGAGATTTTCTATGTAACTCCAAAAGATCCGAGGGAGGGTTTGCATAGTCCTGTGTAGATAGTATGCCAAGGGCTCAGGTCACACTGGTTTCTGTGACACTGCTGATTCCCCAAAGAGAGCAAGGTTTCCACTCTGCAGCATTCTGGTAGAGAACAGGCTTTTCTACTCAGGCTGTGGCTGCTTTGGAAAGGAAACACATTGTAAGATATTGAGCCCCTTTTGTTCTGATGAATGTATTTAGTTGATGAACATTCGTATGCTCTTCAGTGTATGTAGTGTTGCTACAAAACAGCCAAAATGGATAAACTAAGTGATGCAATTAAAATGAGTTCTGTACTTAAAAAACAATGTTACACATACCTCCAAAACTTCTGAAACAAGTAAGAGGAACACTTCTTATCACAGAATATTTAGGGAAATAACACATCCCCTTTTGCACTGCAACAACATGGGCCATGGCCAAATAAAGTGCAAGAATGGAAAGGGGATGACTACCTCCTCGCAATTGCAGTGACCTCCCTCCCCCTTTTTTCCCTTTGTTGTGTTCAATACAGTTGATGTGGTCCCTATAAGAAATCCAATCAGATTACCGTATTTCTGGCTTTGGTGGGACAATTTGTTCCTTGTGCCTCTTCTTGAGTCTTCTTCAGCTTGTGCTTTTCCCTACAAATGGAAGCGAACCTGCAGCTCAGCTTCCGTTGTATGGACTCACAGCACCGGGAGCTCTCCTCCATACCTTCTCTTTTGTTGTGGCCATGCTCATTTTAATGTCATGGTTGGTGTCATGTGTCTTATGAAATATTTGGTGCTTGTATTCTCTTGCTGGTCTGAGTGCTGCCTGCAATCTCATAATCACTTACAGTTAATGGAGATTTTTTACTGTTAGTTTTCTTTATATTTATTTCACATTAACAAATACAATGTGATACAGATGCATAGTTATCCTTAGTGGTTGTGACACTCATCCTATCTATGTTTAGAGACCAAAAACTGAAATTGAAATGATCAGAGTACCAGAGAGACCAACTATCCTATATTACAAGGCTTCCAAGGCATGTTTACCCTCTTTTTCTGAATTTTCTGGCGCAACCAATGTTTTGCATTACTAATTTACAAGTGTCAAGTGGAAGGTATGGGAGTTATGAGTTATTGTGGAGTCTTGGACAATGGCACATTGTTGCATATGAGCCATTAAGATGAAGGCATTTCTACATATTTAGGAGGCAGTAAGTCTACTAAATTTTTTGAAGCAAATTTAGTAAAATTGTCCTCTGCTGTGAACACAGCTTTTTCATTTTTTCTAATATAGTGCTGCTAAATGTGCTGTATAATATGACTAAGACAAGTAAGGATTAATTTCAACCCATGCAAACTTTGGAAGCTGAAACATCACCATCTCACAGATGATCAATACAATATTGAGTTTTGTAGACAGACCCTTGTGATCATTGGATCAGATGAATCATCTTCATTGTCTTCTTTCAATAACAATGGTGACCCCCATGATCCCTGCTGTAAACAATCAGAGTTGCTATACATGTCATAAAAATAATGATGTCCTACTTTAACATATTTTTATGTTCTGGCACCACCATCACTATTATTGTCAGCACCATGGGAGGAAGACTGAATGGTGCCTTGGACCCATGGCATAGTAGTAAAGTCACAAGATCTCCCTGTGATGTAGTCATGTGTGGGGCATTCTTAGATAATTCTTGTGCATAAATGGAAATTTGCTATAATTGGAACAGTTGTTGTGTGTTGCTAATTTAGGTCTGCTTTCTAGTGCTACAGGCGCTATCTTCTTCACAATTCTTGCTATTAAGATTATGTATTGAGGGGCACTGGAAATCTCACTGTTGAATCCATTGCCTCCAAAGCTTTTTCAGTGGCCAGGGATGTGCAAATCTTAACACCCGACGCCCAGGACATGTAGTTCCACACGTCAGGCAGGTTGTTTTTCCTTACATTTAGCCCTTTTGCGGGCAAGCAGCTGGGCTTGCTTTAGAAAGCAATTGGTAAACACCATGGTGGACAGGTTGCAGCTGTGTATGGTCAGGGTCTGTGACACTAGTTCAGACAGCACATTTCCACCCTCCCCACATAGACAGGAGACAAGAGAGATAACGCATGCTCCACCTCTTCCTGCCCTCTCTCCTGTGTCTGCTTCTTAGACAGGAAATTTGAAGATCCATCTGGCTGTATGATTGCCGATGTCTGAACCTGCAGCGGGCAGCCTGGGGATGAGTGATATCTGCTCTACCACGGAGCTTTCCCCACATCTTTCTCTTCTCTCCTTATCTACCTCCCCCTCCCTGTTCTTCCAGGAGATTCACACTTAATCATTTCATGTCCAGTTAGCAGCTGAACTCTAGCAAATGGGGGCACTCCGCTAAGCTTTGACAAAAGGGGGCACTCTTCTGAGCTCTGACAAAAGGGGGCACTCCGTTGAGCTTTGACAAAAGGGGGCAGTCCGCTGAGCTTTGACAAAAGGGGACACTCCGCTGAGCTCTGACAAAAGGGGGCGCTCTACTGACAAAAGGGGCCCACCACTGAATTCTGACAAAAGGGGGCATTCTGCTGAACTCTGACGTAAGGGGGCACTCTACCACATTTTGAAGTAAGGGGACACTCCACCACATTTTGATGTAAGAGGACACTCCGCCAGGGTCTAATGTAAGGGGGAACTCCGCTGGACACTGATATAAGGAGAAACCCTGATGTAGAGGAGTAAAGATGGGGACTTTGATGCAAGGGCGGACTCTGATGTGAAGATGGTGCTCATCTTAACTGCTGCACTCTATATGTTTTGTTTTTTATTTACTCCTGGCCCCTGTTCTCTATACATTATGCTGTACGTAGACCTGACCAAGATGTTGATTGTCCCAACAGTTGCTGGTTTTAATTAAATTCTTCTTTAAGATAGGCTCATTAAGGCCATTAATTAATACATTAGTCATATTTTTCATTCAACCAGTGGGTTGAATAAAAAAAAAAAATGATCCAAGCCCGGTGGACACTGGAGCTTGATTTGGCTGCTCAGCATAATCTTGTACTGAGCACCCAAGTGTTTCCATGTGTGAGGGTAACCAGAAGGAATAAAGTTTTTTTTTTCTCATTGTGTTCGATGTCTCATTTATTCACTCAGCAGATGCGTTTCTGTTAAGAGAAACTGATGCGCTCCTTTCCTAATGAGCAAACAGTTGGTGCTCATTACACTGCAAGGTCTCTCCCCTACCTGCTAATCCCCGGGTGCGGTGCTGGAAACAGGCAGGGAGGTGAGTAGGAGATAAACAGTGCAATGTTAAAAATATTAAAAGTTTAGGATGCCATAAACCCCTTTTGTTTTTAAAAGCCCCAGACATTCCTAACATCACCTCCCCATATCACCGCCTAATATAAAACATCAACCCCTCATATTTTCCATCCTGGCAAAATAATTTCATGGTTTAAATGGACATACATCCATTGAAAATCCCTAGTGATAAAACTGTCTCATCCAGTAATAGTATAACAATAAAGACCTTATTCAAATACGGGTTTGGTTAAGATCATTTTTTTTTATCAGGACAAGTAGATTGTCATAAGGGACAAGTAGTTTGGGACCCCGATTTAGTCCCTTGGACAAGTAGTTTTTTTAAAAAAATGTCCACACCCCTGAGTGGAATCTTGAACTGCAGCAACCAGCATATGAAATATGCACTTGAAAAAAAATATAATAGCTAGAGTGGGGAATAGTTAAAGCCCCTGTATGTATTGCATTGGTTTTGTTTCTTTTTTTTTGCCATTTTTTAACATTAAGGAAATTTCTGTTTACTTTCTGTTCCAGAGACACAGCATAAAGTGAGAAGAAACCAGGAAATCCCTCCAAAGGGAATTCCTGCTGTGATAATTGTCACCAGAGAAGGCTTTTGCATTCACTGATTTCCCTCTTTCTGTCCCTGTGGGACATAGACAGCAATGAAGACCTGCCCTGTGAGTTACTGCTCAGAACAATTTCAAGAGGGCAGCCTAACCTACCCTCCTGAAACTGTTCCATGTAGTAAATCACACTACAGATCTATTTGGTATCTGCTTATCTGAGTCCTTTTAAGCACAGTTAAAATTCCTAAGTTCCAATATAGGGGGTGTTTGGCCCCTAAAACCTGTTGGATTTTTTCTGCTGTGAATCATTCAAAACCGTTGAGCATTTGTTTAGCGATCTCATTGGATTGTATGTATGTAGATGCTCAACCCTAGGTCCTTTCCCTGTTCCTGAAGTTGTCCCCATTTTGTGGAGTGCTGCTAAACTGGAGCCTTTGTGCCCAGTGACAATGTGTGACCTGCAGAGAATCTGAATCTAGGACCTGTTTCACCACTTTCCCAATCTAGTCAAAAACTAAAGAGAATGTTTTGACTGGATATACTTAAAATGATATCATTTGTAAAATTCCAGAAAAAAAAAACTGCAAAACCAGAATGTGTGAAAACCCCCAGGGGAATATTCTGACCTGGAGTAGAATAAAAGGGCAAAGCAACAATCTTTGGCTCACTGAAGAGAATAGATTTAATAGACTTCAAAGAATAAGCAATTACATGTGTTAAATTGTCAGAGTAATGTTTTATAAAGTACCTTCTCCTAATTTCAGCTAAATTCAAAGCACTGTATTGTAGCAAACATCAGTACTTTCCATTTGCCTCCACCTTCCTGTGTGCTAAGAAAGACAGTCTATTTATTAGAGTCACCTAATAAGCCATTGGCTCCCTCTACTGCCAGTCACAGACAGTGAGCCAATGAGAAGAGAGAGGGGTGGGGTAGAGGGAAGAATTTAGGTCCATTCCCCTGTTCGCACATAATGGTGTCTTATATAGCAATGGAAATAATGTTGCAACCCCAATAGCCCACAGCAATCGTCAGGATGGGATAGAGACTAGCCTGGATAACTGTAGTACTGTAGCATTGTAATGAGAATTTCTGAACATTTCTGTGATTTGCAAAACCCCAATGCCAAAGCAATCTCAAATGTCTCAAAACATTTTAAGGAATCACATCTAGGAGATATGAGGGGCTTTGGTTTTTGTGGGATCGAACATATCCCTCATGCTGTAGGAACGGGAGACCGCCATTGCAGGCTTTTAGCCAGGGAAGCTTGGTGGATTTTTAGACTAAAGACTAGAGTCTCACATGGCCTTAACCTTGGGTGGTATTTGGATTTACATCTGAATTAATCCACCTTATTTTCTTTTTGACACAGATATTTTCCTTTTTTTCTGATGGCTTGTCAGGGGTACCCATATACTAATCTTTCTATTCCTGTAATTTGTATCTTTATAATTTTTCATTACTTATTATTTAATTTTCACTAATCTTTCTTTATGTCTATTGTTCATGTAAATCAGGTTTAATATATTTTCATTCATTTGATAAGAGTGGAGAGTATAGCTGTTAATGTTTTGACAGCTAATCTATCTATCCCTAGGATTATTTTGTTTTCAAAGAGTTAACTCATCCAATCTTATAATTGCATTGCCTTGCCCACCCCTTCCTCATACACCAGTTAACCACAAAATTTAAGACTTGTTCTCATGTTGTTATTTTATTATGACTAAGGCCTCTGTAGGAGACTGAAATGCATCAGTATGTACTGGCATTTATTCCTCTTTTATGTGATGGATGAAATAAATTTGTATTTTTATATTTTTTAAGAAGCTGTGGTGCTGGACTTTCACTTCTACATAATGGTGTCTCCGTGTGGGTTGGCTCTGAGGAAGAGGTTGTGTCCTCGAAACGCGTTAGCCAGTTGGTCATCCAGGGTTCCATCTTATGGACTCAGATGTTGTTTGGATCATACATCTTGTTCAGTTTGACATGCCTGTGTTTTTATGTCTATTGTGAGTATGATACTTACTTTATTTCTTCAATAAATATTTTAAACGATAATGCACTAGGTCGGTGCACCCTTTTTCTGTTTCTCCATTTGCATCCAGTGTATTTGGACCACCCCGGTCTGTTGAGGGCAGCAAGCAGTGCATATTCCAGAAAATTCCAGAACACTCCTATTGGCTCTACTGAGTCTTTTCCTAGCGCAGGAGAAAAGTGTTTGTTGTGTTGTCTCCGTGTGGATGCCTGGGTTTGTCCCAAGTAATGCAGCAGGATCTGCTTATGCTTCACATAATTTTTAAAAATAAAAAATAAATAAAAATAACATGCTAAAAGGAATGGGGTTTCTCTTTAAAAGTGAACGTGTGGTACATTTTAAAATATTATTAGTAAATGGCTGAGTGAAAGCAAACATTACAAGCTGCCTGTTATTATGTCTTTACACTTTAGACGTTATCACAAAACTGACCCCCTCTTCACTGAAGTTTATAGGGATCGATACCATCGTCCTGGAGAGGGACACATAAGACCCATGCAGTATCCCAGTTAGAGACTAAGTATATTTGCCAGTTAGATATTCTACATCCTTTAGGACTCAATATTGAGTTAGATGTCAATTGTTTCATTGACAATAGTTAGTTCTTTATACATATTAAATGTCTTCTTTATTTCTGTTAGATGATATCTTTTAATTTATCATGCATATATTTTATTAATTTTATGTCACCATATTATACTATCTGTTTTTTTTTATATTTTTGCATTTGTGTATATTCGTTCAGAGTCTCTTTCGGGTTTATACAAGATTTATTATCTGCTGACTATTTTAGATAACCTTATATAGGTGTCCGTTTATGAACCAGCGGTAATAGATCGCTGCTCAGTTCTGCAGCATTCTTGGAGAACACAGTTCTCCTGTGAATGCAGTTTATGAAGCAGTTCTCTGAACGAAGGGAGAACGGTCTCCAAACGCTGGAGAACGGTCTACAAACTCTGGAAAACGGCTGATTTTACTATAATATCGCGAGATTACAGTAAAAGATCAGTTTACTAAGCAGAGGTAAATTATCTCTGCTTAGTTTTCGGTCCCTCCGATTCTCCAGCTCTGGGCTGGAGAATTTGGAGGGAGAACACTGATCTCCAGAGAAGGGCTGAACATATTCTCCTGGGTGTTATAAACTGTGAATGACCAGAGAATAGCTGAGATCCTCTGAATCTCAGCTATTCTGTGTGTCATAAACGGACACCATAGTCACCTTTTACCCCTTTTTAGATTATTAAATTCCTTTCCTAATATGGAGATTACTATTAACATTATAGTCCATATAATATGGATTTAGCTAAAGGTGTCTTAATATATATAATTTTAGTCACTATTAGATATTCACAACTTTTTTACCCACTTCGGATGAACTGTATTTCTATGTGGGACTATACCTATATTTATTTTAACTAATGATTCTAATTGTTCTATTTATTCAATATTAATACACCTTTTCTTATAAGTATCATTTTAGGATATTTCCATACTGTTATTTATGTTTTTATACCGTCTGAATGAACGATTATATCTTGTGCATATTGGCAATGATCTTCAATATCATGGCGCATCAGTGCTCACTAATATGCAGGCTTTTGGACTCCGACAAAATGGCGCTGACCTACAGCTCATGTGCCATTTTGTCTATTTAATGCAAGCAGTCACGTCATGGCGCCTATTGGTTCTTTCTCTGATGATGTGCGTGGCACGTAACGCGTAAGGGGGAGCCTACTCACGCCATGCCGTCATGCCGTCAGAGCATCGTGGAGCTCCGGCGGCCATTTCTCTATAGGGACGGTTAGTTCTTTTGCTCAGTTCAATCATTTTTACTTCCCTGGATGCATTCATTTTTTACTGAATCAATAAATTGTTTCCTAATCCTACTACACTATGGGCATTCTTCTGTTTCTGACCCCTTGCGGGGAGTATTATTTCCTTTAGACGCCCAGTACCCTGTGTATCCAGAGAGGGAGCCTCTTGTCTAAGCCTGTGAGAGCTGCCCCCACCCATCCCTAAAGGGGAACTCTGGACATCCCCGGAGTATCAGCACTAAAGTTCCTGGACCCTTACCATCCCAAGAGGGAGCCTGTTCCATCTTTTGGCCCAGATGACCACCTATTGACACCAGGATATATTATACAATGCACATTAATAGTGCACGTCCGGTGAGTGCGCATTTCTCATATTAACACAAGACACAAGCACCGGTTTGAAGTTGTGGGACTTTTTCTCCATTACTATAGTCACTTCTGCGGATATTTGCAGATCTATAATTCTTACTAATTTATATAATTGAAAACATATTAGCTATCTCATATGTGATTATTTGTACCTATTTGGCATAACATATTTATATATACCTACTTCTTATCCTATTGTCCAGTTGTTAACATTTATCATTTATTTAGACATTTTAATTACCATTATTAGCGCTGCACTATTTTATCTTTAATTTGAATAAGGATTTCTTTTGGTTACCTTGAGTGCACAGCAGCTTACTAGGAATAGCACTCACTTTTACCTATTTTTATGATTGCCTGTTATCACTGAATCAAGATTTCATTATTTGGTGTAAAAATATAAATCTGTTTCACAAAATAGAAAGCTCAGCATATATGAATACACCCCAACAGATTGGTCAGAAAACCTTTACTTTCCTTTCAGAATCAACATTTTCTATGGGTCACTATACTACAAAATACTCCCACAAATGCGGCCCATTGATTGCAAACAAGATTTGTTAATTTGCGCACACAGAAAATTATTTTTCCTAACAAATTCATTCAAGACCATGTTGCAAAAATGAATCCACCCCAATGAAAGTCTTAGGAACAATGCTAAATTGTAGACAACAAAATCTTAATTAACAAGAATTCAACTACAGGTAAGTCTAATTATTCATTAAACAGGTATCCAGACAGTTGATTATAAAAAGGCGTTACTTAACAAAGAAAACCCCTTCCCATATTATGCTGTCAGCAATGGCACCACATGGAAGAGAAATGTTACAAGGCCTGAAAAAAGAAAATAATTTCTTTACACAATAAGGTGAAGGCTACAAGAAGATCAGCAAAGCTTTACTTATCAATCAGAATACTGTAGCAAAAGTGATACAAACATTCAAAAAAGATGGAACTGCAACCATCTCACAGAGACATTCAGGCTGAATACAGAAGTTAACGCCTCGACAGGAGCGTCTTCTGATGAGAGGGGTTGAAGAAAATCACCATGCAAGTTCACTGCAGTTAGCTAAAGAGGTAGAAAGCCAAACTGGGGTGATTGTTTTCCGTGACACAATATGACATACACTGCAGAGGAATGGCATGCATGGGTGTCGTCCACATAGGGAGCCTTTCCTAAAGCCGATGCACAAAAAAGCCCACTTAAAATTTGCCAGGGACCATGCTGAAAAAGAAGAAGACTACTGGGACTCTGTACTATGGAGTGATGAGACCAAGATAAATGTTTTTGGAACTGATGGCTTCAAAACTGTATGGCGTCGCAAAGGTGAGGAGTACAAAGAAAAATGCATGGTGTCTACAGTGAAACATGGTGGTGGCAGTGTCCTTCTGTGGGGCTGCATGAGCGTTCCTGGTTTCAGGAAGCTGCATTTCACTAATGGTATCAGGAATTCACAGATGTACTGCTCTATATTGAAAGAGAAGCTGCTATCATCACTGCCCTTGGTCGTCATGCACTTTTCCAACGTGACAATGATCCAAAACACACATCTAAGGTCACTGTTGCAATTCTGAAGAAGAACAGGGTGAAAGTGATTCAGTGGCCAAGTATGCCTCCTGATCTGAACCCAATTGAACACCTATGGGGAATTCTGAAGAGACAAGTTGAGCATTACTCTCCATCCTGCCTCAAGGCTCTAAAAGAGGTCGTTCTTGAAGAATGGAAAAAGATAGATGTTGCAATATGTCACAAACTTGTTAATTCCATGTCTAGAAGACTTGGTGCTGTCCTTACAAATCATGGAGGTCATACAAAATACTAGATGTAGTAGTTTTTGTTGTGGGGTGTTTTCATTTTTGCATCAACTAATTTGAGTAAAACTGAAGATTTTGTAATCTAAGTTATATTATTAACCTTACTTTCATGTAATGAGCTAAACAAATGTTCTATAAAACTCAGTTTGTCAACATTTAGGAAATTATTCTTGTGTTCATTGAGATATTGATTAAGATCTTACTTTTTAAAAGGGATGTACTCATTTATGCTGAGCGCTGTACATGCTGTATTTAGTCCAACAACTGACAATTTAAAAATGTAGCATACCAAATGTTTTATTTTTTAGGGAAACATATTGATTTTCCATCTTTCTGTTGCAATCTCAAGAACTGACAATTTATTTCCAAACTCAGTACAATAAACTTGTTTTTAATTAGGAAAAATTAGAGGCCTCTTTTGACAAAATACATTTTTTTTGGGCCCTAGTGCTGACAAATGCTCTTAAAATAAATTATAACTAATTTTCTAGATCTGCAGATTCATTGGCCGTAGTTTCTCTGGTGGAGCAAGTTTTTAGTGTAAATCTTAAAAATTGCTGGTAGATTGAATTTTTCTTTTCTTGTTCATTTCAAGTTAAAAGAAAGTGACATTTACATTTTGTGTCTGTTTTAGGAAAATGTAGATGACTGCAAATTGAAATAGAAAGGTCATTTGTAATAACACTACATTTCAAAATGGCTCAAGTAGCAATTGTATGCTGTACAAAGTCTTTTTAAGTGGAGTAACCCTTAAAAATAGAGCTAAATTGGTTAACATTTAGTTTGCTTCGTGCGCTGCTTATCATGAAAAATTGCAATTTTTTTTCTCAAAAATATTTTTTTTACACTTTTTTTCTTCCTTTTTTAACATCACATTACTACTAATCTCTTGGGTCCTGTTTTAGCCATTTCCTCTGTGTATGCACTTCCTTCAGCCACATGAGGAATACTCTTATTTTTTGGGATATTTAGTGTAATGAAGCATGTAAATATCTTATACCAGAAGAAGGCTCTACTGTGCTACACAAAAGAGCTGATTTATTCAAGGCAAATAGGCTGTTCACTTTCAAAGAGATTTTCACTTTGTAAGGGAATTTCCCCTAGAACTTGAATGCGGTGAAGTGTCACTTCCCAAGAACACCCAATCAAATGCAAGGAAAGTAAAACAACTACATTTTTGCTTGCACATGATTGGATGAAGGAAGTCAACTGGATGAAGGAAGTTCACCTAATTTGCTAATCTCTGGAGCTAATTCCCTTTGCAAAGTCCAATATCCCTTGTGAAGCAAGCAGACTATTTGCCTTTAGTAAACCAACACCAACATCTTATTCTAACAGTAGCATTGATTCCCTTGTACCCATCTACCACTATATCCAAAACTGTATTTTTTGTAAGTACTGTTTTACTTGACTCCTGTTGTTGCTGACTGTAGGAAAGCTGTATCCTAAATCAGAAGGGTGCTGGGGATTATGGAGGAGGACTTTTCTGTACAAGCATGTAAAAGTCCTACTGACAGATACTGCTTACAATAGTGATACTATATACTGTCTTTTTTTTATTTAATGTGGTCTTGCTTGCACACTTGTTGGGACTTTGAGTAGGCTGTAAGTAATAGTAACTGAAAATTTTGCCGAGAGCATATAGCCAGGTCTTGGGACAAGGTCACCAGGGGTATCCTATTTAGCTCAAGACGACATATAGAAATTATACAGTGCATATAGGCATGGAGAGTTTCTGGACACGGGGACAGCTCCTGCAATCAAAAACAGAGTGGCACAGGCACCAGAGACATAGAATTAGGGAGAACCACATTTTTTAAATCTTTGTATCTAATGTTGTGCTACCCTCATGAGGGCCTCTAAGTTTCCAGATCCTTCTAAACAGGCTAGCAACACGCATTTTCCACACTTGCATCCACAGTCAGTGAGCAGTCCATGAACTTGGTTTTGTTATTTTAATTGGGGAATTAACATGGATAGGGTAATAGGGATTATGGGATGCCCAATTTTAATGAATCAATGCATGGGGACAACTTCCTTCCTATTTACAGAAACATATCCTGGACTGTTCTTTTCCTTGAAAGCCATCAGTCTTTGTGAATCAGTAGCACCTGCCCCTTATGGGCTAGGGACTCGCAGCCCCTCTTGAAAGTTAGCTTAGCTTGTTGCAAACTGCATGCAGAGATGTCTCCTCTCCCCTGTAGAATTTCTCCCAGCACCACAGTCTGCAGACACTACCAGTCCTCCTAGCTGCTCTGAAGATCTTCCAGGAAAAGGATGAAGGATTAAGCTTGCTAAATGTGGCAGTCTCACCCCTTGTAAATCCCTGGGTGTGCTGATGTACTCACTCTGTCGTTCTTGCTCTCATTGCTCCCAGGCCTTGATCCTGTTTACTCCATACTGCTGAATGGACCCTCCTGAGCCAGCCCAAGCCCAGCCTGGAGGCCCCTCCCCCCAAGCCATTGACAGTCTCCGCAGCACTCTATCTTCCACCCAACTCCCCTGCCAGCCTGACTCTCTCATACTTATGGGCTGGACCACCCTTCAACCAGCACCTCCCAACCTGGTATTGGTTAGACTCCCATAAACATGTAGATTATGTCTCCACCTTCTCCACCCATTGGTTATTGGAAGGTTCCAATGGTCCTCCAGAACCAGGAGGAAGCGATAGAGCCCCAAACTGTTAAGCCATCCAGCTTGACCTGAAGTAACCCAACCTCAATCACAAACTCACACAGTTACCATGGGTCATACACAATAGATTTGCCTACTGTCACGTACCTGATGGGAGACTGAAATGACGAGGTCGGCCTCACATGTGTCACCAGCCCTGACCCCGCTGGAGTTGGAACAGAGGGAGTCTAGGACCCAGGGAAACAAGAGTGCCAGTAGTTGTTGTTTGCAGCTCTTGCAGATGAAGACCTTGGAAGGCTGATGATCCTCTGATTTTGGCACAGTAGTAGTAGGCAGCACAGGTTTTGCAGATTGCCAGGTGTGCACCAGAGCAAGGCAGGTAGTTAGGACAAGAGACAGGAGCAATGTCATGGAATAGTCGGGGTCATCAACAGTCGGGCAGCACGGTACAGAATCAGAAGGAAAAGCCAAGGTCAGGAGCAGAGTCGAAGTCAGGAACCAGTATCAATCAGGAGAGCAATCAGAGTCAGGTGAAGAACAAGCCGGGTCAGCAACAATAGAATCATACAGGAACAAGCAGGACACAGGGGGGCTCAAGACCCGTAAACACTGAACATGAGCAGAGGCACTCCTTAAATAGGCCATCTGGTGCCAATCTTTGCCGTGCGTGTGCGCGATCATGCATTCCTGCGCGATCATGCATTCCTGCGCGCATGCGCATTTCCAATCGTGATTCTTCTTGCCGGAAATCCCTTACACCTACACTATTCTAGAAGAACACTAGAGGGTGCTACACTAGCATGGGACAATACACATCTGGATGAATGTGTTTTATTTTTCCCACTTTACAATATATGTTTATCATTCTGCAAAATATGTGACTTGGTGCACGATTGTACAGTTGATTGAATGACTGAATTTAAAGGCAGATGAACACTACAGGGAGGATTTACAAATTTGTATATGTAACACATTTTGGAAATATGGCACACAGAAAACTGCAAAATTGTAACAAGTTACATTAAAATGAAATGTAAAATTTAGATTTAAATGTAAAATTATAATATGTATTTGTTAAGTATGCACTATACATTATATTTAACCTGTTTAAGAAGTGAGATTCAAGATAGCTCAGTTTTTATTGTACAAATATTATCTAATTGGCTATAATTTTCTTTCTGCTATTTCCTTTTTTTAATTTATACTTCAGAATAAAAAAAAATATTATATCACAATAGTATAAGGGCTGTTTGTTCCATGGTTAATTCAACTATAATTACACACAGAAAAGTACAATAAATAGGCAGTAAATTACAAAAGTTCAGTAAGGTCTATTTAAGTTATTATGTACTTTGAACATTGTTCTATTCTCTGTATTCTAAAGCATTAACCAAGCATTCACTCTGACTCATTGAATGTCACTGCCACTGTTAAAAGAGATAAAGGAAAATGAATTAAATAATGTTTCTGACATGCCCATTCAAATAATGGCTATTTAAAGTAGAACTCCAATAAAGACAAATTTCCGTAACGTTACAAAATGTACATTATGTGTCCTTGGCATAAATGACACACATTTATACAGATTTGTATAAAGAATTTCTGCAAAGACACACATTGGTGCAACATTGTATTTAATAATACATTGTTAAATGTATTCGTGTAAATGCAAGCAGTGTAAGTACCCCAATGTGATTTGGTATCAGCCTCTTGCAATCTCTTTACAGCAGAGGTCAGACTTGGGAAGGGTGAACAGTTGCAGGTAGCCAATTACCTGTGCTGTAATCCTACAAATGGATCATGCTGATAGGAGGAAAGAGCTGAGTGATAAGAGAGATAATCAGTCTGCTGATCCTTCGTTCACTAAACAGTCACAGGCTGGGAGAGAGGCAATGCCTGCAAGTGTTACTGAACAACAGTAGAACAAAATCAGGGCTCTTGCCCTGCCAGATGGGGCTGTGCCATGTGGCAGAACTATGTCCACCTCAGAACCAGGGTCAGACTGACAACTCATGGGGCTCCCAGGCAATAGGAGATAATGGGGCCCCTGTGTCCCCGCCCACACTCAAGCCACAGCCACACAGCGCCCCACCTACCTATTGCAGCTCAGCTGTATAGGCGGGTATTTAAATATCTACCGCAGCATAGCCTGCAAAGTAGTTCCTGGCTTATTTCTGTAGAAGCCGCTGGGCACTTCCAGGTTTAAAGATGGCTGTGGCATAGCAGTCATCTTTATGATGCAACCAGGGGCAATTTATGAAAGCAGTGGGCCTGTGTGCAAGAACATAATGTGGGCCCTGACAGCATACAAAAAAGGGCGGCGTGAAAAAAAATGGATGTGGCTTTCGGGAGCTATAGGCAACGCCTGCTGGTTACATTGTACAGTAAAGATGCCTGATGACTGAGAGGGTAATTGCCTTATGCGGCTGTTCAGCTCCCACTCAGCCTCTTTCCTGACAGGGAAGCCAACCCCCCATAACCCTTTTTGTTTCCCGACAGACCATGGAAAATCTGACAGTGCATTTTTTACTGAAATATGACAATATCTTAGTCTGTTAGAGACTAAGAGGGGAAGAGAGGGTAGTGAGATAGAGACAAAAGAGGGGAGGGAGAGAGAGATGGAAAAGTAGGAGAGAGATGTAGGAAGGGGAGAGAAGGTGGGGGGAGAGGAAAGTGAGAAGGGGGAGGTGAGAGAGAGAGAGGGAGGGTAAGATATAGAGGTGAGAGAGAGAGGGTGAGGGAGAGAGAGAGAGAGAGTGAGGGTGAGAGAGAGGAAGAGAGATGGTGAGAGAGAGAGGGGGGTGAGGGAATGAGAGTGTGTGTGTGTGTGTGTGTGTGTGTGAGAGAGAGGGTGATGGGGGGGGGGGGGGTGAGAGAGAGAAAGAGAGAGGGAGAGGGTGAGAGAGGGGGATGGTGAGAGAGAGGGAGGGTGAGAGAGGGGGTGAGAGACAGTGAGAGAGAGGGATACGAGAGAGAGGGTGAGAGAGTGAGAGAGAGGGAGGGGCGAGAGAGAGAGGGAGGGAGAAAAAGAAAGAGAGAGGGTGAAAGGGGGGTGAGAGAGAGAGGGTGAGAGAGAGGGTGTGAGAGAGGGAGAGGGTGTGAGAGGGGGAGAGTGAGAAATAGAGAGAGGGGGAGTGGAAGAGAGAGAGGGTGAGAGAGGGAGAGGGGGTGAGAGAGAGAGGGTAAGAGAGAGTGAGAGAGGGTGAGAGAGAGGGTGGGGGGGTGAGAGAGAGAGGGTGGGAGAGAGAGAAAGATAGAGGGTGAGAGAGGGTGTGAGATAGAGAGGGAGTGGAGAGAGAGAGAGAGAGAGAGGGAGAGGGGGGGGGAGAGAGGGAGTGAGAGAGTGAGAGAGAGAGAGAGAGAGAGAGAGAGAGAGGAAGATAGAGAGGGGGAGAGAGAGGGAGAGAGGGGGGAGGGGGGAGAGAGGGAGTGAGAGAGAGAGAGGGGGAGAGAGAGGGAGAGACTCAGTGGTGAAGGAGTCAGTGTCTGTTCACCTAATATGAGCTACTTCCTGGATCCGGGGCTTTTGCTGCTGCCACGTCCTCCCCTGCTCTCCTCACCATCACTGACAGTCCTGGCTCCTTATCTGCTCCCGTCTCGGACTCCCCACTCTGAGCCACATTCCTGTCTAAATAATGTGTCCTGGTTTCAGATGGACATATTATTCAGACAGACATAAAGATACTGCTATTGTGTGAAATGTGTGGAGCCTTTCAAGGGACCCCTACTGACCCCGGGCCCTTAGGCAGTGCCCGAGTGACCGAATGGTCATCCGCCCCTGCTCGGAACTGAATTATGCAAAACATATGGCAGGTGAAATACCTCATACATACAGTATATATTTTATATGTTCTGTGTTTTTAGCTGTTTGTCTGGAGTTAAACTTTTACATAATCAACAATTTAAGTTGATATGAGAGGATTGCCTGTTGGATTAGATGGTGTATAATAACTTCTTATTTCTACAGCTGTCATGGAAAGCTTGATTTCTCCGAGAAGGTTTGTTGCTTTGGTAGAGTAAAAACTGTGATTGCACCTAATTACACCTAATGCTGCTAAGTAATATATTTAAAGACTACAGGTTGAAATGCATAGTTCTTCACATCAGAAAGTTTTTTTTACTTGTGTTTAAACCAACAGTTTACTTTGAAAGATTTCTGACATACTGCTATGTGTTTTATATATGGTTTTAAATTCGATAAACCATGCTATTACAACATATTTGTTAAAATGCAGATGATCACATCCAGAATACCCCCACTGGTACACTTAAATTTGGTATAGAACTATTGTGCTGAAGTCTGTAAAAAGAATATTTAACCATTTGCCCTCCAGAGGATTTCCCCCCTTCCTGACTAGGACATTTTTTGTGATACGGAGCTGCATTACTTTAATTGACAATTGCGAGGTCATGCAACACTGCACCCAAATGAAATTTACATTCTTTTTTTCCCACAAATAGAGCTTTCTTTCAGTGGTATTTGATCGCCTGTGCATTTTTTTTTTTTTTGCGCTATAAACAAAAAAACACTGACAATTTTGAAAAAAAAAAACTTTATTTTTGAGTTTTTGCTATTAAACATGTCCAGTAAAAAAATCAAATTTCGTCATAATTGTAGGCCAAAATTTATTCTGCGACATGTCTTTCCTAAAAAAAAACCCAATATGTGAAAATTCATTGGTTTACGTTAAAGTTATAGCGTTTACAAATGGTGGCATATATATTGGAATTTGGGGGGGGGGGGGTTTACTAGTATTGGCGGAGATCAGCGACTTATAGTGGGACTGGGGCTGGCATTCTGACACTGGGGAGAATTGACTTGGTTTCACTGACATCCCCAGTGACACCAATATAGTGATCAGTGCTAATAAAAAGCACTGTCAGTACTAATGGCACTGGGCAGGAAGGGGTTAAAATGTTGGGCAATCAAAGGGTTAACTGTGTGCTGTGTGCTGTTTTACTATATACGCTGTGTGTGCTGTACACTGTATTGATTCCAGTGAGTCAACATAACAACCAAACAACTAGTATCCTCAGATGGAGGTCAGTAAGAACATTGGGGAACTGGAGAAAGTACAGAGCAAGGCAACCAAACTGATAAGAGGCATGGAGGAGATCAGCTATGAGGAAAGATTAGAGGAACTGAATTTATTCTCTCTTGAGAAGAGGAGATTAAGGGGGGATATCATCAACATGTATAAATACATCAGTGGTTCATATAGTGAACTCGGTGTAGAGTTATTCACCCTGAGGTCATCACAGAGGACAAGGGGGCACTCTTTATGTCTGGAGGAAAAGAGATTTAATCTCCAAATATGGAAAGGTTTCTTCACAGTAAGAGCGATGAAAATGTGGAATAAACTCCCTCAAGAGTCGGTTCTGGCCAGCTCAGTGGATTGCTTTAAAAAAGATCTGGATTGTTTCCTAGATACAAAGAATATAACTGGATACTAACATTTATAGGTAAAGTTATTCCAGGGAATATTCGATTGCCTTTCGGGGGATCAGGAAGGAGTTTTCCCTCCTGCAGGAGCAAATTGGATCATACTTTGCTCGGGGGGGTGTTTGCCTTCCTGTGGATCAATTGTGGGTATAGGATTATAACTTTTTTTTTGGTTGAACTGGATGGACTTTTGTCTTTTTTAGCCAGACTAATTGTGTAACTATGTAAGTAATGGCAACTCTATCTCTCAATGTTATACTTAAAAGGCCAATTTAAATCTGTGTATTTGTGTGGTCCATTCTGTGCAATAACATGTGCATTAACATGCATTATATTGTGCATTAGCATGCATTGTTCTAATAAGCCCATTCATTATTATTAGTTGACAACATAGCATAAAGGACCAAAACATGCACCAGCACCTTTTTTTCTGCCGCAACACACTGCATGCACATGCACTGCCTTGTGGTGCACTGTAGTGAAGGCGCGGTGTTTTGAATGCACACAGTAATATTTTTGTGCTACGTGAGCTATGACTAAAGGCACTGTAAAGTGTTTCTTTCTTTCTCCTGGGCCTGCTCTTTGATGAGGCCATTTCAATTTTCAACCACTCTTGGTTCACAACTATGTGGATGATTACCTCTGCGGGAACACACCCTATGAACTGTTTACTTGCAAATGAACCCCTTATGTAAATACTAAAAAAGGGAAGTATACAACTTGGGTTAAAAAAAGTGTAGCACCCTCAGAGCTACTGTTCTGCTAAATTTAGTTTGTTGGCCTCTCTGTAATCAAGGAGGCATGATTTGATTAGCCAGACCTGTTCTGGACTCCAAAGGTATGGGCTCATTTGCTTCTCCCTGTCTCTCAGGGGATCCTGGGACATAGTGGGTTGGAGAATCATGACCCAAACCTTCATATTGATGTCTTCTATGCCAATCCCTGGTTATCATGAAGGCGACCAGCAGGGGGCTGAGAGAGGTATAAAGGGGCCAGAGTCCAGAGCAGGGGCCTCTTGGTCCTGGGGGGGTAAGATCCAGCCTAAGGGCTGTGGCACCCCTGGGAGTTTCACCTTAGACTGAAGCATTTCTGTACAGTCCCAGCTGCAGTTTAGTTGGGGGACCCTTGCCCTATCCACCCAGGAATGCTTTCAAAAAGTCCACTACAGATCTGGTAATTAGGCCACTGGAGCACTGAGGTTTGCCGAACCTGCACTTGGTTGCCTGAAAATCAGAAACAGTGAGTACTTGCCTGTGGGATCCATAAACGTTTCTTAACTCCTTTTGAAGACCTTTAGTGGCTACCATTGGCATTCAGTACTGCATCTCTTTTGGGGCTCCTGTTTGTTTGCTGCTCAGATCTACAAATTCAAAGTGGGTGTTTTCGTCCTGATATTTTAGTTCATTTTAGAGTCCTCATTATCAAAATATGGTTTTCTAGAGTATTCCTAGGCTAATTCCCACCCCATCCAAGTTCTATCTCAATAATAAAAATAAAAAAAGAGAGCTACATGGCCCGTTTACTGACTCTGAGTATGAAAATATTGTGTGCCTGGCTGCCGTGCGTCAAACAGGGAATGGAACCCTGGAACAAATTGCCAGACCATACACATATATATTTATTGCCAAAAGCATTGGGACCCCTGGCTTTACATGCACATGGGAATGTTTGACCATTCTTCCAGAAGTGCATTTGTGAGGTCAGTCACTGATGCCAGACGAGAAGGCCTGGCTCGCAGTCGCCGCTCTAATTCATCCCAAAGGTGTTCTATTGGCTTGAGGTCAGGACTCTGTTCAGGCCAGTTAAGTTACTCCACCCCAGACTTGCTCATCCATGTCTTTATGAACCTTGCTTTGTGCACTGGTATGCAGTCCTTTTGGAACAGGAAGGGGCCATCCCCAAACTGTTCCCACACGTTGGGAGCATATTGTCCAAAATGTTTTGGTATGCTGATGCGTTAAGAGTTCCTTTCACTGGAACTAAGAGGCCAAGCCCAACCCCTGAAAAACAACCCCACACCCTAATCCCCCCTCCACCAAACTTTACACTTGACACAGTGCATTCAGGTAAGTACCGTTCTCCTGACAACTGCCAGACACGTACATCAGATTGCTAGACAGAGAAGCATGATTCACCACTCCAGAGAACACATCTCCACTGCTCTAGAGTCCAGTGGAGGCGTGCTTTACACCACTGCATCCGCCGCTTTGCATTGCACTTGATGATGTTAGGCTTGGATGCAGTTGCTCAGCCACAAAAACCCATTTCGTGAAGCTCTCTAAACACTGTTGTGGTAAGCTGAAGGCCACATAAAGTTTGGAGGTCTTTAGCTATTGCCTCTGCAGACAGATGGAGACTTCTGCACACTGTGCGCTTCAGCATGCACTGTCCCCACTCTGTAATTTTATGTGGCCTACCACTTTTTGCCTGAGTTGCTGTTTTTCCCAGTTGCTTTCACTTTGTTACAATACTACTAGCAGTTGACCGTGGCATATTTAGTAGCAAGGAAAGTTCACAAATGGACTTATTGCACAGGTGGCAACCTATCATGGTACCAGGCTTGAATTCACTGAGCTCCTGAGAGCGACCCATTCTTTCACAAATGTTTGTAGAAGCAGTCTGCATGCCTAGGTGCTTGATTTTATACACCTGTGGCCATGGGGGTGATTGGAACACCTGAATCCAATGATTTGGAAGGGTATCCCAATACTTTTGGCAATATAGTGTATATAGTGCCAATGCAAAGCCCTGCCATTGTGTAAAAGTATGGAAAGGGGACCCAGGGTTCCTACATATGCAGAGTGCTGGATGCTGGAAAATCATTTATGAGCAGAGAAAATCATTTTTAAAGCTTTCTTTGGGTTTTGGTAATCTCAGATTGGGTTCCAGAGTTTAAATAGGAACTCCACTAGCCTCTGTATTGAAGAAAAGTCCCAAAGACCTCCAGATTTCAGCTGCTTCCCTGATTGCCATTGCTGTGTTTATGTCTTGTTTTGAATAACGGTTTGAAATGGCTAGCATGCCCTTAAATATACACAAGGTAACATGTGCAGCTTACCATTAGCTTTTTTTTCTACTAAACAGTGACTACAAAAAAAAAAATATAGACAGGCAGCCATTCTTATGATTTTTTTTTAATATTATGGTTTTGCTTGTAATTCTCCTTTAAACATCAAAGACGCCAACCTAATAGAACTAAATTCCTTTCTACACAGGAACCTCGCTGGTTCAAAAGTCTGGTAGACATTTTGCTGAAAATAGCAATACTAGTTCAAAGCCTCAAATTAAATTGCTGAACAAAATAATAAAAACTCACCCCCTGTCTATTAATGCCTTGTATAGACTCACAAGCCTAAAGCCTTTGTAGCCTAATTAATGCTGTTTAATTGTGTATTTTTATTATAGCCCTCCATTTCTCCCTTTACAAGATGCTGACCCTGTACTCCATTTATAGGATAAATCCGTCTTGCAGGATTATACATTATTCAATTACCCTGCTACATGGTATTAATACAGACTGCTTAATGTTTAAGCTCCAAGCCGAGTCCATAATTACACATTATACATTTCTTTATTTTTAATAAGCTCTTTATTTGATGGACCATGTATGTTAATGCTCTATTCCAAAAAAAAAAAAAATCACGACTTAATTGAAGTACTAATGCTATAAAAAATACATTAACTAAATTGTAATTATGTTTTCTGTGCTGGTGGAAATATACCCTGTAAGCATAAAAGCAGCTAATAAGTCAAGTACAAACATACACATAATGTACAGATGGAGCAGAAAAGAAAGTAAGCACTGAATGATGTCAGAGAATGCATTTACTGATGCCACTAAAAAATAGAATAATCATTTATATGAGATTCAAGGACATGTATTGAGAAAATAGTAGCACATAGGTTGTATTTGTAAAGGTATTATGATTTTCATCATGAAGGGATAATATAATACCTGCTAGAGTACATGGAAAAAAAATAATAAAGCATATTTTAGTATAGAGAATACATACAATTTTAAAATCCACACAAAATCCTGTGGTGAGACATTTCCATTTCAGTGATGTTGCATAAGTGCCTACACAATATTTGCTGAATTAAAAAAAGAGATTCAAGACTATTTTTTGTAATGTAATGCAAATAAATTTGGCAAAAAAAATACAAGGAAAATGTAAGTTGGGTGTAAAATAGCAAAACACAAAATAGTAAATGCTTTAACTGCATTAGCCAAAAGAAATGGTTTCTTGCTCTGAATTACTTCTATTTGAATAATTTTATAACAATTAAAAATCACAAATGTATATTTTTACTGAACTTGGCAGGAGCTTAAAGTGTATGTATACCCATAAAACTTTTTTTTACTTTTAAATTGAGTAGAATAGGGATAAAATGCTTGTCAGTTTACTTTTCGCTGTCTGGGTCCTGTTAGGCAGATTTCCCCCACTCATTTCTCATATATAGAGATATAGTATATAAAAAATTGAGAGGAATTCCTCTCTTACACAGTTCTCATTAAAAAGGGTTCCCCTTTTGAAACATATTATTATTATTATTATTATACAGTATTTATAAAGCGCCAATAGTTCGCTCAGCGCTGTACATTACAAAGGGGGACAGCACATGTGACAGAACAATACCAATACAATGTGATACACGAGGGGTATCCCCTCTATTACTGTTCTAGTGGCAACTGTAACATTTTGAATTTCTTAATTTCCTGATTTGGTGACAATAGCCACCAAGACAAATATAATTTCCACATTGAGAAATAGACAGTAAAAAAACTTGACAGAGTTCTAATTGTTTCCTGCTCTACTTAAAACTAAAAGAAACAGGGGTTTCTACCTTTGCTCCTATGTGTTTTCTCATATTAATATTATATTTTAGGTCAATTAAAATTAAAAAAAAAAAGACAACACAGTTGATGACTGAATCAGCCTGGGTTTGAGTTGCTGGCCGTTTGTCAAATTCATTATAAATTCTGAAAATTGTGAACTTTAAACTAAACACCACTGAAGACTGTAGGGTGCAAATCTTGAAAAGGAATTATGGCCATTTTCAAGACTAACAGACAAATGAGTGTCAAATAAAGGGCATGGAGAGCTTGGCAGTGCCATAGGGACATGCCCCAAAAGAAAAAATTAAGAAAATACTGGTCAGCAGGGAGAAGATCTTCCCTTTTATGCAACTTCCAGCTCAATATGGGGAAACCACCACTTATGTAAATTACATGCTTTGAAGATGCCTTAAAGGAGAACTATAGGCAAAACATTGTTCTTAATTTTAGATAGAGGGTTATAACCCCTGTCAGATTTTTTTGTTTGCCATCTGCGTCCTATTGTGGAGGTTTCCCTTCACTTCTTGTCGCATAGCCATACAGGAAGTGAGAGGAAATCCCCGAAAATGAAGGGAATCCCTTGAAGACCCCCGGTCACCAGAACTAGTGGTCCCATTGGAAAATTTCCCATTATTACTTTTCTTTAGACAACCCAAAATTTGTTATTTATTTACTTTCACTTTCAATGATAATGGTAAACAGGACAAAGAGAGAGGGTAAATATCCGTAATGGGCGCAAAGACAGCAATAAAAAACTGACAGGTGTTCTAATCCATCTCTGCTCTATCCAAAACTAAAAAAAAGTTTGCCTTTATTTACACTTTAAGCTGTATACAGCGTGCTGTATGATTCTCCCAGGTAGCATCATTTTCATTGTATTCTGGTATTCTGGCATCATATTTTGAATGTTTCATTGATTCTTTAAACTTTATATTTAAATTGACTTAAATATAGAAATAACACCCAATCTATTTAACTGAAACTTGAAAAAAAGGCTTGCTTTAATTAGTTTGGACACAACACCTAATTTTTTAGCTAGCAGAAATAGGCGAAAATTTAGCACTGGAGTTAGCTGTCACATAAGATCTAAAAGCTTTAGGAATGCTGCATTTTGAAAAATATACAAAGCATGCGTCTTTCCATTCCTAGAATCAATATTTAATTGTAATTATGTCACAGTATAAAGAAGACATTTTGTACAGAGTCCACAGCCAACATTGTATCAGTTGGAGTAGGCCATATCTTAAAAATTACATACCGCATGCAGATCTTCAGGTAAAAATACACAATAAAGTTTATATTTTTCCACAAAAAAAGGAATGAATATTTTACAGACTCTTTAAACAGTATATAAATAATTTGTTGTAGGTTGCATTTGTAAAATCACACATGTAGCTTTTCAGGACAAATAACCACAATAAAGTGTAGATTTTTTTACTTTAAAAAGGACTATTGTACAGACTCCAAAAACAGTTTCTTTAGATTATGTTGTAAGCCATGCAGTTTTTCAACAGTTCTTGCATGCAGTTTTTCACAGAAAAGAAACACTGTACTGATTCCATGAACAGTATTAAAGCACTTTTGTTAGGCTGCATTTTGAACATGAGCACCTGCAGACATAAAATAAACAGAGTATGTATTTCAATTAAAAAAGTCATGAAAATATTGTAGTTTCTAAATGTAGTAACTATTTAAACACTTTACTAGGCCTCATGTTGAATAGAACACATACTTTGTAAACAGTACAGGCACTAGCCACCGTTCAGCTATACAAAATCAATGCTGAAGTGTATGTATTTCACAGAAAACAGCCTGGAGGATATTATAGTGACTCCATTCACAGTATTTATTCACTTTTACATGGCTGCATTTTGAACAAGGAAGATGTGGGGAAATATGAGCTAGGGCTATTGATTCAGGTATACCATTTTGTATTCATTAAGCTTGCATTGTTATAAGAGTTAGAGTGATGTTTTAAGTAGATGAAATAATGATGTCTTAAGTAAATGATATAAGAAATGTCAGCAGTATTTTCAAGCTTATATGGAAAATTTTAATATGTGTATGTATGTAACAGGTACAACCACAAAATGTAACAGGAAGAACGCTAGACTGCAGGTGTCTGCAAAATATCGTAGAAAACATAGATAGATGTTCAGATAAGAGATCTGGGAACACAGCCAAAAAGGCAGGATGTACTGACTGAGGTTTAACAGTTTAACAGTTTAAGAAAAGGTGAACCTTGTCTGGTATCTGGGTAAAAGTTAAAGATACGCTTTGCTATTGGAGAAGTTAGGTTTGTCTTACTCTTGGATAATTTGGGTTTGTCTTACTATTGGATAATTTGGGTTTGTGGTTTTTATCTTTATAAGCTGTAATGTACGTAATAAACTTTGCAATCTTCCTGTATCCTACTTGAGTGTTGGTTACTGTGATTGCCCGATCGCGATCGAGCCTGTGCCACACCCAGACGCTGCGCAGCACAAAGAAAATATAAGAAATAAGAATATAAGGATTCCAGGAAAGGGGGAATACCTTACAGAAGAAACTAGGCAGATTTTAATCCCCCCCTCCCCCAGTATATCAGCATTAGAATATTTCACAGGTAAAGTATTGTACTGACTCCTTGCACAAAATGTAAGCACTTTTACTGGGCCACATTTTCTGAGTGAGAAACCAGGCAGGCTTTAATGAAAAATAAATCACAGTGGGGTTGATTTACTAACGGCAAATAGACGGTGCACTTTGCTATTACAGGTACAATCTGGAAGGGAATTTGCTCTACGAGCTTAATAAATGAGTGGAGGCTCTGCTGACTTCCATCATCCAATCATCTGCAAGCAAAAATGTTTTTTAATTTTCCTTGCTTGTGACTGCCAACAGATTGGGTCTATTTAGAGTTGTATATTGCCAACATCCCTTGTACATCTACAGATTGTTACATTTATCTCATGGAACTTTTTACTGCAAAGAAAAAACACTTTGTATAAAACATTGTATACTTTATTTGTACAAAATTAAAATATATCATAAAAACAGCTGTTCTGGCAAAGTGGTACAACTTACAAATGAGTGACACTAGAGCATTGCAATACATATATACTAACTGGCATGTGTTAATAACATACAGTACACACCCAGTGTTAGAAATTCTTCAAAAATATTTCCAACGTGTTTCAGTTTGTTTTTACATATTTTTTTCAGGAGAAAGGGTATATCAATCTATGAAGAAATTATGTAACATGCTGTGAGAAATGTTATTACATAGTGATATGCATATTTTTGTTATTTTTAGTGCACACTTACATCTCAGATGTATCACCACTGAATATCAGCCACAGAGCTTAAAAATGAATATCATAACCTCCAAGCCTTGGGGGGTTGTGGAGGGGGCGCCACAGGGATGTCCAAGATCAGTCCAAGAGACAACTGGTCTAAGTGGTCCAAGCAAACTATTTCCTATACTTGGTGCTGCAGTGTCTCTAAGCACTGTATGTACTGCATGCAGCTTCAGCTACATACAGTACACAGTGATGTGATCTAGCTGTGAGACAGAAAATTGGTCTGAGCAACACTCAGCCATCTATAGGCAGCTTTGTATTCTGCGAATGCATACACAACTTTCTCTGATTGGGTGAGGTTGATGATGTCATGCTCCCTGACTCAGCCAAACAAAGGAAGCTTTGTATTTATTCACAGAACGTTAGAGTGAAGGGGGGCTGATGTGAAAGGGAGGTGAGGACTGAATGTGGGGGGACTGAGGACTGAATGGGGGGGGTACTTACAACAATAATGTTGGGGGGACTGAGGGCAGTAGTGTAGGTGGGGGGCATTAAAATTAAAGTGGAGGAGCTGAGAATTGAAATGTGGGGGGTGCTGAAAGCATTAAAGTGGGGGGGCTGAGGATAGTTATGTGGGGGGGGGGGCTAAGGACTGTGGTGTTTGGGGGCTGAGGACATTAAAGTGGGGGGGCTGAAAACTGTAATGTGGGGGCTGAGGAGAGTAAGGTGGGGGGGCTGAGGACAGTAATGTGGGGGGGGGGCTGAGGACAGTAACATGGGGGGGATGAGGACATTAACGTGGGGGAGTCTGAGGGCAGTAATGCAGGGGGATGATGTAAAAAGGGGTGGAGTACTCTGCAGTGAAGGGGGAAGAGGACAGTACTGTTAGGAGGGGGGGGGGGTTGATGTCAAGGAAGTGGGAGAACACTACTGTGAAAGGGGTGGAGGAGGGGTGATGTAAAGGGGGAGCTGAGGACACACTCATCAGGAGGGGATCTTGCTGTGAATGAGGAGGGGACTGTGATGTGCAGTGGGGATTGAGGACACTGATGTAAGAACAGGCTCAGATCTGTACATGTGCATTTGGTGCACACATTGTGGGTAAGTTAGCCCATTCATTTTAATGGGCTGCACTACCCGCGAGAAAACACAAAGAAGTACCGACCCTTTATTTCAAAATTGCATTGCAGCAACATGCGGTTTGGTGCACATGAAAATGCACCCCAGCAGGGGCGGACTGACCATTTGGAAACTCGGGCACGGCCCGAGGGCCCGGGGTCAGTAAGGGGCCTCATGAGATGCCCCTGGTACCTTTTTCATAGGCTTTTTTGAGTTTGGGCAGGGACACAGGGGCCCCATGATCCCCTATTGCCCGGGGGGCCCATGAGTTGTCAGTCCGCCCCTGCACCACAGGGGCCTACATGAGATTCGAACCTCTGCTGGATGAAAATTTTACTGCTCGGTGAATTTTAATTCAATACCCCTGCTATAAAGTATTTAATATAGCTACTCACTAAACAACCCATTAGTACATGATATACAGTATACATAAAAAAGAAAGAAACAATGAGTGATGGGCCGTTTAGTATTTTCAAAATATAAAAAAAGATGACTGAACAGTAGATAACACATATATCTTGGTCATAACAGATAAAGAAATGCTTAATAATGCATTATCTGCAGGATAAGTGCTGGTATCACGACAGGGATCACCCCTCTGTTCCCCTTTAAATTCACTTTGCACTATCTCGTCCCTGATGAAATCTGCCTTTTTAAGTAAGGGAGGATGTCTTACTAACAAAGTTACTGACCTTGGGATTGTCAGTTAAGATTAACCAATGTTTGTCTAGAATTCTCCTAATTTCTACATGCTGATTAGAATAGTGCAAAATTCTACGAATCGTATCCCTATTTTTTTGTAGGCTTCTTTCTTTTTAATTAGCAATTTTTCCTTACACTGTTCTTTTGCACAATTAAATGCTTTGCATAAACATACCTTTGTATATTGCTGATCTATTTCTCAACTTAGCTTCCCTTTTTAAAGTTTGCTCACTATAGCACTCTCACCACATATGGAGGTACTGACTGTAAGGTATAGAATTTGTAAGTGCCTGAGGATGGAAACTTGAGGCATGTATTATTATATTGCCTGTGGTGTCCTTGCTGAAAAGAACACTCTACAATCGTCCGTCAAGCTCTCTTTGTATGTGTACATCAAGGAAAGTGACTGTTTTCTTGTTGCATGACATTGTGAACTTCAAAATGTGGCCATTTGTGTTCATCACTGTCAGGCATTGGGCTAACAGTTCCTCAGTACCTTTCCAGAAAAGAAAGTCATCAAAGACATCATCTATGTACCTATATCACATGCTAATACATAGAGAGGCCCTCACCTGAGAGGAAAGGATGCTCTCACTCCCCCAGGTACAGATTGGGGTAGGATGGGGCATAATATGTCCCCATTGCTAAACCCTGCACCTGGAGGTAGTGGGAGCCATCAAAGAGGAAACAATTGTGATGCAAAATAAAGTCCAGTCCACTCAGGACAAACTCGTTAAATGACCATTCCCAAGTGCTCTTCGTGATAAAACCATTCAAATGGCTAAACACCTCAGGTAAGGGGTATGGAGCAATAGTTACTTACAATAAGTTTTCTGAAATCATAAAATTTTCAATAATCTTCAGAAAATAAATAATATCTTTTACTACATGCTGCCAGTAGTTAGGATGATTGTCGAGCGGTTTGTTCTGCAAGGAAACCACAGGCAATTCGATCCTATATGACTCCAGTTTCCATCCTCATGCACTTTTAAATTCCATACCTTAAAGTCAATACAACCATGTGATGTGAAAATGCTCTAGTGAGCAATGTTACATACTATGATTTCTTTATAGATTGATATACTCCTTCCCCTGAAGAAGTTTTGTAAAAAACAAATTGAAATGTGCTGGGCTTCCCTCGCGGTGGGTATTTTGTGAAGAAATTCTAACATTGGCTGTGTATATATAATTAACCCAGTTGGTATATGGGTATTGCAATGATCATGTGGCACTCATTTGTAAGATGTACCACTTTGCCAGAACAGCTGTTATTTATGAGGATATATTTTAATTTTGTACATGTAAAATATATAATGTTTTATACAAACTGTTTTTCTTGCATGTGATTGGATATTCTTTTTAAAGTGAAGCTTCACCTCATTTACTAAGCTCTGGCACAAATGCCATTGCAAAGTAGGAAAATTGCCAGCTGTACAGAACCAGCATCCAAACAGATGCAGACACTGTTTGGGTATTTTGACAGCCGTTGCTGTGGATGGAAGAATGTGTTAGATTTATTTCTTTTATCCCGTAGGCAGAACAAAAGAAAACTATATGTGTATAGCCAGCTTTAACCTACATGTTATTTTGTTTTTCATTAGCACTGGCTTGGTACAGAGCAAAATTTATAGCTGATCAGTTGTGACATTATTTGCTGCATACCTGTTCCAGATCAATATTTTAAATTATTTAGAGACAGCCAAGCAACTAGCATTTTCAGTAGGTTACCAATAGTGACATTTGCATTTCTCTTAGTATGAGTTTCCTTTAAAAACACTTACATTACAATGTGGTAGATTTGGGTAGCAGTCCATGGAGGATTGTTTTTACCTGTGGGTATAAAACCTGTAGAGAAATTGGTAGTCTGTGCTCTCATTCCTGAAAATGCTAGCTACCTGGCTGTCAGAATGGTCTGCCTTCATACATTATACTTTTCTCACAATCTGCATATATGTTTCAGATCAGTATCGAAGGTCGAAGGCCAGGATAAAGGACAGACAGCAATGAAAGCAACCACATCACATTGCGCCAGCACCTCCTGGCCCTTTTACTCTTTGAGGACCAAGGGACGTATTTGTCCCATGTTTGTAATTGCGTGTATCATCTGATTAAGAACTTAAAACTCTTTTTTTTTTTTTGGTTTGAGTCAAAATATTAGTTCTTATCAACAAACAACAAATGGATCTAGCTATTTGCCAATTATTTCATGAAATGGCTTAGTTACAGCAACTGAAGTGTACGAACTTTAAAAACAAAAAAATTGATTGTTTTGGCGTTCCAAAACCTTACGGTCCTCAAAGGGTTAAGGGGTTTCTGATGCCGGGGAGGCAGGGTGGGGTTTAGGGTAATGTGACCGCTGTGATTGGCTGTCATGGCGGTCGCATGATCGGAAAGATCCCGATCACAAGAAGAGATCGAGACCTTTCCATGGGATGCCGAGACATGTGCTGGGAGTGCACAGGTCGTGCGCTCTTAGTACATGTTTGTTTAAAAAATATACGCAAATAGGTGGTCGCGTGGCATCAAGGCCCAGCCGCCGAGAGGCCACATATTATACGAGCATACGCTCGGTGTGAAGGAGTTAAAGATACCATAAATATACTAATTTTAGTAATGTATAAATTAGCTTTTCTTGGGATTTAGAGACTATAGAGAGACCACAACCAGTATTTAATATGTGATCCAACTTTGGATGCTAAATCCCTGGAAAAGCTATGCATATTGGCTGAGCAAGATGGCCATCCCTTTTGAGAAATACCCATCTACTAGAAACTCAATGTAATCCAAGTCAATTACGCAAAGCTTTGCAGTCAGAGCTTAAGCATCCAGGATCCTTGTCAGAAAGAGAAGTCAGCAACAGCAATCATACTTCTCTCATCACATGTTTACTCGAGATCACTTCCAATATAAATGAAACCTTCATAATTGAAAATCAGGTGTATTTCCTTTCTTCCCTAACCTCTTCCAGTATATCATTTTCTCCAAAACTACAGGTGCACTTTAATTCCATCAAAAACCTTAAGTATTACTCAGAACAATCTTCCTCTCCAGGGTATTAGAAGGTTCTGTAGAGACTAGTTATTAAATAAAAAAATAAGTAATGCATTAGACCTTCCATTATATGTAATGCCTCTTAAGATTAAAATCCCTTACAAAGCTGTGCATATTAGTTGTAAGTTCTAAAAAAGAGCAATGTTATTTTTAGGGTAATCCTCTAAGTCTGCAGGCAAGTGACAAGTCTTTTTTTTTTTTCCTTAGACATGAAGTATATGGAAATCCTAACAATAAACATTTCTCTCTTTTGGTCTGCCAAATATATCATTGAAATAATTTTTATTATCTACTCCATAAGTGCAACAGAAATACCCACTGATCATGTAAATAGTTCAGAGCTGTCCTGTGTCTAGTGCAAGCTTCCAGTACTATCTCATTGAGTAATTAGCCTTGCTGGTTATTATCTTTGGACTGTAGAATAATAAGTCCCTGTGTTGTGGAGATGAGAGGAGTGGGAGGTTCTCCCTAGTTCTTATCTTGGACTACAGAATAATTAAACTTTATATTGTAAATATTTGGGAGTATGATTGGTTAAGTAGTTCAGCAAATTTAAATCGGCAGATCTGACCCACTCAATCCATACAAATGCTGTGTGTTGTCAGCCCACAAAATGACTCCGGAACTGAGTGAATTTCTGGCAGATGAACCAGTATTTATCTGTACTTGGAGGGTTTTTAAAGGGATAAATCATGGGGGAAATGCATGTATTGCAGGTATGTGTTGTATTTTATTAGTTTGCATTGACACATATTTTAGGTCTAGCAGAGTTTTCTAAATATTTGCTCTGAGTATGGAATATAACTCAGATGGTTTGGGAGAAATAGCATACTCATTTTACACATGAAAATGCTGCTGCTTTGGTGGCTCAAACTTTATATTTGTTCCTTCTTAATTATTTGTAGTATGATTTTTTGGAGTTTTTGTATGAGATTCATAGGTCTCAGCACACCTCAAGTGAGACAGTTGCTGCCCTCTCAGCTACCTGTCCTCACACTGGTTGACTAACAAAAGCAGTACATGTTTCAGTATGAATTTTTACTTTGCAAAGCGAATGTTAAAAAAAAACAGGATTTTTGCTTCACACGATTGAGGTCAGTACAACCTCACCCCATTTACTAAGCTAAGTAAAGTTTCTCTTTATAAAGTGAATTTTCACTTATAATAGTATGTTGCGCCACCCCCACGGGAGCTGCTGGTTGTATTGGGTCCTCTGTTCTTACCTTGACCTCTACAAAGATCTCTGTATCTCTGATACCTTGGGTATACAAGTCAATAGACACAGATTGATAACTTTTGGCTAGTGCCTCAGGGTCACCCTGAAATGAGACTTGAGACCTTGGAGTATGATGACAAGATATATTGAGAATATGAGCACTCAAAAATGACAGAAGATCACAATGCGGAACACGTTTTGATATACACAGTTTCAAATATCAAACAATGTAAAAGAAATGCCTCCTTAGATTCCGGAGCAGTTTTATGTATGCTTTGCCTATGTATTTGCACACTGCACTCTTTGTGCACATAGCACTAATATGTTTAATGTCTTCCACTAATGTTTTCATGATAGGTTTGCATTATTCCGAATCTTGATTAGAAATCAGGCTGTCTATGTAACGCCCCTTGATACCATAAAAGTACAATTGTAATATTAATGTGATACCTACGTAATCATGTGCTTAAAAAACTTCAATTGCGCAGAATGAACAGAGCAGTTATTTGGAATGCTAAATGTATCTTTTTGTGTCTGTTCCCTACTGCAGTAGTTATTTATTTGGAACCACTAATCAATATGAGGATATGAGTTGCCTAACGATAAAATTTACAGAACACATGTCAAGCTTTTGCCTAGGAGGGAATTTACAAGTGATCCTGAGAATCTGTAAAAAAAGGATTGAAAGAAGGAGCCACTGTGTAGACCGTTAATATTTTAATTGTAAACAATAGTGTAGCTGAACACTCACATTTTACAAGATAGATAAAGGCACATCTATAGTCCAATACAATGGCATCCAGGAGCGCTTAGCATGTGCAACAGGTAATTGGCGTCAAGTTCCTAGGTCCAGAGGCCGGCTGTCAGAAGATGGGACCAGAAAACCGATGTGTACTGTGGTGGAACACAGGTGGAGCGCAGCATACGGAGTAACTGCATCACCGGAAGTGACGCATGACATTTCAGAGCATGCGCACTGCCCAGAGTGTGCGCTCCTTTATCGAGCTGGTTGGATTGGAGGATGTACTGGTATTTATTCTCTGAGGGATGGATCGACCGCCCCCAGGGGACTGAGGACAATTAGTGCAACAATTGGAACAATAAACAAGTGGAACAATGATTACATAAATACCATCTAGTGGATAAATGGATAACTGCAATGAAAACATACTATGTTAACATGATATATAGATATAAAATCTACAAATAAACTCACAAAGAATACCATTTAAAAACAGGAGTTGTATAAGAATGATAAATAGAATATGAATTAAGTAAGAGGAAATAGCAATTGTCTCTAAAACAATTTACAGAATGATTTATGTGAATATTGAATTAATTCATTAAAAAATATTACGAAAAAACTAGTGTAAGATAAAATTCTGTAGGCTGATATTATTGAATAAAAAATGAGTTGTGTATGATAGAATGCATACAGAGGCATATACATATGTATACATATGAATGAACCCATACAGGCACACATATACATATATATATATATATTCTGATGCACATACATATACATGAGCTGCACGGATGCATGTAGACACAAGTGTTTTCCTTACTTTTTAAGAGGGAGACTGCCCACCACCCTAGATATAGATCTCCACCCCACCAGCTGTAAGAAATGAGAGAAAAATTATGTTAAAAAATTGTGTATATGTAAACCAACTGTACGTACCCTCAAGATACTGGATCAAGATTCTGGGGAGGGGGAAGACAAAAATGAATAAAAATCTCTATAAAACAGTGGTTATCTCCAACGTTTCATTTAATCCACCGAGTGATAAAGTGTCTAGGATATAAATCCAAAAAGTCTGTCATTCACAGAGCTTATGGAAGCGTACCGCTTCCTGGAGACATTTAGGAATTTGTTCAATAATCCAGTCATCTAGGCCTACCGTAGATTTATTGTGGTGCTCGGCAAAATGCAGAAGAACACTTTGCTTCTCTTTTCCTTCTTCTATTAACCTACGATGTTCACCAAAACATGTTCTGAAAGGCCGGATGGTGCAGCCTACATATAGAAGATTGGATGGGCAAGACATACAGTAAATGACAAAGTTCGAGGAACAATCAGAGGAGGTGGGTTGGAGTGGTGTGGGCTTAAGTTTGCTAGGGGCAATCTTATTTTTAAGAATCTGAAATGAGGAGCTTGAGACGATCTGGGAATTTCTGATAATCAGTCAGCTGAGGTAAGCCGTCGCTTACATTTGAGTTATCAGACTTCCTTGATTGGTAAGGCTTTTTCGGGGCAAAGGATACCTATTTTACTCCTCCTAATTGAACTGTATTGATTGGTGGTTATATGTTATGTTGCCACTGTCTACTGTCCATTGGAGTGTTATAGGTAAGAAAAGGAAAAATAGTACTGTTACCAGGTTATATGAAGCACACATCTGCTGTAATAGTTTAATAGTGTAATAGAGGCAAGAGGGTATAGACACATGTAGAGAAGAAAGAAGACTGTCCAGTCATTGTGAACATTGTTAAGTAAGGGAATGAAGGGTAAGCGGCCCTCAAAAATGCCCAACGCAAGTGGAACGCTAGAGAATATATGAACCAAAGGTGCAGTTCCCCCTATACTAGATAAATGGTTAATGTGGACCAGGGTTACTGAGTACACAGGGACTAAGGATCAGGCAGATTAAACAGCTATCTCTTTGGGTAGGATGGATCAAGGGTGACAGACATTGTAACATTTGACATATGGGGAAATTTTGATGTTAAGTTGTGGGATTTATTTAGGGTCAGGCACCACAACTAGTACATTCTAAAGCATAGAAAAAAACAAAATAGAGAAATGTGAGTCAAATTGTATAGAAGTATTATAATTCTAGACCCTGGCCCAAAAAGAATACTTTATATGTGGTCAGAGAAGAAAGACACGTTGAGCACAGGATTACAGTACATGGAATGCAAGGGATATCAGAGAACAAAATAAGGAAACAAAGTTGAGTTTATGGAGTTTATGGAGATAAAACTAACTTAAGCAGGGAAATTTTGAAGAGAGTTAAGATAAAGTGAGAGAATGTTATGCATGTTATGCATGTGTTGTGTAAAAAAATGGGAAAAATGTAAATGATTTTAGAGAGATAATCATGTATGTATGCTGGGGCTTTTAGTCTCACATCTTTTGTGTGTCCTGTAGCTCTGTGCAGATGTGCCCCCCTCCCATTCTCTTTCCCATGAGAAGAATGTGCTGGGGTGAGACATCGGTGATTAGATTAGCAAGGACACCCATGATAGGACTACGAGTTTTAATAACATTATGTGCGAGTGTATTTAATCTGAAGTGATCACAGTAATTTTGAATCTGTTTTCCAAACATGGTAAAATGCAGATTAAATTTAAAAGTGCACATAGTATAAAATACATTAAATATCCTTTGATAAAATGGTGCATTTTAAAAAGGGAAATGAGGTATCTCCTTTAAGGAGATGTATCTGTGTAATTGCAATTAGGGTGTGATATTGAGATTATCACTCAAGTATTAATTTCTGATATGATGTATACAAATTTATTATTGATATAGATATATTTTAATTGGTTTAGACAACTTTGGTTGGAAATGGAATAGAGGTTATAGGGAAAATGTGTAATATGGGGTTACTTTAGATTAAGATAAGTGGTCTGATAGGTCTGATAATAACTTGAAGTCTACACACTTTGTTAGGATAGATGCTACCTGCAGCCAACTGCTTTATAGTTTTTTGATCTGATTATTTTTTCAGTTTTTTTCATATACAGATTGTTGGTAATTTTTGCTTTTATTTTTGAATCCAAAGCAGAATGTGTGGATTGTGAAATGATGTGTCCTTTTTCTTTGTAAGTGCAGTAGTAAGCTTAAGAAAAGTGTGCATTTGTGGACATCTCTGCATGACCGCAAGGTATTGTTATCATATATTATGTTGTGACATCAGGAAAATATGTAAGAAGGAAACTAAGGACTTGAGTTATCTAGCTAAAACTAACAAAAGAGCAAGCAAAGATAAATTATAATATTGTCAGAAAATTGTCTTTTTAGAACATGAAACTGGAGTTTTACACAAAGAGCATGATAGGAAAAAGCAAGCCATTGAAATATATTTCATGCAAGCTGGTCCCAGTAATGATGGGTTTACCCTGCTATATCAGAGCAGTAGCTAAAGTTACAGACATTATTCTTTCAATTTAACTCTAATGGTCCCACATTCTGTGCAGGGATTATTGAAAACAGCCCAACTAAATATTTGTCTAATACAAGGTTCACAAAATAGGAATTTGTAATGTTATTTATGCACAGATCTAAGAATGAAAAAAGGTGTACCACTGAACCCAGCCACCTTACTGCCTGTGTTAGAGGAGGCTGGGGACAAAGAAAAACCACGTGTTAAATTGATGTAGTAGGAATCAGCTGCTGTGAGCCCAGTGCAGGACACACTCCTTGAAGACCCAGATATTTGTTTTTTTGTAGATGGTTTCCAGTTTTATACCCACGATGGCAAGACCCATACTGAATATGCAGTTATCACCCAGAAGGACACTCTGTATTTAGAATCATTGGATCATTTTTCCCCAGCTCAAGAAGTAGTGCTCCATGCTTTAGCAAAGCCTGTGAGCTATCAAAAGAGTATACAAAATATAGGTAGTAGAGATTTAAAGAGCTTTTGTTTTTGTGCATGATTTTGGTTTCATTTGAAGGGATAGAAGTTTTTTGCTTCGGCAGGTAAACCAATCAAGCATGCTAAGTTAATTGATTGGCTGTCTTCAGCCTTCAAGCTGAGGAAGCCATACTAAAAATAAAACTCACACTTTGGAAGCAGACCAGATTACTAAGAATGTTACATTACAGCCCCATACACTTGCTGGGTCTGTGCAACTCACAGATTCCACCCCTAGTTCTGTCCCAGCAGAGCTGGGAATAATAATTAAACTCTGAGGACTCCAGAACAAGAAGAACAAGTTGTCCGCAGTGGGGGCAACTTCTTGTGAAACAGACCTTTGGAAAAAGGTGATCTTTCATTTCTGCCAGCCACTCTTTTCTCTTCAGCTTGGCACATGTATCATCAATCAAAAGCAGTTTTGGTTGCCTTAGCAAATGAGCCTGGGGTAGGGCCAGGGTTCACCACAGTTGTTTTAGAATATATCGCTTCTTGTTTTATCTGTTACAAAAGGTGTTTCCAAATCTGAACATCCCTTTCAGAGATTACAAATGGATATATCCAGATCCCCAAGTCAGGATCTTATGAGTATGCACATGACTGTATAGAAAAGTTTTCTGATTGGCCAGATGTATGGCAAGTAGCAAATGCTACTGCAAAGGCCACAGTAAAAAGAGTTGTCCGTAGTAGTTTGTAAGTACAGAGTCCGAGAAACTAGAGAGAGTAAGACAGGAACTAAATTTTATAGGAGAGTTCTTACAAGAAGTTTTGATGTTTTATTTTACACCCCCTACCATCTACAATGTAGTGGAAAAAGTAGAGTAACTAAGGGAAATGTCATAAACTAGAAAACTATGGCCTGAATGTCCTTTAATATTTTATTTAGGCCCCTAAGGGGATATATGGACTCTCTCCTTATGAGATTTTGTTTGGAAGTGTGTTGCTCACTTGCTTATATTATTCTCTTTAGCTGAAGGCCTCCACTCAGATATCACAGAGAATTCTAGATCCTAACAGTTTGGAAGTATCCCATAAACTAAAGCCAAGTGACTAAGTGGATTGTTAAGAGACATTTATATATATAAGGAAATGTTTGGAGACAAAATACAGCATCCATTTCATGTACAATTTACAAAGCTTGAAGAAAAAGTCACCAGAATCCACACTATACCCCACAATAAATGAAATTATCTCTGTGTTTGATTTGTTTTACTTTTGGAAACACAGTCTGGGATACCAATTATTTAAATGCTTTAACTGTAAAGGATAAAAAAATTGTTATTTGAAAGTAGTTCAGCTATGCTGAAGTTATATTGTCATTTATATGTCTTCCATTTTATGTTGAATTGTTTGTGTTTAACTATGCTGATTAGTCAGCATGTCCACAATTAAGCTACAAGACCATTCTAGCCACAGGATGTGAGTGTACAGCCAATTATTCTGTAAATATTTGTCATTCATTTGTTTTTATGTAAGTTTTAGTCACAATAGAAGGTCATTTTGTAATGATATAGCTGCTCTCATCTATTAGATTCTCCCCAGTGGAGTTTTCCTCTTAGGCTATGACTAATTCAGCTTAAATCAAGGAGTTTCCAGGTTGATAGCTGTAAAGTATTGATCAAAAGAGGGGAGATTGTAAAGGAAATTTGTAAATACTGTATAAAACTGTATTCTATTTTGTATGCTTTGCCTATGTATTGTACACTGCACTCATTGTGCACACGGCACTAATAATGTTTTCATGATAGGTTTGCACTCTTTCGAATCCTGATTAGAAATTAGCCTGCCCATGTAATGCCCCTTGTTACTGTAAAAGTACAATTGTAATATTAATGTGATACCTACATAATCATGGTATATAAAAAAAACCTCAGTTGCGCCGCCGAATAAATAGAACAGTTATTTGCAAAAGATGCTGAGTGTATCTTTTTGTGTCTGTTCCCTACTGCAGTAGTTATTATTAATTTGGAATCACTAATCAATATGAGGATAGGAGTTGCCTATTGATAACATTTCCAGGACAATAGAATAATCGTAAAGTCACTTATGGTGAGGAGGCTAGGGCCTAGGCTGCAGTGCAATAACTGCAAGGCAACTGTAAACTGTTGACTAGGCAACGTAACAGGTTCTAATACAGTCCTCAAAGTAAATCTTCTGCCGGCCACGTTGGAGCTCTTGAAGAAGTTTGGGCACTAGAGGGAATCATTTCTGCAACAAGGAAATAGTTTTAGGACACTGATTTCCTAAGGGTACTGAGCGGCAAAATGTCCAGTAAGGGGTTCATTTTCAGAGGTATTATATTAGATATCTCTCAGGTTTTAAGGGACACAGTTCTGAGCAGCCGGACTGTTGCAGAAAGTTTGTGGATGATAGCGGGTACCTTTAAGAGGTATAGTGCAATATGACTTTCCAACTATATCAATACAGGGCAATATGTCACAAAGGGATAATTTGTAGTAGACGATGAACTGGGGGCTCCCTTTAAGGTGGAAACAATTTCAGATGAGCTTCTGCAGCGATCATACAGTGGTAGCTCTGCAAGACAGTTGCACCCTTAGCTAATCAGCGTCACAGTAGGAATCAGCAGGTCTGGATCTCAGATGGCTTGGGTAGTAGGTCTCAGGATGATCCCCAACTCCAGTGGACTGCGACATGGACACAGATTGGACTTGGCAGATTGCAACAGCCTCCTCAGTTCTCTGGAACTTAGAGACACTGTCTCTCATGTAATGCACAGTCTTTTCCTGCATCTTCCTCTCTATCTCTCCCTCAGACAGAACATTCCTTTCTCCGCACACCAGTGTCTCTCTACCAGACTGCCTTGTGGTTTCCTGGGCTTTCTAATTTATATGACCACTCCAGACTTAAGGCATGCTGGTTTTTGAAGTTTAATGGGTCTGGTTAGTAATGGAGTTCCTTCTGGCTTGGACCACAACTCCCAGAGTGCAATGCTCTTGACTGAAGATGAATCACAGTCCACAAAGTTCCATCTTGTGGCAGAAAAAAAGAACCTCTTGCAGGAAAGATTAACTATAACAATGCATTAATAAACCTGCACTTTTAGTTACAATGGATCTGATTACAAGTAAATGAGGTGAAGCCATCATAACCATTCACTATTCTATAACATGCAACCAAAAATCCATGTTTTAACTTTTCTTTGCACATAATTGGGTATTCTTTGCAAAGTGAAGTTTCACTTTATTCACTAAGATAAGTAAAAATTCATTTTGAAACATATACCACTTCAGTAAGTCAAACAGTGGTTCTAGGCATAGAGAGCTGGACTTCGTGGGCTGGTAAGTACAGTATATGTTTTATAAGTCAGTGGCTGTAGTTCTTGTAGCTGCTGGCTTTTACTTTTTGGATAGAAGTGTGAAGTTCCTCTTTAGTTAAAGACCAGCTTTGACTGTTTCTCTTTAAGATCACTTCCAAAGTAATTGAAGCCTTCATAACTGAAAACAGGTGCAGTGCATGTCTTTCTTAACTTCTTCATTTACAGCATGTAATTGTATCCATTACTACATGTGCATATCCATTCAAAGAAAGTGCTAATTAATGCACATTGAGAGGCACATCAAGAGCAGAGCTTGGTTGTTAAAGCAACCTTTGTCTTTGGGTATGCATTGAAATATAGCAGCTTGAATATAATTAAGGCAAACTAATTTGTCCTGCATCTTCTTTGATCTGGGAATCCCTAAATGTGGGGTGCTCTGCTATGTTAATCCTGCATGCTTGCATGGCCAGGCAAGACCTATCCTGTCTCTTGCTACCCCCTGTTAGTTTTTACAGTGGCATGCTGCTTCTTGTCTCATATCCATATCCAATATAAAACGTAGGGAGGCAGGAGAGGGCAGGTTAACCCTCCACTATTTCAGCAGAAGGCAAGACTAACATATTAGAGTGGTCTGGCTGTAGGATTCCCCAAGTGGTGAAAACACAAGGGCTGAGGTATGTACAGGCACCTTAAATTCAATATGTTACAAAAATCAATCCCAGAACAAAAGCTGTCCCTACAAGGGCAAGCAAAATACTTACCACTGTTGCTGCCAATGCTAGCTATCACCGCTCCAATGAAGAGAAATCGTCGCCAGAGGCCTTTTCAGGAACTGACACATCTAGGAGTGTGAATTTCTTGGTTCCCTGCTGCACTTAGTGGTTCCTCCAGACAACCCCTACATCAATGTAAGGACCAGCAGAAGGAATCACATCAAGTATTGGGGCAAGGTATCCAATGTACCTGTAAAAGATTAGAGAAACTAGTCTATGGGAATGCAAAACCTGCTTAAGTTTAGGTTCACACCTAAGCATTTTGTGGTGCGCTTTGCTTTTCCAGAAACACACTACAGTCCATTTAACATGATTTCCTAAGGGACACGTTGACATCTTTGTGTTTTCACCCTGTGCATTTTTTAAGAAAAGGTCAGGGACTTTTTTAAACCAAAACGTTTCATTTTGGTTCAATAGACATTAATGGAGATGCTGCAGAAATGCATGTAGTATATTTTGGACGCATTTTTCATGCATTTTGGGTTTTAATCTGCGCAGCAACAAGTTGGGAAAAAAAAGTAAAACAGATAAAAAACACGGCAAAAACGTATAAAAAACGTGCAAAAGCGCAAAATGCACCTCAAAAACCACTGCAGAAACGGATCAAACGCAAACTGCATAGGTGTGAACCTAGCCTAAAGCAGACCAAATGCAGATCAGAAAGTGGTCAAATACCAGTCAAATGCACCTGTTATTGAACTTTGAATGGTCCTAGAAGTGTCTCAAACTGATGCCAAGACAATACCATCATTACAAGCTCATAGCCCATCTATGCAGGCCCTTAGAGTAGTCAAGCTCCAAATTTATAGGAATATTTTAACTCCTTGGCGTAGAGCACACGCAAATATGCGGCCTCTCGGCGGCTGGTGCCTTGGCACCAAGGGGGCACATATTTGCTTACTTAATGTAAGCAAAAGATGAGCTGAGAGCACGCACCTTGCTCGCTCCCGGCACATTCACTGGCATCACATGGAAAGGTCCCAATCACTACTTGCGGTCTGGAGCTTTCTGATCATGTGAAGCCAAGCACGGTGGTCACATGACCCTAAACCCTGCCTCACATTCCGGCGTCACAAACCCCTTAAAGGACTGGGAGGCGTCGATGCCAAGGGGTTATGGAAATGTTGCTGAATCTGATTATATAATTTCAAACAAGCTCAAGGACATAGTGAAGCTCACCTCTAACTCACATGGAATTAAGGGACGTTTTCCATTGATAACTAATCCAATGTGTAAAAAATAATTTAGATGATTGTAGAGAAAGTGTATATAGAGTTGATTCAAGGGATCTACAATGTGCTCTGTAAGTGAATGAAACTGTGATAAAATTAAATTTTGTTATTTATTTATTTTTTTTTACATTTTTCTGTGTTGAAAAATGTGAATGAGCTTTTTCATGCATACACCAGTGCTGAAGGTCTTTATCTATCTTCATTTAATAATAATAACAAGTTGAAGAAAGAGAAAAAAATCATCATCATCGTCTTAGTATATCCAACACTGTAAATGTTTACCTTTAAGGCTTATTTAAATATGCAGAAAGTCTTTGCTGTTTGAAACCAAGATAATGCTAGCAGATTCCCATGAGGTAAACTAATAACATTATCTTGGTTTCAAACAAAGTTTGGGTTATGTATGACAGATGGCAAAATTGTTGTTCTAGTGTACCTAACTCATGCACATCCTTGGAAAAAAAAATATCAGCACAGTCAGCACACCAAATCATTAAAATATCAGCAGTTCTTTATGTAGAAAATTTCAAAGTGACAGGTAATATACACAAAATTAAAAAAAGTTCTCCATGTATTGCAGATATCACCACCCAATAGAACAGATATAATAAAACACAATACGATGATGTATTAAACAGATAAGTCATTGTTAGGGTCTACTGGTAACTCTATTGAATCTTGTGGGATTAGAATCTAGTGGTTTGCATTACAGAAGCAGATTAGATGAAATAGATTTTTTGATTAATTGCCGGTTTCTGATGCAGTACATTTCAAGCACCTGAAACATATCAAACATGGAAATGTCTGAATTACATTGTATCAACACAGAATCTAATTATGTTCATTATCATTGCCGGGACCAATCTGCTCTTGAAGAGACATAAACACATTAAACACATCTAATTGATGCTTCTGGCAACAAGAAACGTCTTCATCTCTAATTATTTTTCTAACAAAGGCTCCAAATATTCAAAGCTTTGGACATCAGAGCACCTTTTGGTAATGATACCATTAAGCCCAAGATTATGATTAAAATGCCCTGGATTGACACTTAATGATGTGAATAATGATGTCTCTCCAAGAAATTGCTCTATTTCACAAGTGAAAGGAAAAGGAAATTGCACTTTTTTTTTTGGAAATACCCCCCAGATATAACATAATAGAATATTTGCTAACAAATTATCATGTCTTGAATATGAAAAGATGTTAAGATGAATATCTATCATAGTTGTTTCCATAAAAGTGGTATACTATTCCATACTATTCCTGCTAACATTGTCAGTGTTTACCGAAGTCAGGTAGATGAAGATCTTTATTAAGGAAGGCAATTTTTACAGAAATGAGGTTCATTTATACAAATTAGAGGTGCTATTATAGTTGTTAGCAGCCTCATTTCTCTTTAACACTTCATCTATCTACAAAAAAATCAACACTTAAGCCTGGATCACACCTATTCGTGTTGCAATCTGCTGCTGGAAAAAAAGTCCCTGACCCTTTCCAAAAACACAGTGGTTGAAGATGCAAAAAGCATTAAAAAAACACATGGGTGTGAACCAGATCTTATAGTTACACTAAACTCTGGTTAAAAAAAATAAAATGATATTTAAGTATTTATTCTTAATTCACATCTATTTCTAATTCTATTGCTTTCAGCCTCCTCCAAATCTCATAACTCCTTTCTTTTCCTGCTTTGATCTGATTTCCTGTCAAAGGGTGGTTACACTTGTTCTCAATGGTCCCACTGTATGTAGGAACATAGCCATCCTGTCTTGTTTGCTCCCAAAATGGACTGTGAATTATGGGATTTATAGTGTGCACAGAGCAGTGTACATGACTGCATCTAAAGTGCACTGCTCATTCCAAGCAAACGGAAGGGAAGAGGAAAAGGAGAGGTTCAAGTGCTCATGGAGGACATTACAATGAGGCAGAAAAGCACACTGTATGTGCACCCGGGAATGGCATGGTGGGTGCCATCGGGGAACAGGGAGATTGACAAATGACTGAACATCTCACCTTCCTGTTAATGACCCAGACTCGATGTGTAAAATGTCACTGCTGGGTCCTGATGTCACTTTGGCTGGGGAAGAAGCTAATGGAGTGCGATGTGCATTAGATTCAATAGAGGGAAGGTGAGACATCAGGGGTATTTTAACAGGTAAAAAAAATGTGCATTTATTAGTTTTTGTTTCTGGAGCCTGTAAAGCATTGCACCAGTAATCAGCAGATCATTGGTGCCATGCAGGTCTCCTGCAGACCTGTAAGTATACCTGCTTGCCCGTATGGGATGTACGGGCAAGCAGATATACTGACAGGAAGACTCAATGAACTACCATGGTGCTCCACAGTACCATGGTAGTTTATTGAGAACTACAAGCCGACAGCCATAAGGGACTTGTAGTTCATTCATTCACAGAACACTGTGAATGAATAACGTGCCCGTGTTGGGGGGGTGGGGAATTCCCTGGTAGCTGTCATAACGGGGAGTGGGAAGGAGTGGGGGGCAGTCCGTTTGTAACATGTTACACCCTGAATACGGATGTAACATGTTACAAACATATCCTTTAAGGTGGTAGATGAGAGTGCCTCTTCCATATAATCCTGAGTATGTTTCACGGCCATTGGCTACTTGCTCAGGACAGGACAGTACAGTATGAAAGCAGTGGCTAAGAGTTATGGCGAGAACATATATGTCTCTCAGATGGACAAAGGGGCCACAGATACCACAACCAGGACAACCATAGGTGGTGACAAGGGGGTCCCACCTACTATGATCTACACACACAGAGGCCTAAAGTAAACCAAATAGAAGATACATTACAAGATTTTATAAAAGACCTCAGTGTGCTGTAAACATACCTCCCAACGTTTTGAGATGGGAACAAGGGACACCTATTTGCAAAATTATGTAGGCATAGGACACACCCCTGCCACGACCCATTAAAGGAGAATTAAACAAAAAAAAAGATTAGTTAACTCACAAGTGTTTTTTTTTACCACTACTATTCCTTTATACTGGTTTTTGACATTTACAAATACAGCAATTTAGAAAATGGATGAAAGGTTTAGCACTGGGAAACACTTTTTGAAAGTTAATTAGTGCATTTTATAGATAACTATACAGATCAGACCAAAATTAGGGACAAATGAGGAGGAAAGAGGGACAGAGGGACTTTGCTCCAAATCAGAGACAGTCCCTTGAAATCAGGGACAGTTGGGACCTATGGCTGTAAGTCCATTCATGTTATTTGACCAGTGTGGTGAAAAGCCAGTCTTCTATGAATGCAGAAAATAAGTACAAATCTTGGAGGTTATATCTAATGACCATAAATAGATAAAGAATAAAGGGCCAAGTGTTGAAATTATTCCCTCTTCATCACATGGGATCTCTCAGATAGCAAAGACAAATGGGGGGGGGTATGCCATCAGGCAGGTTTATGAACAAGAAATCATGTCATATCTGGGGTCATCCTTTCTCAAACAGAGACAACACTAACAGCTGAAACTCACTGTATATCCTGTTAGATGAAATCTATGTGTTCCTTCCCTAGAGCACACCACACACCTGTGATCACACTTTATGGCCATTTGCTCCTATCGATGGCAGTGGCTTACGCACACACAAAAAAAATGCTACCTGCTGACATGTCCATATATGGCCAATGACATCACCAAGTGACCCTAGTTCCTTGTGACGTCATTGACAAATATAGATGTGTACATGTATGGTCAATGATGTCACCAGGTACCCCCCCCCCCTCCAGGGAAGAGGAGCTTCAGTCTGTGGGAGACAAGTGATGGAACGTTTGTGCAGGTGGGCAGAGTTTTCTTTTGTGCAGGTAGGTGGCTGGTGTTCATTGTGAATGATGATGAATGTACATTGGGGGCATCCTAAAAAAAACATTGAATAAAGGACTTGTCAGTCAAATTGGTCTTGTCTTTTTATTTTCATTTGCCATTTTTTGAGTGAATGATTAGGGGTACTATGTGTGTGGGGGGCTGGGATCTGGGGGCTTCCAGATTCCAAAAAGTAACCCCCCTGCACCTCCACAACAACTGGGCCAGTGTTTTTTTAGGGAAGATGCCTTTGTATTCATCAACATGGGCCCCCCCCCCCCGGAAAAGCACCCCCCCCCATGTTGAGGGCATGTGGCCTGGCATGCTACAGTACCCCCTTTCCTAACCTACCAGGCTGCATGCTCGGATAAGGGTCTGATAAGGATCTTGGGGAGGGGGCCTCAAATGTGTTTTTTTTTTTTACATTTGGCTTTCTTGTGTATATCCTGTCAGCAGGGAATCCCCGTAGTATTTGAATACATTCATTAAAAAGCGCATGGCTTAATCATGGCTTATTACACAAATGTATTTGTTTCCTTTTTTTCAGTGAATTGAATGTATACTGAGTTTCTAATTTTTGCAGTAAATGCTGCAAAATCCTATAATGAATTAAGATTTTACATAACACTTGCAATACTTGGATACATGACCCAAATATGGCATGCAATATCCTTTAGTGAATTCACTCCATGAGAGCAGGTTCTGAGAGCCAGGAATGTGCACAGGTGCTTATTACTAGTTTTCAACAGGAATGTTAATAAATGTTTCACAGCACAGGGTATACAGTAGCTAAAGACATTGTTGCAATCAAGTACTTGGGCAATTGGGGGTGGTAAAAAAAAGGGGTTGAGCCATGGCTTTACTATAACAAAAAATGGTGAAGCGCTATGCAACAAATCAGTGTATATACACACAAATATAGGTGAATAAATATACATTAATAAGCAATAATTAAAACGTGAGACTCCAATCTTTAAATAATACAGAGTGACGTGCTTAAAACAGCAACACACTGTGCAAAAACAAGTGCCTGGTCTGCCAATAAAAATATAAACACACCAGGTTAAATGAAATATATACCCAAAATAGATATATATATATACATAAATAATATTAACGTGAGACTCCAATCCTTGAAATAATACAAAGTGACCCGTGCTTAAGAACAGCAACACACTGTGTAAAAAATGCCTGGTCTGCTAAACAATATGTATACACACCAGGTAGAGTGAAATATATACCAAAAATTAGATATCCATTATTAATATATCAAGTGATAGGTGCAACAACACAAACAGAAAAAAATAAATAAACGACAATTGAATAAAATCGTTCAGTATAAACATCGATAGCGACCAGTCCAACAAAAAGTGCTTCAATCTTCAGTGCACACTATAAGTGCTTTCAGTGACACTCTTTGTGACTTATCCCACAGTGGCTAAAGTGCCTCCTCACCTCCTAACATCGACCCTTAAGGGCCACAACACCTTGTGTAATCCTCAAACCAGACGGCTTCCCACACTATGGCTCCACCAACTCCACTGACTCCAATCAGGCTCCGATCATAACTCAGCGCATCAAATATCCCTTTCACACAATAGGCTCAGGCATGCATGACAGGGGTAAAGAGAAAGACCTCCATAGTGTAATACCGCTTTATTAATGAAAAAACGCCAAATAAATGGACACTTTACTGCCCCCCAGTTTCCCACCCAAATTCATTTACATTACAAATTAATTTACAATACATTAAAACCTGACAGAGCTGTATACTGTACATGCCATGGCTGTGATGCTTTGCGTCTCAGCTGCCACATTTTTAAGTCAGGCTGCAGAGTTTGACAGGCAATGCCTGTCAAACTCGTTTATTGAGATCAATTTGGCCGCACCGCCACCATGAGCAACTTTGGCAAGATTGCCAAAAAAAGAAAACAGAAGTCAAGAAAGGGCAATAGCAAGTTAGCAGCGCAATAGCAAAAAGGAACACCTGTCAGCAGCTCCTATACTGCCGTCTGAAATGCGATTCACTTTGGATCACTTTTCAGAGGGCAATGAGCTTACCATCTGTCTGAACGAAGCCTAAGGCCAGTGTGAGGGAGAGCTCTCTCTTTGACATTTGATAAGTATGCATATTTATACAAAAATCACTTCTGAAAATGATCATTTAGTGGTACAACCACACTCCCATATTCGTCCTCCGTGTCAACTCTACGGCTATTTATATGTCATTGCAAACATTACATTCTAAGCTTCACCCCCTAGTGAATCCCATCCAGCAGCTTGGGCAGCCCTGTCCTAATTAGCTTTTATCCTAATTATCTCCTAATCTCCTTTCGATTATGTTGGCCAAATGCATAGAAAGACAGCAGGACGCCAACCGCTGCGAGTTTTATGGACACCTTGCTTGGCTTTGTCTATGATTCATCTCATTTAATCGCTACAGACAGATGATATTTTATGCTGAAAAATGTGTACAGATAAAATTCCAAGTCAGTTGTTTAAACTGATGAGAAAAGCACACTCTTCCTGACAGCACCTTTTAATCCCACAGTACAAACAGATTTCAGTGTGTTGGCTGGAATAAATGATTATAGACGTCATGTCTGTTGCATTCCTTCAGCTGTTTCCCCTTAGAAAATGAATATTTCTCCATACTGCATCCACGCATTATAGCCGCTGTACGTCTTGACTGTCTGCAGAATTCCTTTATAATTGAAGAGAGGCGAACATTCACAATATATTCAGACAATGATATGTGAGAAATCTCCCAAACCGGACAAAGAGAGTCATAAAACACTGATAGAGATTCCAACCCTAGCCCACTCTCTCCAAAAAAAGTTTAATAAAAAGTTGCAAAAAAACCCCACCAATAAAAACAGATATTTATTCATTAAATGCAATTAGTAAATTAGAATGCAATCTTGTAATACACATATTGTAAAACTAAAGCTGGCCATAGATGGATCGACATTCCTGTTCAATCAGCCAAATTACAATCCATGTATGAGCAGAAACAGAGAATCTTGTCAGTGCTACAGGTACAAAGCTCTCAATGAGTCCAGGTGCAGGCCCAAGGCATTAGCCTAAGACTCTTTATTAAATAAATAAAAACAATTCCAATATACTCACAAAGGTACACAGTAAAGGACAGATAACAAACTCCAGTCCCGACTCTGGAATCATGTCCATCCACCTGCGGGGTGGGTGCAGCTTGGCGGCAATAACACACACTTAGGGCTCTTTCACACGGGACAGATCCATTTAGCGGATCCGCTTGCTCAGCAGGGGATCTCTCTGTTGATCCCAGCTGAGCAAGCTGATGATAACTCTGTGTCCCCTCCGCTGCTACACAGACACAGAACTGCTCGCTCTCCTCAATGGGCGGTCGGATGAAAATGGACCGGCTGTCCATTTACATCTGATTTAATCAGATGGATGGAAGGGGAATTGGATCCCCATCCATCCCTTTTTGGCGAATCGGATGTCGGCGGGTGTAAACAGACACATGTCCGTTTACACCCGCTGCTCCATAAAGGAGAATGGAGGTTCCGATCGGGTCCGCCTGAAAAACGGGCAGGCGGACCCAATCGGGACATTCATGTGAAAGAGTCCTAAGTCCCCTTTCACATGGGTGTTTAGTTTTTTTTTCATCAGTTCAGTCATGTTTTTTCCAAGAAAAAAATGGGTCAGTTCACATCAGATTTTCATCACTTTAAATCTGATTTTCATCCTTTTTTCATCTGTTTTTTCATCCGTTTACATCCATTTTTCATCCGTTTACATCTGTTTTTGTCCATTTACATCTGTTTTTCATCCATTCCATTTTTTTATAAGAAGAATAATAGGGGTTTCTTCCGTTCAAAAAAACAGATGTTAACGGATTTGGACATTAACAAATGTAAACAGATGATCATCCATTTATATCAGCTAGTCCATAGAAATACATGGGTGTCCATTTTTCATCAGTAAAACGGACAGATGAAAAATGGAGATACAGAATGCCCGTGTGAAAGGGGCCTTAGTCTAGATACAATTGAAGGAACTTGTATTGAAGCCAAGTAAAACAGTTCACAACAAGCTCAGTGGTGGGAAGCCCAACAGGGAGCACTCACGGATAACAGCACCATGTAGCACAGCAAGTCTCAGCCGAGCTGACAACATCTGTCTCCAAGGGCAGAATGTGGCTTGGCCAGTCCAAGATCAAGTTGGGAGGTTTCCAAGAAGAGTGGCAGATCCCTAAGCATGTTAGGAACCTCTCCTTGCCGCTAATACTGTCCCTGGCAGATGGGTATCCTGTCTAGACATGTGATACATTTGTTTCAGTCCGAATCTAAATTTGGAGGAATTTTGGTTATTCAAATCTCTGAATGACAATAGCAAAGAATTTAGTTGAAATTCATTTAGTTTTGTTTTGTTTCATTATTCTGATTTCTAACCAGGGGTAGACTGACAACTCATGGGGCCCCGGACAATAGGGGATCATGGGGCCCCTGTGTCCTTGCCCAAACTCAAAAAAGCCTATGAAAAAGGTACCAGGGGCATCTCATGGGGCCTCCTACTGACCCCGGGCCCTCGGGCAGTGCCCGAGTTTCCAAATGGTCAGTCCGCCCCTGTTTCTAACTAATTCCACATTTTTGGAACAATTACAATTCGAATAGACTGAAAATTGATCGAATGATCCCAATTCTGTGTGAAGAATAGCTGGCTGTTTAGGAGCGGGCTGGCAAGCTGGCTGCCTCATCCTTAACAACCGATGACTTATGAGCTGTCAGCATTTTTCCCCACTGACAGCTAAATGTAAACAAAAGGATTGCCAGCAATAACATTTAAAAAAAAAAAACAGCGTGCCCCCCATCCATACCAGACCCTTCAGGTTTGGTATGAATCTAAATAAAATGGCCTGGGTCGCCCCTGAATTCCATACTGGACCCTTATCCGAGCATGAAGCCCGACAAGCCAGGAAAGGGCTTCATGAACTATAGCAGCCCACATGCCCTCAACATGGGGGGTGCTTTGGAACAGGGCCCTTCCAGAACACCTTGTTCCTATGTGGATGGCAACAAAGGTCTCTTCCCTAAAACCCTGGTTGTGGGGGTGCAGTGGGTGACTTAACAAGGGGACCCCCAGATCCCGTCTCCCATGTGAATGAGGACTTCTACTCATTTACCAAAAAAAGTCAAAGTTAGTAAAAAGTCAACAACAGTTTTTGACAAATTGACGAAAACATGAAAATGCTGAACACCGAACAAGACACAGGCATCTGACAGGTAAACAGTGGCGGAGGTTATCTGGTGATGTCACGGGGTGCCCCCCCACCATGTCTAGCTGTCGTTGGGTGAGTGTCATTACCTAGTGACAGATAAACATGAGGGTGGGGTTACTCTGGGGTCATTATGGGGTGACCCCGCCCACTGTGAGGAAGATATGGGGGCGGGGTCATCTGGTGAAGTCATCGGTTGACCTCCCCCCTGTTTACTTGTCAGATGGCTGTGTACCTGGATGGGAACAGTCATGTTCAGCGGGCGGCCTGCTTTTTTTTTTTTTCGTTTGGGTCAGCGATTTTATGTTTTAATAGCCCAAACTGGAAGTGCAGCACAGATATTCCTTCCAGACCCCACTTCCACTTTCGCTACTATGTCACAATCAGTTCTGCCACTACATCACTTCTGGTCCCTGTCTGGTAATGTGTTCCACAGCAATCAGATTAATGGTCTGGTATGGATTCGGGAGGGGTTGGCGGTACACCATTTGTTTGTGTGGAGTTCCCTCTTAAAAGCCATACCATATCCGAAGGGGTTGTTGATGGGACATGTTTTCCTTGATAAGAGTCTGGTATGTATTTGGGGGGTTCCCTACTGCATTATCTCCATAAAAAGTGATAGCTTGTAGGGTAAATAGAATTAACAACAATTTCAGTGGCCTTTTTTTCCTTTGTAAATGTAACTTTTGCAGTACAGATTGAAACCCTAGTTGTTTTTTTCCACATCTGTCTCAGTGGATGGATATCTCTTCTCTTCCTGTTCCATAGACATAATAGAAAGGGAAATTAAATCCCTCCCAAGAGAGGTAAATCCCCTCTAAAGCTCACCTTACACTATACAATCTGATTGGGCAATCTCCTCAATTCTGTAGTGCAAGGGTCTGCCTGATTGGATACAAATACTAAGATGCTCTGTGTGCATCTATGGACATATACAACCTGGCTTGGGAGAGCCTCCGTATATCTGCCCCATAGAAAGCAGCTTGCTACAGTGGCAGACACTGAAGAGGTAGAGCCAAGATCACTGGTGGGGGATCCCAGAAGAGAAGGATCAGAGCTGCTTTGTGCAAAACCATTGCACAGAGCAGGTAAGTATAGATATGTTTTTTTATTATTTTAAGGAAAAAAAGCCTTTATAGCCGCTTTAACCAAATTCAATTTAGGTCAGATGACAGCTGAAAGTATAAAAGATCAAACATGTTTTTTTTATTTCTGGTGTGTCAGAAATAACCTCAGTGTGGTGGTCCTGCTGCTATAGTTTAGCAAACAAGGTGTTTGGACTGCCTGGCTATCAACATGCAGGAAAAATGTAAATAATGAAAGGGGTTATGAGTGATAGCGAAATACTATATTCTACAGGACATGCACTTCTCTTTTAAATGAGCTCTATGGTCACAGCATGCACTTTCCTTTTATAACATCAGCATTATAATAGCATTACAAACAATAGATGTTTTGAATAATCCAATTACAAGTCTCCTTTCATGTTGTCAGTTCTGCTTGTCTGCTGGCCATCTCTTTCAACAACTCCCTAGATTCCCTGCATGCTTTGCAGCTTCTCCTCTGTTGTTTACTCCAAGGACTACATATCCCAAGGTACCTTGCTGTCTGTAAACAGTGATTCCTCTACTGACTCTGCCTCCTGACGCTCCTCCTTTTAGCACCTCTGTAGTTCAGAAGGCAGGCTCTGTGGAATGTGTGACTCAGCACTACAGAGCATAGTGACTACGTGTCACAGAATTCAAGGAAGTAAATGTGTGGGGATCTTCACAAAGATTACAAACTTCCAAGATCTTTCTGATTAATAGGAGTATGCTAGAAATAATTGAAATACAATATAGGAATGAATATATGATTTTACATTTTGACCATCCATATGGTTTTACTATCATGTGGTTCAAAATGGATTTGATTCATCTACAGAATGGAACTTAAAAAATCTTTTAAATTATCTTTTAGACGGGTAACAAATTGTAAAAAAAAAAACAACAAAAAAAACTGTGATCTGGTGACTGCTTTTAAATCTGAAACAGATAATGACAACAATGTAAAATAATAACTAACAGAATGGCAGGTTTTTATTGCACAGAAATACTGTGATTTGAAATGGGAAAGGTCAGCAGTGTACAAAATTATAGCATATCTGCAATCAGTCCTAAAGATGTGAAATCCATTTCATCACTGAAGCTTTACCAAGGTCAAAGGGCAAAATCTGACAATTAGAGAAAAATGGATTTCAGCTTTCCTTTTTTCGGAATGTGAAAGTTAATGGTTAGAAAAAATAAGATGTTTACATCGAGACACTTACAGCATCACATATATTAAATCCTGATCTCAGACTTTGTCTTCTTTTCTCTCATTCTCTTATTATTCACTCTTCTCTTTCTTCTCTTAGTTTTCACCATGTGGCTTTTAGCAGGAAAACAAAGTGTACCCAGCAAGCTTTCTAAAGTGTCACCAAATAGCTGCTGCAAAAGTAAATATCTCCTAAAATGTGCGCATTTTTTATTATTATTATTATTATTATTATTATTATTATACAGGATTTTTATAGTGCAAAGTTTGTGCAGCACTTTAAAAGAATTAAGGTAGGCATTACAGTTACAATACAATTTGGTACAAGTGGAAGCTTGTTAGAGCTTACAATCTAAGAGGAAGGGTTGAGTGATACAAAAGACAATAAAGAACCAGCAAACACAAATGCTCCTGTGCTTGGGGGTGGACTAAATGCAGGCTACAACCACATTAAGGATGTCCTGGAACATGCACACCTTGCTGCCCTTAATAGACCGGGGAAATCCAAATATACTGAATGAGGAAAGAACAAAGAGAGGGCGCACAGGCCTAGTGCATTACCATAAAAAAAGTTTAATAAGAAATAAAGTAGGTGTTGTACTCACAAACGACAATAAAGTCAAGGCACATCATAAAAGAACAGCTGGGTCAACACCGCGCCGAAAACCAGTCCACAATAGGGAGTGTAGACATTCAATAGGCTGACGCGTTTCGAGACCCTAAGGCTCTGAGGAAGAGGCAAGTCCTCAAAATGCGTCAGCCTATTGGATGTCTACACTCCCTATTGAGACTGTTACTCAGTGCGGTGTTGACCAAGCTGTTCTTTTATGATGTGCCTTGACTTTATTGTCGTTTGTGAGTACAACACCTACTTTATTTCTTATCAAACATTTTTTATGGTAATGCACTAGGTCTTTCCTCATACAAAAGGTAATAGCTGTGGGGGATGGGCTGGTGGAGGAAGTAAAAAGGAGATATTTACTGTACCTATAGGTATGCCTTATTGTAGGCTGACCATCCTTTATGGGACCTATATACTCTAATTTTGCTCCTATAAGCTCTCATTTAGTTTTTTTACTTTTTATTACCTGATGCTCCTTTCCCACAGGTTGCCTCCAGGATGTACGATCAGCACCTACAGCTTCTTCTCCCCTACAGTCCATCGGTCACAAGTCCTCTAGTGTCATCAGTACAGGGCCCATAGCCCTGCATTGGACATGAGGATGTCATGGGAAAGTCCACAAGCCTGAGCATAGGGGAGTAGAGAAGAGCAGGGGCAACAAGGGATTAGGTAAGTAAAATGGCTTTTTCTAGTACCATAGGACTACGTGAGTATTTAATCCTTGCAGTGCATTCCCTGAAGATAGGCATTAATTATTAACTTTCTCCCTGTAACCCTTAACTTGAACTTTGAGCCCAACTGTGGGCATTTTTTAAAGTTCTTTTATAGGTTTAGAAAAAAAAGAGTTTCTAGCTGCATTACTCTCCTTCAAGCCTGAACTGTCATCCTTGCAGTACCTCTTTTCAGCCAGAAGATGTCCTCAGCTTGCAGGTTGAATATCAACAAGAGACTATAAATAACCGAGTAGCAGCAATTTATTGACAGATGTTAATATATTTTAGTCCTCCACCCCATTCCTCAAGCCTAGAGATACAGATGGAAGAAAACATTCATTATATGTAGAACACTGAAACAAAGATATAAAACAACCAAATATATATATATATATATATATATATATATATATATATATATATATATATATATTCTTTATAAAAGATAGAATAGTGTGTATGTTTAAAGCATATACTTTGTTTGTATTATGATGTATTTATATAATGTGCTGGTACAATTTATTGTTATGCAATTTTAGGTAATTTAGCACTGTATATGAAATTGTAACACAACTTGGGGCAGTTATTTGAAAAAAAAAAAAAAGAATATAAGTAACTTTAAGTAACAATAATTTATTGATAGATGTGGACTTTTTGGGGGTTATACACCCCGTTCCTCAGGCCTAAACTACAATTTGAAAAAAAATACATTCATCACAAAGCTGGACCCAGCATAACATATGGATATATATATATATATATATATATATATATTTATATATATACACAGTATATTTTTTTATGTAATTTTTTTCCTTTGTTTCTTTTACCATAGATTGTATTAAGCATCTTAAAAACATACAAACCGTACCAAATCGGATGATACAAAGCAACAACAGACAATAAAAAACAGGGAAACATCACACAACAAACACAGAGATACACATACAAGACCCACATTGGGGTCCTGCTAGCGCTATGGAAGGCAAAGGGCTGCAAGCCCCGCAACCACTGTCAGAAATATAAAGGTTACATACAAGAAGGTAACAAAAAGAAAACACATAAAGAGCCACGTTCTCATGAGGCAATGTTGTCACTGAAAATCATAGACCTGTAAAATAACAGTAATAACTGATAGACAATAAGTTTAGTATAAACAATCCATAAAAGAGGAGAGAGAAAACAGGAAAACGAAAGAAAGAAAAAGATCAGAGAGAAAAAAGAGACAGGCCAGCAAAGAAGAGGCGTTCACCTGGGGCAGGGAGGGGAAGAGCCAGGAGACACAATCTCCACATGAGGGGAATGGAGAGGCAAAACGAGAAACCAGTTGGTAATCCACCCACAGTTGCCAAACAGAAAGAAACTTATCATATTTATCCTCAAATACCACCATCAATTTTTCATTGATAAAGAAATATTGGATTCTGGACCTGATCTCCAATTTCCAAGAACCAGCGATAGTCTGCTTAGTAGCCATAAAAACAAAATTGACCATTGGGCGTGGTCCACGAGGTAGGCCACGAATATAGCAATGATGAACGTTCAAAAGACCAAGACCACCCCCGATATGTGGGCAGTAAAGCAACTACTTAGACATACGAGAACGCCCCAAAGCCCATACAAACCGTAAAATTTGGCGTTGTAGGATACAAAGTATCTGGGGCGGAATTCCAACAGGGAGCTCTCCAAAAGGATAAAGTAGCTTGGGAAGATAAGTCATTTTATTCACTTGGGCCCTACCAAACCAGGATAAGGACATGGACTGCCAAGAAGATAACAACTGGGTTAGCTGAGAAAGTAGAGGCCTTTTTTTCAACATATATGTCACATCTATCGTTTGATGGTAGCCTAATGTTCTTGGATTCCCTAATCGGGAATCTGTAATTCTGCATGCTATAGATTCCCACCTCCACCAGTCTAATAATGTACAATCTGATCATTGCAGTTAATCAGCAAAATATAAATGGCAGAAGGTTTGCTCAGAGGCAGAAAAGCTGGAATGATGTTTTCAGAAGACAACAGGAAATGTATGGAAAGCTCAGGTTAATAAAATCTGAGTTGGCAATCTAGCAGAGCCACAGGCTTGCTTAAATTACATTAGCACATCTTTGAATTATTTCTTTATTATGTTTAGTTACATTATGCATTAATTTGTTATCTTACCATTGCTGCTATGTTACAGTTTATTTTTATTACATTGTCACACTTTTGATGCAGTGCATAAGTAAACTAACAAGCAATGGCAAACTGCAAATGTATATAATGTTTACTGAGGGTTTATTAAAAATGTATTGACTGCTTACTCAAGCAATTGTATGTGGCAAGGCCAATTGTGAAAGCGACAGTAATTACAGCGACATTGACTACTGTATGTGATCTAATGTAAAGGACTCACAGAGAAGGAAGAGAGAGCGGAGAAGAGGTATGTAATGCTGCACAATGTGAAATATGCTGACTTGTACCTAACAGAAACACATCTTTTCATTACATTAAAAACTCATCTGGCAATGTGTGGAACTTGGAGATTCTACAAGAATGAAAAACAGTCTATTAATGAGAATACTACAGAGATTAAATGAAGAAGGTTGTTATACGGAATTCTACCGAACAAAGGGAAACTCCACAGTTTAAAAGCAATATATGTACCGCTTCTCTCTGAATCAAAGACAGGCACGACAGCGACAAGTGGAAATAAAATAAAAATATAAATTCTTTTCTGTCAAATGAATCAAAGTTTTGACATATGAACATCTATTATTCACTTTCCTTCATTCGTTATGAATTGTTTCATAAACAATAAAATAAAATTGTTTAGGAAAGTAACTTTTAATCATGATGGCAACCTTTAAAGTGATTGTAAAGGATCACTTTTTTTTCTAAATTACAAACATGTCATACTTACCTTCTCTGTGTAATGATTTTGCACAGAGCAGCACCAATCCTCCTGTTCTTGGGTCCCCGCTTGTGCTCCTAGCCCCTCCACCTTTGTGAGTGCCCCCATAGCTAGCTGCTTGTTATGGGGGCACTTGTTCCGGCTCTCCCCTGAGCCAGCTTTGTGTGTCCATAGATACACAGAGTGTGGCTTGGCTCCACCCCTGCTCCTGCCTCACTGGCTTTGATTGACAGAAGGGGGAGCCTGCTGTCCGTGAACCGTGCTCTCATGCACATCATTGGATCGAGATCTGGCTCAGCTGAGCATATGGGGGTACTGGGGGGTGGAGCAGCATGCAAGATTTTTGGTTTTACTTCACTCCCAGTTCACTCTAGCCCACAGGATGTGGGCTTGTTGCGGGTGCTGGAATCGCACCTGTGTCCGCAACCACCAGCAGCTGAATCACGCTGCTCTTGTAAGGCATCTGGGGCTGCCAGCATCTCAGCTCGCAGTACCATTGTGGGTGCAGGAACTACAGGGAAACAACATGGATGTTTTTTCCTGTGGAAAACACGGCACAGCAGCCCATTCAAATGAATGGGCTGCCATGCCCAAGCAAATGTGGACTGGAAGGCCTGAAATAGTGTGAACTGAGGTTTAGTGCATAGAATGCACTATGGTAAAAAACCTTCTGACTTTAGAACCGCAATAAGGGCTCATTTACACCAGCAGCCAGGGGGCAGTAAAAGCAGGTGGTTGAGCCACAGAGTTTACCAACCCCCAGAACCAATGTAAACACAGAAATGCAGCTGCTCAGGGCTGTACACATGCAAAAATTAATTGCCATGTTGTATTCCACCAAATGCGAACCATTTAGGTGAATGGGGCTGCACAACAACCACCCAGCTGTCACAGCGTAGTTGGTCACTGTTTTGATGGTTAAAACAGGCAGCGAGGGAGTGACATATCGCCTCTTGATTGCCTTTTAATAGCCGCACTTGTTAATGAGCCATAAGAATGCATTAAAGCTGAACTCCAGGAAACTTGAAAAGTCTCACAAGCAGAGGGGTTGCACCGGCACTGCAAAGGTTAAGGGCAGGGGCAGACTGACAACTCATGGGGCCCCCGGGCAATAGGGGATCATAGGGCCCCTGTGTCCTTTCCCAAACTCAAAAAAGCCTATGAAAAAGATACCAGGGGCATCTCATGGGGCCCCCTACTGACTCCGGGCCCTCGGGCAGTGCCCAAATTTCCAAATGGTCAGTCCGCCCCTGCTATGAACTGTTTAGTTGTAAATATATTCAGATTAAGTCCCCCTTATTCCCTCTTACCCCAAGTCATGGCCACACGTGCGCGCCTCAGTTAGCTAGTCGCTGTGGGCGTGTGGGTTGGATCCATGACAGTAAGTAAAATTGTTTTCTCTCTCCCCCAGAATAAACAATCAGTTAACCCTTGCAGTGTACATGCAACCCCACTATAAGGGGGAATTTTTGGTTTTCTGAGCTGTAAAGCAGAGCTACACCCAAAAGGGGAAGTTCCGCTTTAAGGACTGCTCCCCCACTCCCCATTAAGGATTGGCACCTTTGGGGAGCGGGTACCCGAATTTGACAGGTACCCACTCCCACTTCCGGTCCGATCGCCTAGGCAATCGGATGCGGAAGGTGTCCTCCCTCCCTCCCTCCCTGTAGTTTTTTGGGACACGTGACAGGTCCCAGAAGACTACAGGACCATTCACGAAGTGCAGCGCTACTCGCGCATGCACAGTGGGTACCCGGCTGTGAAGCCGCAAGCTATCACAGCCAGGTGCCCACACTGAAGATGCTGGCCTCCTGGAATACAGGACGGCCGGTGAAACAAGCTTCGGGGGCCACACCACAGGACCAAGGGACAGGTAAGTGGCTGTTTTTAAAAGTCAGCAGCTACAGTTTTTGTAGCTGCTGACTTTTATTTTTTGATAGGTCGAGTGGAACTCCACTTTAACTGTTTGTGTGTGTAGCTCTTCTGCTGGTTGACTGCAGGATTTATGTAAAATGTATGTAAACTCTAACCATTGAAAAGTGAAACAAATATACATGTCAATCCTGCCGATAATCCTGTAGGCTGACAACCTCATTGCTGTCTTCTTGTGTGTTAACATTTTTCAGTTTAACCAGTTAAAAGTTCTCTTTGTGGACCAAGGAACATTGTTATGGAGAAGAGAGGGGGAGGTGTTTTGTAGCTTTTATTACAAACAAATTATCTTGCGAGCCACTAAAGTATATTATGTAGGTATAAGTACTAGATCGCTGGTTAGTAAGCTCACGCTCTTGTGATGTGCGTTTATCAAAAATTAATTTAAATATTAACCGCGCTCTAATATCCACAAAAAAAAATGTGCATCAAAAAGTGCTATGTGCTTATAAATAAATAAAATATGAGAATAAATGATGTATCGTGATTGAATTTATGACTTGTGAAAAATAAATTAATATTAAACGTAACTAATTATATAAAATTATAACTAGTGAGAAATAAATTCATATCATATTATCACATCACTAAATGTGCAATCCTTATAACAATGTGCAAATCTTCCATCAGTGAAAAACATACATCATATAATTTGATAAGTGAAATTAAAAAGTGAATAAGAAATAATAAATAAAATATAAAAAAATATAAAAAATATAATAAAAAATAATAAAAAGTCTCTAAATAGACGACAATTATATCCCAATGTGCGAAGTAAATGTCCAGCTTGGATGGATATACTCTCCTTCAATATGAAGATATGATCTTTACTGTGATGTTGAGAACCTGTGTGGCTGCAGGACTGTGAGGGATACTCCCTTCTTTAATCCACTCCTTAGTCCTCTGCCTTTGTATTCCTCATATGTTACATGTAAGAAAAGGAATAAAAGATATGGTGCCTTATCCCAGGGTTAAAACAGCCTTTTATTGTGCTTCTATATTGCACTCACATTTTAAAAATAACAATAGCGCTTTATATATATAATATCTCACAGCTTGTAGCTAGATCAAATGAGCAGTGTGTGTCCACACACCCTCAATACTCGCTGTATCGTTGTTAGATTGCGCAATGACGCCACTGCCTCTCCCCAACGCGTTGCGTTTAAAATTGGGATAGGGTAAGGGGGGTATAGGTTGCCCAATGGAACCGACAACTGAGGGCAAACTTCCTAGAACTATTCACAAGCTTCTCTTCTGCAGACAGTCTCTGTTGAAGTGCTAACTAGCATCTCTTTGATGTCCCACCCCAGACCCTAGAGGAACTCCTCTTCACCTAGAAATCTGGAGGTTTTCCTGAGCAGGGGATCTGGTTCCTCTCACTTTAAATGGATGAACAGTCACTAGTAGGGGCTAATCTGATTTCCCTCCAGAGTGCTCCTTCCCCTATCTGCCAAAGGGGTGCAGGTGTACTCACCCTCTCCTATACCTCTTGTGGGTTGGCTGCTGCTACCAGGCCTATCAGCTGGGCTCTTTCCCTGCCATACAGGTGGTCCTCGGTCAGGGAGCCGGTGAGTTCCAAGTTTTCCTCCTCTCCAGCTCCAGGCTCGTAGGCAGGCCCGATCCCACTAGTCCTCCTGGCAGCATCCTTCCTCACAGACTCACATCTTCCTCTTGACTCTCCACACTCTCCACTCCACATTCCCTGCTACTGAGCAGACTCCAACACTATTAAAGGAGTCCCAGCCCCTTGCCAAGCATTCAGGTGGGGATTGGCTGAGGTCACTAAGGAGTGCAGCAAGCCACTCCTCAGATCCACCCACTGCCTCCAAGGCCTTCCTCCAAAAGCCTCAGAGCAGGATGAAATCCCAGAGGTTCTGGCCTGCAGAGCCTCTCAGGCCTGACCACAATTTGACCCCTCTGGCTATTTCACCTGAGCTGCTATTCAGTTCCTGTCTAACCATTTGGATCTATCTCCCCCTAGTTAAACTAGGAGGGTGCTACATTTACAAGACAGTGATCCCTCCCCCTGTATATTTTATTGCTCATTTCTTATAGGGGAAAAGAAATAAGTAGAAATGTTTACTGTACTCCTTATTCTCTGTCAGCTGGCACTTTCCAACACTCAAAATATCTGGGCAACCATTGACCTCCTCCTATTCAATGCAGGATTGCTGGACCTGCGTTGTACTTGATAACATTAGAGAAGTCACAACCAGTCAAATGACTTTGTGAGACCAGTTGTATGACAGAGAAAAAAGGCTGAGGAAGCAAGAGGCAAGGTAAGTGTTGTTGTTCTTTTCTTAACCCTCAGACAAAGTCAGCAATAAACCCTTGCAATTCTGAAAGTGGGTGAGGCCACTGCCTGGTGAATTTTTTAGAGCTGACTAGAGTTCAGCTTCAATACAACACTACAAGTAAAAATGTTGACAAAGTTCAGCTCCTAATGGCGACAGGACTGTATTTTGTGTTGTATCTAAACCCAAAATCAAAAATGTAATATATTGCAGCTTACAAGCCCTTAGTGTGGTGGCCATATCCGATTTCATTTTTCAATCTTATTTTGCTTTATTTTCACCTGGTGATCCTGTCAATAACATATTTCTTGTCCTAAGGTGGCTACATCACTCCTCCGCTGTATCTATGGAGGGAGCCTTGGTTGTCACCTTAGGCTGCTCTCCTGACATTGTCTACAAACATGTCCATATCTCTTCATCTCCATTGTATGAAGGGCAGGGCAAATGGTAGAATACAGAAGATAGCTGGGAAGGAAGATATTCTTGCAACTCACAGAAAGTGACAAGGGCACTGCATTTCTGGTAAGATAAACAGGTATTTTCTGTATTTTCTTAGCTTGAAAGGAAAAAAAAGAAAGAAAAGAAAAGTAATTCAGTCACCACATTTAAGGTCTGTAAGCTGCAATATGTGGCGTTTTTACTCTTTGGTTTAGTTAACCTTTACAGTAGTCAGAGAAGAATGCTGATTGCATTAGCACAATTTAGATATTGATGTAATTTATCAGGCCACTCCAAAGGGAACACCAGTAGCTGATCCATGTGGATATCCAGGTCTGGTACTATGAATCACCTTAATAGTTACAAAAACAGCAACTACACTGACAATAATAATTAGATAATTAGAACATAAAAATAATAATAATAATAATTAATATACTATATTACTTCGCATGTACACTTTCACTTTGTTATTTTATGTTTGCTGGCCCAAATATAATACAAATAGAATCTAACATAACAGTAATGGCAGTAATAATTAAATTGTCTGTCCAGTGTAAATAATGTATACAATATGTAAAGTATACAATATTTTTTTTATGGTTGAACTGGATGGACTTTTGTCTTTTTTCAGCCAGACTAACTATGTAACTATGTAATAAAATATGTACAGTATAATTTGTACTACAAAATGATAGGTCTGATTTATACTTAAATTGTTTAGTAACATCAGAGCATGTACTGTTAAACATCTTCTAGTACACACTGTAACAGAAAAAAAGATAAACAAAATCCTCAATTTTATTCAGAGGAAAAAAGGTCAGATGGTGACTTTAAATGACTATTAATTGTATCTTCATGAATTTATCACAAATGTACCCCTTCAGCCAAGATATTTGTCGCTTTTCTCGTTAAATTAATTGAAAAGTAAAGTAGAAGATTAAAAATCATGTCCAACGTATAAAAAGTAACAGTCTTTTTATCCGTGCTGCACACAGAAAGTTATTTAATGTCGTAATACAATTTCTGCATTCCAGAATACGATCAATAGTATCCAGTGTGGTTTAAAATCAATAAACCACAGTCAGAATGACACTATAAAGGCTGAGTGATATAAGGAAAAAAAAAGAAAGAAAAGAAGAAAATACACAGCAACCTTGGGGAATGACTTAGTTCTTAATCTTGGCTTAAAATAGAAGCACTCTTACCTACAGTAGGATATTTATTGATACCCAGAAAAAAAGAGTTGGAATTATCATTAAATTTCCCTTTTTACCAAATAAACATCAGTGATTTTATTTTATTACTTATGGGAATATTTTTTTTCATTGAAAACATTTACTTTAATGTGGAACAATTTACTGTATAAAAAAATTAACATTTTACAAAATCAGAACCCCCCAATTCCTCCCACCCTACTTACTTCAAACTATTAACAATTAAAAATAAAGCTTGTAAAACAGTTTTTCCAGTTTTTCACTTACCCGTCAGCTGTAACTTGACCCTTCATAGTATTTCTTCCAATAGTGTGTGACCAGGTGGGTAGAGTGGATGGGATGATAGTCACGTCTTCCATGTTTTCCGATTAATTCATTGGGCACCAAATCTGAGAAACATGAGAGGCCTACCCCAGGGTGGGTCTTCTGGGCTTTGCTAGGAACCTTGTACACACACAGGGTAACGTTACTTGGTGCCGTTTTTAGCAATGCCCTTGGAAAAGGCTGAGGTTGCCGTCAGGTACTACTTGATCTTAAGGAGGGGCCTCTACTCATAGAGATGAACTTACACCATGTACACTTTCACAACAACTATTGTGTCCCCATGTAAATGTACATCTTCCCACTGTATCTTGCAATTAACTACAGCCACTTGTCCAGCGTTTCCCACTACTGATCCCTGTAGCAGCATAGAACCCCACTGTGCACATAGCATGGGCTCCAACGTGCACTTGACGTTAACTCTTGCACTTCTGTACTTCTGTACAGGATGGAGACCTCTGCAGGGCAGTTCCACTCCCTTTGCTGTGGGAAACAGACTGCAGTGTAGGGAGTGCTGACAGCATACTCTCAGCTAGAGGCAGTTCTATGCTACGACAGGCTTCTTGCTGACTGTACCTTGTGATGCTTGTGGTAACCAGAGGCAATGAGCTCCCCTGGCATACCTGCACAGGTAAAGTCCAAATAATTACAGAGTCCATCAGAGGCATTCTTTAGCAGCTGGTGTCTTCAGGGCTAACCCCAAGCTCTGATTACTTTACATCTTAGTAGTAGAAAGTGACATTGTTGGTGTGGTGCCTCCTGCCGAAGGAGATGGCAGCTCTGTAACTGAGCTCCCAGACAGTGGGACTCCCTGAGGTGATCTGAAGCAACCCACAGCAATCCTGAGTGCAGAACAGGGAGCTACAGTGCCAGTGGAGGTTTATCCCCCACAACAATGGGGAAAGGAAAGAACAGAGAGGGACCCCGTAAACTGGGGGAATTCATCAGCCCAGCTGGGAACCCAGAGAAACAAGATGAAGCAGGCACAGCTGCAACGGGGAGGGAAGGAGAGGAAAAACATGAGCGCAATCACAGAAATGGAGGCCACAGCTCTAAAGATTTTCAGAGCTCAGCTAGTCAAAGAAGAAGCCTGATGAACACAGGGGGAGATGTAAGTGATTTTAATGTTAACTGTGATGAAATGTCTGAAAGCACTGAGTATGGAGGGAAACTGGATGCTTTCCCAACTTCAGGGCAGCCTGTTGTGGATACTACACTAAAGGAGATGTTAGTATCTCCTAAAAGAGCTTTGTATCAAGACATGAAGGATTTCATGAGGCATACTGAACAAGAAATACAGCAATTAAGACACAGAGTTGATTACATTGAGCACAAGATGGGTGACTTTACTAATGTACATAATGATCCTGTAGATTATCATATCGATGTGGAAGAGGAGCTTAAGCAACTTAAAATTAAAGTCACAGATATAGAGAACAGATCACGTAGCAATAACATGAAATTTAGAAGTATACCTGAAACAATTAAACCATCTGAGTTTAACCTCTTGCCAACTGTGCTATAGCCAAATGAGAGTTGTTCAGTTTTGGGAGAGCATGATATGACATCCTCCCAGAGCGCACCCTCCCGCACGCCCCCAGCAGCACGCACCTGGCGCTCTCTGTGATCGCTGTGTCCTAGGGACACAGCTGATCATGTGATGAGATAAAAGGCCAATCACAGAGGCCTTTTACCACGTGATCAGCTGTGTCCAATGACACAGCAGGTCACTGAGTAAATACAGTTGCCGGTTATCTGCTGCACTTTCCTCATGCTGTCATAGCGTGAGGAAAGTACTGCCAATAACTGGCAACTGTCACAGAGCAGATCGGCACTGATCATCAAGGCACTGATGATCAGTGCCCTGATGATCAGTGCCCAGCAGTGCCTCCCACCTGTGCCCAGCATTGTATCCCACCATTGCCCATCAGTGCCTCCTATCAGTGTCCAGCAGTGCCTCCCATCAGTGCCCAGCAGAGCCTCCCACCAGTGCCCAGCAGTGTCACCCATCAGTGCTGCCCAGCAGGGCCACCCAGCACTTGTGCCCATCAGTGCCCATCAGTGCCGCCAGTCAGCGACTCCCATCAGTGTTGCCCATCAGTGCCGCCTATCAGTGCCCATCATTGCCCACCAGTGCCGCCTCATCAGTGCAGCCCAGGGGCGGACTGACCATTTGGAAACTCGGGCATTGCCTGAGGGCTTGAGGTCAGTAGAGAGACCCATGAGATGCCCCTGGTACCTTTTTTTTTTGAGTTTGGGCAAGGACACAGGGGCCCCATGATCCCCTATTGCCCGGGGGCCCCATGAGTTGTCAGTCCGCCCCTGGTGCAGCCTATCAATGCCCATCAGTGCTGCCTATACGAGTGAAGGAGAAAAATTACCTGTTAGCAAAATGTTATTATAGAAACAAAGAATAAACACATTTTTTTCTCGTTTTTTGTTTATAGTGCAAAAAATAAAACACCCAGTAGTGATTAAATACCACCAAAAGAAAGCTCTATTTGTGTGAAAAAAAATTATAAAAATTTCATATGGGTACAATGTTGCATGACCACGCAATTGTCATTCAAAGTGTGAGAGCGCTGAAAGGTGAAAATTGGCCTGGGCACGAAGGGAATACAAGTGGCCGGTAGGCAAGTGGTTAAGCAATTTATTACCTGCATGACTACTGAATTGCTCCCTTCAGTTACTCCTCAGGAAAATATTATTGACAGTGCACATAGGCTGCCAAAACCTGCACACATACCAGAAAAACTACCCAGAGATTCCCTGGCAAGAACACTTTTCCTATGTGAAGAATAAATTATTGGGGTATTCTCGCAAATAATCTCCACTTCCTGATCCGTACGCTGGAATAATTTATTTAAAGTGATATTGTGTGTGTCCAAGAAACACATTTCTCATTGGATAAAACAAAAATAAATAAATTGGTTCACACCCACAATTTCCTTATATTTTTCTATCAAGGATCAAAAAGAAGAAAAAAGGAGTTATGATAGCAATCAAAGATTCTATTAACTTTCTACAATCTGATGAGGACCCTTTTGGCAGATATATTATGTTAGTAATTTCTATAAACAATATTTCTTATATGCTAGTAAATATATATGCCCCTAACAAACATCCATTGAGATTTCTTTAAAACATTTATGAAAGGCCAGGATTGTACAAAAAGGTCATATGTTTGTTTGTGGAGACTTTAATGCTCCTATTGACACTTCAAGAACATCACAGACTGGAATTCTAGGACCCAGCACAATACTCCTTCAGGATGAACTCTTTGACTCATGGAGATGCATCCATACTACAGAGAGAGATTATACTTTTTTCTTCGGCGTACATAAAACCTACTCAAGAATTGACTATTTCTTAATGGACAAATTTTACTACAAATATTAGAGAAGCCAGTATACATAGCATTACATGGTCCTTAGATATTAAGCTTGAAGGGGCTTGTACTAGATCCAACGTCTGGCATAATAACACATTTATCTTTTCTCATGATAAACATAGGGTAGAAGAAAAAACTGAAGTGAATATATTTCATGAATGTTGATGACTCAGAGGACAGTTTTAATGTATGGTCTGCTCACAAGGCCTTTACACGAGGAATATTGCTTCAATTAGCCTCTAAGGGGAAAAAAAGAGATCCCAAAAAATGTCTCAAATACTAAGTAATATAGCCAAATTAAAGGGAGAACATAAGAAAAATCCCCAGGAGTCCTTGCTGAAACAACTCAGTGCTAACAGACAAGAATTGAGAGAAACATTAATAACTGAACAGTACAAATACTTAAAAAAAAGTAAAACTAAATTTTTATTCTCAGGGAAATAGAGCAAGTAAACTATTGGCTTCTCAACTTTGTCAACATAAAACTAAGTATAATCTTACCAAAATGTCACACAAAAGCCAGAAAAGGACAATACTCAACCCCAGAATTTTAGACTCATCTCCCTTCTGAATTCAGACCTCAACATTTTTGCAAAAATTTTTGCTACTCTTCTTTTAGAAACAACCCCTATTTAATAGATCCTGATCAAGTAGGATTTGTCAGAGGAAGACAACCTCCTGATAGTACTAGAAGAATGTTAGATTTGATTCAATATGTGGAGATCAACAAAATGCATTCTCTGCTCCTGGATGCAGAGAAGGCTTTCGTTTGAGTACATTGGGAATATATTTCTCATATCCTACGCCACTTTGGTTTGACAGGCTTCATACACTCAGCAATAATGTCATTGTACGCACAACCTTCAGCAAAAATATTTATATCAGGGATGTTATCCAAAAGCTTTAATCTGACCAATGGGACTTGCCAAGGATGTCCATTATCTCCAATGATATTTTCACTAGTTATCGGACCCTTCGCAGAATTAATAAGATCTGACCCTATGATAAAAGGTATATAAAAAAAAAAAGAACATAAATTTGGTTAGTTCGAGGATGACATTATCATGTCATTGTCAGACCCAGTGGTTTCTCTCTCAAATCTTCAGAAATATAATGAGCTATTTGGAAGAGTATCTTATTATAAAATGAACCAAAACAAATGTTAAGATTTACCCATGGGAATCCATGCCTCCACTCTAAGATCTTTAAAAAAAAATATCCCTACAACTGGGCTGATCCTTCTATCTCCTACTTAGGGATAATCCTTACCTATCCAGCTAACGAATTATATGAAGTCAATTTCATCAATACAATGAATCAAATAGTTAAAGATACACAATGCTAGTAAAATACAACTTTAATGGATCGGAAGGATAGCAGCTTTTAAAATGCAAATTTTACCAAAACTCCTTTATTAATTTAGATCCCTGCCCATTCCAATCCCACCAAAATTCTTTTTACAACTTAATTCAAAAATAAAAAAAAAATTATTTGGCAAGGGAAAAAACAAGAATTGCCTTCACTTTACTCATTACACAGAGATCTAGAGAAGGCATGGGTCTATCAGACATACAAGCTTATTATTATGTTTAACTCTTAGATCAATTGAAATACTGGTTCTTATTAGAAGACAAATTGTGGGTTGCTCCAGAAAAGGAGGTTACAAAGGGACATGATCTCTTAGCATTGATAATAGCATATTTTCTTCAGCCATATATAATTACCCCTCCATTGTATTCTATCATCAGCTCACTCCTAGCGTGGAGATATTTACTAATCAAAACAAAAGCAATTGAAGAGGTTAAAACTGTGGATATTCCTCTGCAAGTGTATGCACATTGCATCCCTGAAATATCAGTTGATAATTGGATAAAGAAAGGTTATCATTTTCTATCACATCTGCCACTGCATAGTTCTATTGTGGATAAACGCATAATATCCCAGATAACTAAATTTAACAAATCACATATTAATAGCAGATTTAGAATCCCCCCCCAAAATTTTGGAATTTATTACAACCTTTAATATATTCAAAGAAAATGGAATTTCCATTTTTACGCATGGTTATTATTAATGAAAAAAATTCTTACATGGTGAAATGGGAAGCAGAACATGGCCATTGCTTTTCTTGGAATAAATGGCAACAAGGTATACATTATAACAATAAATCATCTGCATGTATTGAACATTGGGAACATGCTCAAAACTTTCAAACAGATGGTATCTAACCCCTATAGATTATCTAAGATATTCCCTTTTTGTAACTCTACTTGTTGCAGATGTGAATGCCAAATAGGAACCCTATATTATATATTTTTGTAGTTTGTAGTTGCTTACGGTTTCATGTATTGTCCCCCCCCTCTATTGTACAGCGCTGAGCAAACCCTTTGGCGCTATATAAACTCGATGTAATGTAATGTAATATTTTGGAGTTGTAAAAATATTCAGAGCTTCTGAAATTCTGTTTTAAATTTTCTAATGTCCCTTACGGGTGTCTTAGCCCCACTCACACCAGCAATGGCACTTTTAAGTTTAAATATAGAGACATATCCAACACAAGTTAGAACTATTGTAATACAAATACTCATTGCTGCTGGACTAACAATTTTGAGTGTATGAAAATCCAATACTACACTCAATCTATAAAAAGTTATAGACAGACTACCTAGGGTAATTTTGAACACATGCTTGCATATAAAAACTTCAAACTTCACAAATTTAAACTATTATGGCAAATATGGACTGCTCATCCGAAAGCTTCTAGACAGCTTAAAGAGCTTTTCAAAACATGATACATTTGTATTTTTATTCTTGCTCAACTTTTATGAATGAATCCTCTAACCAGGGGCGGACTGACCATTTGGAAACTGGGGCACAGTAGAGGGCCCCATGAGATGCCCCTGGTACCTTTTTCATAGGCTTTTTTTGAGTTTGGCAAGGACACAGGGGCCCCATGATCCCCTATTGCCCGGGGGCCCCATGAGTTGTCAATCCACCCCTGCTTCTACCAATTAGGACACCTTCATTAATAATGTGGCCTTATTTATTTTATTTTTCTATTGTGTTTTTTTGTAATGATGGATATATTTGTTACAGTTTGAGCCCTATCAGGGTAACAGGCATTCACATCATACTATGGTTATTTTACTTTTCTACTGAAACTGGCATGATATGTAAGACTTTTACTGTCTTGGAATGTTTGTTACTACTTTTTGTTTGTTTGCAAAAATACGCATAAAAATCTATTAATAAAAAAAAAAATAAAGTGACATTCTTGTACTCCTGGACACGGCTCTCTGATCCTCTCCCGTATGGACTCTGAATTCTCAGCTCTCCTCAGGGAACTGGGAAAAAGACAAGACAAAGACCAAAGACCTTGGACTCAGTCCACTGTCCCCTTTTATATCCAGAGGTGCAGTGAGTCGGTAAGTATTAGGGGGACCTGAGGGAGGAGCTACACACTGAAGGTTTTTTACCTTCAACACTACTTTAACTTTAACTTACTCTAAATTATACTGAATATTTTCACTTCGATTCCTCATACTATTTGCTGTGAGAAAGCTGTATACATGTCAAAGCAGCACTGAACAAGAGATTTCTCAAAGTGCCCATTATAGGCAAACCAGCCTTGGAAGAAAGGCAAGATAGCTTACCTTTTAGAGCTTCCTTGAGGTATAAGAAGCTGGTAAGGAATTTTTAATAAACAAAAACAAATGCTTGTGTACATAGTATTATAATGTGGTAGTTAAAGTGGTTGTAAAGGCAGAAGGCTTTTTAACGTCATGCCTTCTATACATGAAGGTAAAAAGCCTTCTGAGTGCAGTCCCCCCTCCATACTTACCCATACCCAATCTCGATTCAGCGATGTGCACAAGAGCCGGGGCTGTCAGGGACTGCGGGTCTCGCAGCGGCGCACAGGTCTGCACATACACAGATTGCCTAGGCGCACTAATGTGCAGGCACTAGGACCTGGGCGTCGGCGTCGGTAATTGCACCAATGACTGTGCAGGGCGCACTATTTAAACTGGCCAGACAGTGACTAGGTTGCCGCAAGGTCTAGTTCTTGTACCCATGTTCTGAAGTGTGTTCCTGTTGCCGATCCTGCTTGTCCTGATTTGTGTTGACCTTCTCCTGCTCTGACCCCCGCCTCGTCCCTGACTACTCTCCTGCCTGTTGTATATTACTATTGGACCTCCCGTTGCTGAACCTTGGCTCGTGACCCGGCTGCTCTCTGTCTACTGTTTGGTACCTACCTGCCTCCACCGTTACCGACCTGGCTAGTCTGACTACGCTCACTCCTGACTGTCATCCATCCATCCCGCTCGGGACCTGGACCTTTTGACTGTCATCCATCCATCCCGCTCGGGACCTGGACTTGTCAGCCTCTTCACAGCAGGCTCACCCCCCCGGCACGTACCCTCGGCGGGACCCCTCTACCACAGTTGGGTGCACTCAGGGGTCGCGACCTGGTTTCAGTCTCGCACCAAGTCCATCCCCACCATCAGGAGCTCTGGTGAAAAGGCAGACGGGGGCTTAGACTCCGCGCCCTGGGGAATCCTGTTCTGTGGGTCACTAGAGATCCCGCCAGGCAGTGCCTGACAGGGGCTCTCACATCTCTTTGGCTTAGAGACAGCAGCAGAAGCCATTGGCTTCCACTTCTGTAAATCACAGTATGTGAGGAGGGAGTGATGGTGGGGCTGAACTGTGCGCTGTGAGTCTTATGGACGCACAGAGATGGCTCGGGAGTGAGCACGCATGAGTGCCCTCAGAGCAAAGAGATTTCTATGAAGGCACTCAGTGGAAGAGGGGGGAGAAGCCAGGAGCTCCGGTAGGTGACCTGAAAAGAGGATTGGAGCTGCTCTGTGCAAAACCATTGAACCACAGAACAAGTAAGTATGACATTTGTTATTTAAAAAAAAAATAAATTAACCTTTAGAATCACTTTAATCTACAATATACAGGATATATAGAATACCAGCTTATCCTAAAATAAATAAATAAATATTTTTTTTTTATATTTTTCGGTGTGTTCCCTGTGTTACTGGCTGCCTTGTGGTTTTGATAGCAGTGAAGTCACTGACTCTATGGCAGGAATCAGCAGCTACATATATTAAAGTGGGCCAAAAACACTTTCAATCAATATTAACTATTTCTAATTCTTATGCTCCTAGTCCTACTCATGAGTAAATAGATAGAAAAGTATAATATATATATTTTTGACTCTTTGTACAGTGTGTGTGTGTGTTTATTTACTACATAAATGTTTTTTATTGAATGAGTAACCAAGGGTACTGTGTTCTCCTTACACATTTATATAAAGGGCGATTTATGGGGGCCTCCTTATGTTAAAGGGAGCTTCCAGATTCAGATATGCCCCCCCCCCATAGACCCCACATCTACTGGACATGGGAGTGATGAAGATGCCCTTATCCCTATCATCACAAACTGGTATGCTTCAGGAGGAAGACGTGCACACTCACTACCACCAACTCCCCCTTTCCTGGCTAGTCAGACTGCAGACTTGGATAAGAGTCTAGTATGGATTTTTAGGGGGACCCCAAGCCTTTTTTCCTTTTGCGTGGGCCATCCTGAAAATCCATACCTATCAGGGATAAGAGTCTGGCATTGATTTTGAGGTAACACAACAGGGTTTGCGTGTGTTTTTTACATACAGCCCACATTAAATTCCATACCAGACCCCTATCCTGGATAAGGGTCTGGTATAAATTTTAAGGAGAATTCCCTGGCTAGTCAGGTGGAAATTTCCATTGAATGGCAATATTTTTTTCTAAATGTCATTTTTGCTGTACTACAGCCTACAGTGCCACTTCACGTTCAGGTTTAAGATATTTCCCAAGCATTTTTGTTTAATCCAAAACCTTTTATTGGGAAAAAGGTAAACAAGCAGAGGATATGTACAGCACAAATTGTAATCTACATTCAATAAAGAGAAAGAGGACATTGAATACATCTTGGCAGCATATTCAATGAATGCTACTTGTAGCAAACAATAAACATTATGTAAGTAGGCAGATTACACTTAGTTTTCTACAACATCAAGTAATAAGGACACTTTTAATCTGAGATAGACTGATTCTAGGCTAGGTATTGAGCATTGTCACTTTTAGTATTTCAGATAATGACATAGTTTTATTAGGCCCAATTATAATTGCAGCAATCAGTTGAGGAGGAGCCAGACCTGGAATGTCTAATCAACCTTGCCAGACTTTCAAGAATCTGCAATTTGCAGTATGGTGTTTCTACATTAATTTCTCTAATAAGAAGAGTGAATTAACTAGGTCAAGCCATTGTCTCTTCATGGGAGGGTTGGGTGACATCCAGTGTCTGGCTAAACGTTTTCTGGCTGGGTACAGTAGTCTCATTACTATAGTAACTGCCACAAGCTGAAGTATCTCTTCATCTATTGCTCTTAGAAGGCACACCATTGGGCGTTGCGAGATAGTTTACTGGGGGAATGATGAGACGGTATGCAGAATATTGGACCAGTACCTGGTCAATGTTGGACAGGTCCAACATTAGTCACCTGCATGGATTTTTTATTTTGGACATAAAGGTGAATCCCTTTTATCCTATTTAACCACTTTAACGCCTGACACTATCACCCCCTTTCAGCGCTGTCACACTTTGAATGGCAATAACTGAGGCATGCAGCACTGTACCCATGTAAATTTGTATTATTTTTTTGAGACAGATAAAGCTGTCTTTTGATGGTATTTAATCACCACTAGTGTTTTTTAATTTTTGCTATATAAATGAAAAAATACCGAACATTTTGAAAAAAGAAAACTTTTTCTTAGTTTTTGTTATAATATGTTGCTGATAAATAATCTTTCTTCATAAATTTAGGACAAAATGTATTCTGCTACTTTTTTTTATAAAAAGAGTCCAAAGCAGTGTATATTATTTAGTCTGTGTGAAAGTTTTAGAGTCTACAAACTATGGGATATATATTTCAAAATTAATCAGTTGAGACCCTAAAATGCTGGTATGCCGTATGGCGGTGATCAGGGCGCTGGTATGGGGTTGGCGGTGATCAGGAAATTAGTCTGAGGTATGGTTGTGATCAGGATGCTGGTATGGCATTTACATAGTTACATAGTTAATCTGGCTGAAAAAAGACAAAAGTCCATCCAGTTCAACCATTAAAAAAAAAAAAAAAGTTATAATCCTATACCCACAGTTGATCCAGAGGAAGGCAAAAAAAACCCAAGCAAAGCATGATCAAATTTGCTCCCGCAGGGAAGAAAATTCCTTTCTGATCCCCCCAGAGGCAATCGGATATTCCCTGGATCAACCTTACCTATAAATGTTAGTATCCAGTTATATTCTGTGTATCTAAGAAAAAATCCAGGCCTTTTTTAAAGCTATCCACTGAGCTGGCCAGAACCAACTCTTGAGGGAGTCTACTGCGAATACTGGTGATCATGGTGCTGGTATGGAGTATGGCAGTGATCAGGACATTGGTATGGTTTATGGTGGTGTTTTTGTGACCTTTGGTGACACTGAGACAGATGACGGGGGCTGGCTACACTATTTTTTTAGATTATACAAGGGCAGTGATCAACTAGCTAGCACTGCAATCTGTGAGTGCACAAGCACTGTGCCAGGCAGTGTACACCCACAGGCTGTAGCAATATTCTCTCTGATCTCACAGCAGATCTGTGTGAGAGCAGAGTGAACCGATCTTTACTTTCAGTTTGGCATGTTTACAATGTGAATGCTGTAATTGGACACAGCAATAACATGGTATAGCACCATGTGATCACCCAGACACAGCGGTAATGTGATCCGCTGTGTCTGGGGGACATGCCGATCACTTGGTTCCCAGGTGTGCGCTCTATGAACTGTGCACGAGCCTCTGATATAGGAAGATGTTCAGAAATGTTTTCCCACATCAGCAGAGTTCTATAGACAGAGTGAAGTAAATTTTATTGAATGCTGATGAACGTTATACTCACAAACAGTGTGTAAAAGCTTGCATACCAAGCGATGACACAGTGCTGATTAAGACCCAGTGGACCTTCCAACGCCAGGTGGGTGTCATCCAGGAACCCAGAATATGGCTGACGTGTTTCGAGGACAACCCTCTTCTTCAGAGTCAGGAGCAACTGGCATTTTTAAAAGAGAAAACAATGGCACAGAGCCCAGGGCAGCTGTGCATTTATCATTGCCAATTTCCCCAACATCCACTTACCATAGCTCTCTGCATTTCAAACTAGCAGTTTTTTGGATAGTGTCTATTAGGCCTCTATATAGGCAGGAGATCATATTTATTTTGTGATAATATCCCATATAAGTTTTTGGCCTGCTATCTTAAGGTCCAAAATGTAGCGCAGCCCGAAACTACTTATAGAACTGTCAGTTGGAGAGTTTATCATGTTATTTAAAGGAATTTTGTAATTTTAAAGTTTCAACCACTTTTCCATCTGAACAGTATTTTTTTAAAACTTTTTTGTATTGTTACATAGAGTGACCAGCAGCCATGCTGTATGTAATTCCAAAAGCTTGCAAATTGGTCTTTAAAACATGCAGAAAAATATTACAAGATTTGGCTCATACAGATTTAATTGGGGTTCCGGGTTTGCACATTTTGCCATGTATTCAGTGAACCCCCAGCGAAGTGTATTTTGCTCAGTTTGATCATCACTAATCAATACAAATTTAAATGACCTATACATAGCTAATAGAGATGAGCGAATCGAAGTAGGCGAAGTGGAATTCGAGTCGAATATTGGAAAATTTTCGATTCGCGCCGAATCCGAAAAATAGCCTACTTCGGACGCGCGAATCGAAATTTTTCCTAAAATGGCGGCGGACATGTGCGGCGACGGAGCGGGGATGTCTGGGAAGGCGCGCAGACAAGGCGCGCTGACCCATAATGCATTCCTTAATGACATGTGATCGCATTAGCCAATCAGCAGCCAGCCAGCCAGCACTGTGTAATGGTCGAGCTATAAATAGCGGCCATTTTAGAATTCTTCATTTGCCTCCAGTCATTCAAGAGAGGCAGACCGCTCTGTATTAGGGACAGAGTTAGGGCCACAGAAACGTTACTTGGGGACAGAGAAACGTTACTTAGGGACAGAGAAGCATTACTCAGGGACACAGAATTGTTAATGAGGGCCACAGAATCGTTACTTAGGGCCAAAGAAACGCTAGTTAGGGCCACAGAATTGTTACTCAGGGACAGACAGAATTGTTACTGAGTGCCAGAGAATTGTTACTTAGGGCCACAGAAACGTTAGTTAGGGCCACAGAATTGTTACTCAGGGACAGACACAGATTTGTTACTGAGGGCCACAGAACTGTTACTTAGGGCCACAGAAACGTTATTAGGGCCACAGAATTGTTACTCAGGGACAGACAGAATTGTTACTGAGTGCCAGAGAATTGTTACTTAGGGCCACAGAAACGTTAGTTAGGGCCACAGAATTGTTACTCAGGGACAGACACAGAATTGTTACTGAGGGCCACAGAACTGTTACTTAGGGCCACAGAAACGTTAGTTAGGGCCACAGAATTGTTACTCGGACAGACACAGAATTGTTACTGAGGGCCACAGAATTGTTACTGAGGGCCACAGAACCGTTACTTAGGGCCGCAGAACCGTTACTCAGGGACATAGAATTGTTACTGAGGGCCACAGAACCGTTACTTAGGGCCACAGAATTGTTACTCAGGGACAGACACAGAATTGTTACTCAGGGACACAGAATTGTTACTGAGGGCCACAGAACCGTTACTTAGGGCCACAGAATTGTTACTCAGGGACACAGAATTGTTACTGAGGGCCACAGAACCGTTACTTAGGGCCACAGAATTGTTACTCAGGGACACAGAATTGTTACTTAGGGCCACAGAAACGTTACTCAGGGACACAGAATTGTTACTGAGGGCCACAGAACTGTTACTTAGGGCCACAGAAACGTTAGTTAGGGACACAGAATTGTTACTCAGGGACAGACACAGAATTGTTACTGAGGGCCACAGAATTGTTACTTAGGGCCACAGAAACGTTACTCAGGGACACAGAATTGTTACTGAGGGCCACAGAACCGTTACTTAGGGCCACAGAATTGTTACTCAGGGACAGACACAGAATTGTTACTCAGGGACAGACACAGAATTGTTACTGAGGGCCACAGAAACGTTACTTAGGGCCACAGAAACGTTACTCAGGGACACAGAATTGTTACTGAGGGCCACAGAACCGTTACTTAGGGCCACAGAATTGTTACTCAGGGACAGACACAGAATTGTTACTGAGGGACACAGAATTGTTACTGAGGGCCACAGAACCGTTACTTAGGGCCACAGAAACGTTAATCAGGGACACAGAATTGTTACTGAGGGCCACAGAACCGTTACTTAGGTCCACATAAATGTTATTCAGGGACACAGAATTGTTACTGAGGGCCACAGAACTGTTACTTAGGGCCACAGAAACGTTAGTTAGGGCCACAGAATTGTTACTCAGGGACAGACACAGAATTGTTACTGAGGGACACAGAATTGTTACTGAGGGACACAGAACTGTTACTTAGGGCCACATAATTGTTACTCAGGGACACAGAATTGTTACTGAGGGCCACAGAACCGTTACTTAGGGCCACAGAATTGTTACTCAGGGACAGACACAGAATTGTTACTGAGGGACACAGAATTGTTACTGAGGGCCACAGAACCGTTACTTAGGGCCACAGAATTGTTACTCAGGGACAGACACATAATTGTTACTCAGGGACACAGAATTGTTACTGAGGGCCACAGAACCGTTACTTAGGGCCACAGAATTGTTACTCAGGGACACAGAACTGTTACTGAGGGACACAGAACCGTTACTTAGGGCCACAGAATTGTTACTCAGGGACAGACACAGAATTGTTTCTCAGGGACACAGAATTGTTACTGAGGGCCACAGAACCGTTACTTAGGGCCACAGAAACGTTACTCAGGGACAGACACAGAATTGTTACTCAGGGACAGACACAGAATTGTTACTCAGGGACACAGAATTGTTACTGAGGGACACAGAATTGTTACTCAGGGACACAGAATTGTTACTCAGGGACACAGAATTGTTACTGAGGGACACAGAATTGTTACTCAGGGACAGACACAGAATTGTTACTCAGGGACAGACACTGAATTGTTACTCAGGGACAGACAGAGTTGTTACTGAGGGCCACAGAAATGTTACTTAGGGCCACAGAAACGTTACTCAGGGACACAGAATTGTTACTCAGGGACAGACACAGAATTGTTACTCAGGGACAGACACAGAATTGTTACTGAGGGACACAGAATTGTTACTGAGGGCCACAGAACCGTTACTTAGGGCCACAGAACCGTTACTTAGGGCCACAGAAACGTTACTCAGGGACAGACACAGAATTGTTACTCAGGGACAGACACAGAATTGTTACTGAGGGACACAGAATTGTTACTGAGGGACACAGAATTGTTACTCAGGGACACAGAATTGTTACTGAGGGCCACAGAACCGTTACTTAGGGCCACAGAATTGTTACTCAGGGACAGACACAGAATTGTTACTCAGGGACACAGAATTGTTACTGAGGGCCACAGAACCGTTACTTAGGGCCACAGAAACGTTACTCAGGGACAGACACAGAATTCTTACTCAGGGACAGACACAGAATTGTTACTCAGGGACACAGAATTGTTACTGAGGGACACAGAATTGTTACTGAGGGCCACAGAATTGTTACTCAGGGACACAGAATTGTTACTGAGGGACACAGAATTGTTACTGAGGGACACAGAATTGTTACTCAGGGACAGACACAGAATTGTTATTGAGGGCCACAGAACTGTTACTTAGGGCCACAGAACTGTTACTTAGGGCCACAGAAACATTACTCAGGGACACAGAATTGTTACTCAGGGACACAGAATCGTTTAATTAAAGAGTATGTCAGACAACATGCAGAGGAGTGGCAGAGGAGGCAATGTTTTAGGAGCGAGCAGACGTGGCAGCATAGGAAGGGGTCGAGGCAGCACTAATCGCAGCCAGAGGCTAGTGCTCCCGGTGTCATCCAGTACAGTGAGGAAGAGCTAACAGAGGGCGGTCAGGAACGGGGGGAGACATCCGCCTCTTCAGCAGCCAGGCGAAGAAGTAGTGGCGAGGAGAGTGGCTCGGTAGCCGGTGTAGAGACAGGTCTGTCTCCTGACCCACACGCAGCCGAGGGGGCTAGTAGTGAGGCGGAGACCCTAATTGATGATGATGAGGCTGATCGCACTTGGCAGCCTCGTCGTCATCAGGCTATTGCTTCCGCATCATCAGGAGAAGAGGGTGGCAGCTTGGCAGCGAGCAAAACAGTCGGTGGGTTGTCTCCATCGCCACACTCTGCCATGTGCCACTTTCAGATCTCCTCACACACTGCTGGTGTGTTGAATTTTTTGACATAGGGTGCTGGCAGATTACGGGCCTCCCATAGCTGCTGCCAGGCCCCTAATCTGCCATGGGCCCCTATACCGCCTCCTCATGCTGCTGCCAGGTCCACAGTCTCTCATGCCATGTGCCACTTTCAGGTCTCCTCACACTGCTGGTGTGTTCAATTTTTTGATATAGGGTGCTGGCAGATTACGGGCCTCCCATAGCTGCTGCCAGGCCCCTAATCTGCCATGGGCCCCTATATACCGCCTCCTCATGCTGATGCCAGGTCCAGAGTCTGTCATGGGTCCCTGTACGGCCTCCCATTGCTGCTGTCTCCATCGCCACACTCTGCCATGTGCCACTTTCAGGTCTCCTCACACACTGCTGGTGTGTTGAATTTTTTGACATAGGGTGCTGACAGATTACGGGCCTCCCATAGCTGCTGCCAGGCCCCTAATCTGCCATGGGCCCCTATATACCGCCTCCTCATGCTGCTGCCAGGTCCAGAGTCTGTCATGGGTCCCTGTACGGCCTCCCATTGCTGCTGTCTCCATCGCCACACTCTGCCATGTGCCACTTTCAGGTCTCCTCACACACTGCTGTTGTGTTCAATTTTTTGACATAGGGTGCTGGCAGATTACGGGCCTCCCATAGCTGCTGCCAGGCCCCTAATCTGCCATGGGCCCCTATATACCGCCTCCTCATGCTGCTGCCAAGTCCAGAGTCTGTCATGGGTCCCTGTACGGCCTCCCATTGCTGCTGTCTCCATCGCCACACTCTGCCATGTGCCACTTTCAGGTCTCCTCACACACTGCTGGTGTGTTGATTTTTTTGACATAGGGTGCTGGCAGATTACGGGCCTCCCATAGCTGCTGCCAGGCCCCTAATCTGCCATGGGCCCCTATATACCGCCTCCTCATGCTGCTGCCAAGTCCAGAGTCTGTCATGGGTCCCTGTACGGCCTCCCATTGCTGCTGTCTCCATCGCCACACTCTGCCATGTGCCACTTTCAGGTCTCCTCACACACTGCTGGTGTGTTGAATTTTTTGACATAGGGTGCTGGCAGATTACGGGCCTCCCATAGCTGCTGCCAGGCCCCTAATCTGCCATGGGCCCCTATATACCGCCTCCTCATGCTGCTGCCAAGTCCAGAGTCTGTCATGGGTCCCTGTACGGCCTCCCATTGCTGCTGTCTCCATCGCCACACTCTGCCATGTGCCACTTTCAGGTCTCCTCACACACTGCTGTTGTGTTCAATTTTTTGACATAGGGTGCTGGCAGATTACGGGCCTCCCATAGCTGCTGCCAGGCCCCTAATCTGCCATGGGCCCCTATATACCGCCTCCTCATGCTGCTGCCAAGTCCAGAGTCTGTCATGGGTCCCTGTACGGCCTCCCATTGCTGCTGCCTCCATCGCCACACTCTGCCATGTGCCACTTTCAGGTCTCCTCACACACTGCTGGTGTGTTGAATTTTTTGACATAGGGTGCTGGCAGATTACGGGCCTCCTATAGCTGCTGCCAGGCCCCTAATCTGCCATAGGCCCCTATATACCGCCTCCTCATTCTGCTGCCAAGTCCAGAGTCTCTCATGGGTCCCTGTATGGCCTCCCATTGCTGCTGTCTCCATCGCCACACTCTGCCATGTGCCACTTTCAGGTCTCCTCACACACTGCTGGTGTGTTGAATTTTTTGACATAGGGTGCTGGCAGATTACGGGCCTCCCATAGCTGCTGCCAGGCCCCTAATCTGCCATGGGCCCCTATATACCGCCTCCTCATGCTGCTGCCAAGTCCAGAGTCTGTCATGGGTCCCTGTACGGCCTCCCATTGCTGCTGTCTCCATCGCCACACTCTGCCATGTGCCACTTTCAGGTCTCCTCACACACTGTTGGTGTGTTGAATTTTTTGACATAGGGTGCTGGCAGATTACGGGCCTCCCATAGCTGCTGCCAGGCCCCTAATCTGCCATGGGCCCCTATACCGCCTCCTCATGCTGCTGCCAGGTCCAGGCGAACGTAGTCACACAGGGGAGGAACTTCTCAGTGTAGTGAACAGAGAAATCGACAGATGGCTGTCTCCGCGCAAACTGAAAATCGGAACCATGTTGACCGACAACGGAAAGAACATGGTGTCTGCTCTGCGTCAAGTAAGGTTGTGCCATGCGCCATGCATGGCTCACGTGTTCAATCTGGTTGTCAAACGGTTCCTAAAATCCACCATCCCACTGCAAGACATCCTTAAAATGTCACGTAAACTTTGCATGCATTTCAGCCATTCCTACACCGCAAAGCACACCCTCCTTGAGCTGCAGCGGCAGAACGGAATTGCACAGCATCGCCTGATCTGCGACGTTGCAACAAGGTGGAATTCAACCCTACACATGTTAGACCGCCTTTACGAACAGCGAAAGGCCATCACCGATTTCCTGATGTTACAAGCGGATAAAGGTACTCCCCTGTGTAACTTCGATGTCAGCCATTGGCAGCTCATGCGTGACACCTGCCGCTTGCTCAGGCCCTTTGAGGAGGCCACGCTATTCCTGAGTCGGCAGGACTATGGGATGAACGACGTCATTCCTCTGTTGCACGTCCTGGAACAAATGCTGTTAACAATGGCTGGTCAGGGTGCGGTAGACGTGGCGCACAGATCTCAACGCCACATGACCCCTGTGGGGGCAGGACAGGAAGAAGAGGAGGAGTTAGAGGAGGACATTTGTGCTCAGGAATTATTGAGTGAAATGGGTGGTTTTTCCACTCAGCGGACAGGAGTGGAGGAGCAGGAGCATCTGGTAGAGGAGGAGGAGGAGGAGACAGAGGACCCAGACACACCGTGGCAGTATGCTGTGGAGATGGAGGCAGGGAGTCCCTCGCATTCCTTGGCACAAATGGCCCATAGCATGCTCGGTTGCTTGCGTAGCGACAGCCGAATAATAACCATCAGACAGAGGGATGACTTTTGGCGGTCCACCTTGTTGGAGCCTCGCTACCGTTCAAAAATGGTGGCCTTTTTCACACCTGCTGAGAGGGAGGCCAAAATAACGTACTATAAAAACCACCTATGTAGTCAGTTGGTCTCTGCCTTTCTGTGCCAATGTCCATCCTCAGACACTGTGGGCCCTGTGCGCTCGCGTTCCGCTGCCATGGCAGCAGGGGAGGGGTGGGGTGGTAGGAGCAGTGGCAGCTCCACCAGCAGCGGCTGCCTCAGTCTGCAGTCGATGATGAGTAGCTTTCTTCACCAGCGCAGTGAGGAAACTACTAACCAGCCGCAGCAGCAGCAGCATCAGGTGGACCTGGAGCAGGAGCTCAAACAACAGGCTTGGGCCTACTTGGACAGCACCCTGCCAACCGAGGTAGACAATCCCCTTGACTACTGGGCAACGAAACTTGACCTTTGGCCCCAACTAGCTGAATTTGCCCTTGAAAGGCTGTCATGCCCGGCCAGTAGCGTGGCATCGGAGCGCGTGTTTAGTGCGGCAGGAGGTATTGTAACTCCGGAGGACACGACTGTCCACCCAAAGTGTGGAGAGACTCACGTTTGTGAAAATGAATCAGGCGTGGATTAGTCTGGATTTCAAACCACCAGTTCCTGACACAACTGACTAAATCCGCCATGAATCATGCCCCAAACATGTGCCACTTTCAGGTCTCCTCACACTGCTGGTGTGTTGAATTTTTTGACATAGGGTGCTGGCAGATTACGGGCCTCCTATAGCTGCTGCCAGGCCCCTAATCTGCCATGGGCCCCTATACCGCCTCCTCATGCTGCTGCCAGGTCCAGAGTCTCTCATGGGTCCCTGTACGGCCTCCCATTGCTGCTGTCTCCATCGCCACACTCTGCCATGTGCCACTTTCAGGTCTCCTCACACACTGCTGGTGTGTTGAATTTTTTGACATAGGGTGCTGGCAGATTACGGGCCTCCCATAGCTGCTGCCAGGCCCCTAATCTGCCATGGGCCCCTATATACCGCCTCCTCATGCTGCTGCCAAGTCCAGAGTCTGTCATGGGTCCCTGTACGGCCTCCCATTGCTGCTGTCTCCATCGCCACACTCTGCCATGTGCCACTTTCAGGTCTCCTCACACTGCTGGTGTGTTGAATTTTTTGACATAGGGTGCTGGCAGATTACGGGCCTCCTATAGCTGCTGCCAGGCCCCTAATCTGCCATGGGCCCCTATACCGCCTCCTCATGCTGCTGCCAGGTCCAGAGTCTCTCATGGGTCCCTGTACGGCCTCCCATTGCTGCTGTCTCCATCGCCACACTCTGCCATGTGCCACTTTCAGGTCTCCTCACACACTGCTGGTGTGTTGAATTTTTTGACATAGGGTGCTGGCAGATTACGGGCCTCCCATAGCTGCTGCCAGGCCCCTAATCTGCCATGGGCCCCTATATACCGCCTCCTCATGCTGCTGCCAAGTCCAGAGTCTGTCATGGGTCCCTGTACGGCCTCCCATTGCTGCTGTCTCCATCGCCACACTCTGCCATGTGCCACTTTCAGGTCTCCTCACACACTGCTGGTGTGTTGAATTTTTTGACATAGGGTGCTGGCAGATTACGGGCCTCCTATAGCTGCTGCCAGGCCCCTAATCTGCCATAGGCCCCTATACCGCCTCCTCATGCTGCTGCCAGGTCCAGAGTCTCTCATGGGTCCCTGTACGGCCTCCCATTGCTGCTGTCTCCATCGCCACACTCTGCCATGTGCCACTTTCAGGTCTCCTCACACACTGCTGGTGTGTTGAATTTTTTGACATAGGGTGCTGGCAGATTACGGGCCTCCCATAGCTGCTGCCAGGCCCCTAATCTGCCATGGGCCCCTATATACCGCCTCCTCATGCTGCTGCCAAGTCCAGAGTCTGTCATGGGTCCCTGTACGGCCTCCCATTGCTGCTGTCTCCATCGCCACACTCTGCCATGTGCCACTTTCAGGTCTCCTCACACACTGCTGGTGTGTTCCATTTTTTGTCATAGGGTGCTGACAGATTACGGGCCTCCCATTGCTGCTGCCAGGCCTGTAATCTGCCATGGGCCCCCGTACCGCCTGGTCACGCTGCTGCTGGGTCCACAGTGTGACATGGGTCCCTGTACCGCCTCCCATTGCTCCCACTCTGCCATGTTCCACTTTGAGGTCTCCTCACACTCCTGCTGTTTTCCATTTTGTCATAGGTTGCTGGCAGATTACAGGCCTCCCATAGGTGCTGCCAGGCCCCAAATCTGCCATGGGCCCCCGTACCGCCTCGTCACGCTGCTGCTGGGTCCACAGTGTGACATGGGTCCCTGTACCGCCTCCCATTGCTCCCACTCTGCCATGTGCCACTTTGAGGTCTCCTCACACTCCTGCTGGTTTCCATTTTGTCATAGGTTGCTGTATGGCCTCACATTGCTGCTGCCTCCACCGCCACACTGTGGCTCCACACTCTGGTTTTGGCCCCGTGACTGGCCAAATGAGTGAAGTGTGCGGTGATTCTAAGATCGACGGCACTCATCTGCATGTCATACTGACTGACAGTATTATTTCTCTTCCCCAGCAGACTCCAAGGGCATTTAAATTAAAGGTACAGTGTTCTGCACTAATATTAAGTCTCTCTGAAGCCTAGAAACACCCTTTTTTAAGTTAAATTCACAGCGAATATATTCGACTTGAATCGAATATTGTCCACGAATTCGCCGAATCAGTCGAATCGAATTTTTGAATACTTCGCTCATCTCTAATAGCTAATAATGGTGACCATACAATTTCCAACAGAGGTAATTTTATCAGATCAAAAAGAGGAACAACTAAGGATGAAAGAGGGACACCCTATAACAGGGAATGCTTGACCAAGAACCATCACGGCAGTGTCACCAGATATTATTTTATCAAAATCTGCAAGTTTACAAATATTATAAATGAATTTCAATAGCTGGGTTCACTTAACAGAAATCTCAATTCTTAATTTTACATTTGGCCAATGGTCTATTCATTGTGCCCCCATGCTAGCCAGTTATTGCTTTAAATGATTGCATTGCTTGTGTAGATGGCCTAGTGTACAGCATTCTGTTCAAAAGATTGAAGGGATGTTGAGCACTTACCATATAATAATGTCAATAACAAAAATGATAATGCAACAACTATCCTATCTCCTTTGTTCTTCCATTGTAATGGTTCACAACACACTATGCACACATATTTATATAACCTGGGAAGAATAAAAGAAATAAGGACATAACAGGAGCCCATATTTGTTGCTGTGCAATGTGTCAAGTGGCTAGGGATAATGAGTTAAAGTGAACAATAAGGAAGGGCAAGGCATGTGTCATGTTTTTCCTCATTCTTCATTGAAAAAAGGTGACCCGTCGGTGCATTGTGATCTCTAAGCTCTATAGATGCTAACCTTGTGAAGAATCAGATATATAGCAGGAATTCTAATAGCGCAGCTGTCAGAAATAATTACAACCTTCAAATCCCTCAAGTATTCCCATCTTCTGTTTGTGGTAATAAAAATGTAAAAAAAGATCATTACAGACGAGAGAAAGAAAAGCAGAAGTCAAGTCCTACAACGCTGGTTTGGGGTCTTTGTATTGGCCCTTCTGAACCGCAATAATCTCAGATGCAATAATGGAGCATAGAGTGGATGGCCTTTTCTACAAGTACTTCAAGGTCCACACGATATATGAAGCTTTACCTTTCATCACGGCCAAGATTTACAGGGATCATCATTTCTAATAATAACTTTAATACCATTTCCTGTTAACAGGAACATCGGTCATATGAAGTCATGAGCAGAACATGCTGTCAAGTTTGAAGACTCAGAGGATGATTTACCAAAGGAATAGAATCTTCACTCAGCACATTTGAAGCTGTCTTCACTTCAATCATCCAATCATCTGCAATGGAAATTGCTATTTTTATTTATTCCATTGCACTCTGGTCATGGTTGTTTATTTGTAGTAAACACAGGTTCACTGGCCTAAATGACTTTCTAACCTTTTCTAATGTCTAAGTGAAACTTTACTTTTCATTTCAGAAGGAAAAGCAAGATATTATCAATTTGTTTATATGCTTTTAAAACAAGTTTTAAAAGGACCCCATGCTGCAATTATATCAATTACCTATATAATTCTATATTTCCTCTGATAGTACAGCACCATTTCATGGTGTTAAAAGGGTGTTAGGTTACCCAGAATTCTCAACTAGGCAGGGTCTCCATAATGCTTATTTAATTTGGAGGAAACAGGGTTTGCAGTTTCCTCAGTGGTTAGTAAAACCTAGTTTGGGACCTGGAGCCTGTAGATTTCATAGTGATTTGTGAAGGAGGAAATCTCCAATCATGAGACCAGGTTTTGCAGACAACGGCATATTAATGGCACAGGTGTTCATACCAGGTATAGTCTAGAACCTGACAATAGATTGGTCTCCACCCTCCCAAGGAGTCCATGTTGTTGCAAAGGAGCAGCCAGAAGTGTGCATGTCTGCATGGTGCAGTATGTGATACAACAGGCAGAGGGCCCAAGCCTTAGAGCAGGAGCAGCAGTGAGCTGCCAGAAAGAGAGATGACAGAGGTACAGCATTTGTACATGAACATGGGATGCTGTGTTAGATGGTCAGGAGGACCAGGACACAAGGTCCGAAGAGCAGTGCTGCTAAGGAGAGACAGGAAGTTGAATATTACTTTACGACGTGTTGAGGGTGGAAGCCCCTGTAAGGGAAGCCATTTGTTCTGTTAGACGTTTTCTTTCTGTTTAATAAAAGTGGGCCAACAAGCCCTTAACTGGCATGGACTGTACTTACTGGTGAGCGCTACACGTGAGCTAAACAACACTCCATATATGGCCAAAGCTTATTACCCATTGGCAGTTTGTTTAAAACCAAAATTTCAATGGCGGGTACATAAAAACATGTATTTTTAAATATCTTGCTTTTTTGGTTGGTGAATCGTGCTCCAGTGTCAGCCCAAAAGCCTTAAGGTTGAATTTTGGGATAATAAAATATCATCTATGTGCAAGAGGCATGTTTATTCTTACTTGAATCTTGGTGTGCATTGTACAGTATATTTCTTCCACATCTGTGCACTAGTATGAAACTTTTCCTCTGTGCATAAGCTTCCTGTAATAAAGACCAGTCATTTCTGCTCTCTCTCTTCATGCAGGGTGACTGGTCTTGTCTCTGCCCCTCCATGTAGTGTTCCGTAGGCAGCCTGTACGGGTATCTACTGGGTTCATCTCATAATGGGAACAGCTGAGTACCTCCAATAGCTCTGCTCTGTGCACTGGCTATGTGCAGCACAGTGACTGTTATATCTGATAGTGTGCAAAGGCATTTGGTGCATTCAAAGTGAATTCATATTCATTGTGGCTATTAAAATATATATTTGTATACAAGTTTTTTTCAGGTTTAAACGTGTCAACATGCTGCAGACGTCTTTGTGCAGAAGTCTCTTTGCAGTGTTCTGACATGACCCCCATCCCTAGTGAGTCACAGCTACTGCTCTCTATTCACATTCAAGTAATTGCTATTTTCACTGTGAACACCAGGGCTGACTGTAGTTAAAACATTGTCTGCCTGTAGATCAGTTGGCTGAGGAGTAGTTTTGAGTCCATTTAAAATTGTGCCATTTTACTTAGCACTGATGGCCCCCAAAATGCGTCGGATGTCCTTTGCCCTGCTTGTTGTAACCAATTGAGCGACAAAAACTTTGGACTCCTAAAGAATTTTTATGTGTCACTTTCTTTGACCTATTACACTTGGATTTCTCAATTCTCATTAATGTCCTCTCCTGAGGGATCACCAACTTTGTGGCAAGCCAAGTGGGCTCAAGTAATAACTCTGTCCTTATTTTGATAACTTGTAAAAATCTGTGTTTACTACTATGTCTTTGCCTATTTTGATTGGTCAGCCATTCCTGATAATTTTGTCTGGTATTACAGCAGTGGTGGGGGGAGGAATATTTAGCCATACAGGAAATGCCAAGGGTGTTCATAGTTTCTCCTAGGGCCCTCAAGTGTTTAAGAAACCATCTGATCAGCCCAGCAGTATTTGGACTGGTTTACCTATTCATTTACTAGTAGCATTTTTTGAATCCTGTAGAGCAGAGGTTCCCAAACTTATTTTGCCTGCTGCTCCTTTTCAGAAAAAACATTACTCAGCACCACCGACCCCCCCACACCTTCTTTGGTATCCACACTCTTTAAGAGAGCAAACAAAAAGATGCAGTGACAAATCTGAATTATTTTATGTATTTAATTTCCACCTAAGTCCTAATGGAAAGGTGAATGGAGATATACATTCTCGATCCTCCTCTCCTCTCTGCACAAGACCAGTCCCTGCAGTTTCTGCATCCCTACGCTCCAGCGGTCTTGAGTTCTGACATCATCAAGCCCAGAGTAGCATCCACAGCCCTGCTCTGGACGTGAGGACACCAGGAACAGTCCATTACTAGGAGAAAGGGCTTGCCCTATCACCTAGTGTAGGTGAAACTAGAAACTTAGAGGACCCAGGCCTGTCCCCTGCCCAGCCAGTCCACGCCCTTTAAGTTTACTGAATTGCCTATGCAGGGTGATGCAGCAAGAGCTTTTCTCCAGTGTCACAGTGTAAAAACTAATATGACAGAGGCCAAATGGGCCCACTGAAGCATTGTCAGAGTTGCCATTGTGGCTCCTTTGACCCTTCAAACACAGCCCATGGAATTGGGTAAGTATAAGGGTTTCTCCTCTCACCTGGAGAAAAGAGCACTTAACCCCTGCAGTGCAGCCCCACTGCAAGGGATCATTTTTTTTCTGCCCAGAGTTGGGACATAAGACCTGTTGGCAGACTTGACTACTGATCGGTTGTAACTTGCATTTTATGTGTATATTTGGAAAATAATTAAATCACTATGACTTTACCGCTATGTTACACAACAGACAAAACATGTATGAACGTTTTTTCAAAATGTTCTCCTCTTCTTTCTTTATGCTTCTACCACCCCCTTATTTTTATTCAACACCCCTGAGGCTACTATCGCCTCCCTGGATTGTTTCGGCACTGCCCATGGGGTGGTATCACCCACTTTGGGAATCACTGCTGTAGACAGTATATAGGAACCCACTCTTCCAGATCATTTCCTTTTTCTTATTTCAAATCATATAACAACCCCACAGTTGTGTGCTGCATAAAGAGTTTTTACTCCTTTTAACCTTAAATATTGGATTACAGTAAATACCAGGATTAACTTTCAATCCTATCACAAGCTACATTCTTTTTTTTCTCTTATCTAAAGTATACCCTGTCACAATTCAATTTCTAGTGAGCCTTTCCAATTAGCTTTATGCTTTTCAGCATTGGTACAATGTTAGAATTACATGTGCTCATACACACTGCAAAACATATAATAAAGTCAAATGGCAATTGAAGGTGGGACAAACACATTGCTCATAAAATACTACAGAAGTTCCAGGTGTTTTTTTTACTATATTCTTATGATACACATCCAGTTCCCTTAAGATTATCTTGAACACCCCAATTGAGTGTGCAAAGGGAAAATAGGAATTTCCTTTGTTCGTGATTGAACGATTGAAGTGAATTGACTATGCCGAATGAAAAAAATTTACTCTTTTAGAAAATCAATCCCTTTATGTGTTTGGAATATAAGGCACAGCTGGACAGTATAAATATAAGCAAATTAAGCCAGAGCTATTGAATGGGAACATCTTAGCTTCCTCTGTTCAGGCAAATCATTTCTATCAAAGTCCACTTTGCATATTCATGTTAAAACCTGTGTTTTGATGGCAATTTGCCATAGAGATTGATTTTTAAAGAATGAGTGTGTTTTCCAATAAATAAATACTATTCTACTGTCCTTCACCAGCTTGAGCCTAGTTAGGAACTGGGGACACCCAGGTCACAATAATCTCTATGGAACATAACTGTGCAGGTAGGGGCCAGCAGGGACAGAATACTGCTGAGAAAAATGTAAACAAATCTGTTACATTAAGATGTGATACCAAACAACCACAAATAATAGCGCAACCCTTCACCAATTAATATTAAATAAATGAATACTTAGAAGATAGATATACAAATCAATATAACTTAATATTAATATATCCACCACCAAATATGTGCACATAAATGAATCAATACTAAATCATATATAGGAAGTCTACATATAGTCCATTCAGAAAAGTCCATATGTTAATGATCCTCAATTAATGAAGTAATGAGATCCTCCTTCACCAATGTGACATTCAGTGCTCAGAACACCACATCAAAATACACACTCACCATGTGCTGGTGATAAACCAGCATATCTGTAAATATCCAGCAATCCACCACTAAGCTCCGGTTTTAGAGAAATCCTAACATATCCAATTAGTACATGCGAATAAAGAAAATACTCGCCATAGTGCAATATCAGCCAGCAATTTATTAAGGTAACAAAACCCCCCATAAAACCGCACTCACAATGAGTAAAACAATGTATAGCATTGGTTAGTAATAGAACCTCAGGCTCTGTGTCCGGCATCTCACCCGCCTGCCTGCAACCAAGATGGCGATGGTGCAATCAGGTAATCCGGACACGTGAGCTAGCATGCGCGATGACGGCACCGGTAAAGCCACACCCTAACGCGTTTCCTCAGATGACTTCTGAGGGAGTGGTCAACAGTGCATGGAGAGTACTCTTAAAGACCCAACTCCTTCCTGATTGGCCCAATCACTACAACACCTGAAGCGGTATACTATCACTAATTTGCACGATCCGATGTACCGGACTACCTCATTGCAACAGCACAATCTTGTGTGCAAATAGTATAACAACAGGGTAATATCAATACATAAATGCAATAGCAATCAGCACAATCATAGTTAGATATTCAGTACTATAATGAGACAGATTTAAAATATATTAGTCTCCATCCATAAAATAAAAATTAATATATATTAATATAAAAATAAATTTGATATAAACAAACATTTATAACCAAAAACATATTAATTAAAATAAAATAAGATAAATAATATTCAATACAAAATTAATTAAAAAGAAATAAACTTATGCATCACTAATAAAACAATTTAAATCCAGCTCAACATTTAATCCCTTAGGAGACAAAGCTTCAGTCAAATCCATTTAGTTTCACATTTAGAAAGCTTCCTCACTCTGTTAGAACCCCTCCAAGCTTTAGGGATAGATTCAATGGCCCAAAATTTTATATTGGTAGGATCACAATTATGATGTTTTTTAAAGTGTAGACACACTATGATAATTGTAACCCTTATTAATATTTCTCAAATGTTCCAATATCCTGACCTTAAGCTGTCTCTTGGTCCTTCCAATATTTATTAAACCACAAGGGCATTCCAAACCATATACCACATAACTGGACTCACAGGTTAAGAAAGAGGAAATCTCAAATTCCCTATGATTAGAATTCGAGATAAAACTCTTCAATCCCTTGAATTTGAGATTGACCAAACTACATGCAGTACACTTATTGCAAGAAAAAAAGCTTTTTCTATCTTTAAACATTTTTAGAGCCTTAGGAGGGTCCAGAATCTTCTGGACTATTTTATCACCAATAGTAGGAGCCTTCCTATAAATAAATACAGGTTTCTCCGGGATAACATTCCCTATTACTTTATTAAGCCTCAAAATGTGCCAATGTTTATAAAAAATAGCCTCAACCGCTTTAAATTGTGTATGATAATCAGAAATAAATCCCCACTGATGTCTATCATTCGAGATCTGTTTAGGTTTCTCATCCAACAACTGGTCTCTAGGTATTAATTGAACCTGATCCACTATATCCTTAAGTTTATCTAATTTATAGCCCTTATCCACAAACCTATTGACCAGAATATCTGCTTGAGCCCGAAAGGCTTCATCCTGACTACAATTCCTCCTCACTCTCATTATTTGACCCATGCGTATATTCTTCAACCATTGGGGATGATGTCCACTGATAATTGGCAGATAACTAATCCTATCGGTAGGCTTGAAATAGGTCTTAGTAAGTAGTGTATCATTAACCCTAAAGATGGTGAGATCCAAGAAATGTACTGATTCAATACTATACTGATAATCCAACTTAATGTTATTGGAATTATTATTCAGGCTTTCAAGAAAGCTTAATAGTCCTCCTTCATTGCCAGCCCAAATCATGAACATGTCATCAATAAATCTCTTGTATAGCAACACCTGTTCACGCCGATGGTTGAACAAAAACCTATCCTCCTATTCTGACATTAACAGGTTTGTTATACTGGGCGCAAAGCGGTCTCCCATTGCTACACCCCTCTTCTGGGAATAGAAACTGTCATCTTTTGTACACTATTATACAACATGATGATGCTTTGTTAGCCCTTAATTGGGCCTTGAGTATAATAGTACCGTATAATCAAAAGAAATTTTTGAGAGATACTCTTGAATTCTGCTTATCCCACAATTACTTTTGGTACGATCACAGTTTCTGAGCACTGAATGTCACGTTGGTGAAGGAGGATCTCATTACTTCATTGATTGAGGATCATTAACATATGGACTTTTCTGAATGGACTATATGTAGACTTCCTATATATGATTTAGTATTGATTCATTTATGTGCACATATTTGGTGGTGGATATATTAATATTAAGTTATATTGATTTGTATATCTATCTTCTAAGTATTCATTTATTTATTTAATATTAATTGGTGAAGGGTTGCGCTATTATTTGTGGTTGTTTGGTATCACATCTTAATGCAACAGATTTGTTTACATTTTTCTCAGCAGTATTCTGTCCCTGCTGGCCCCTTCCTGCACAGTTATGTTCCATAGAGATTATTGTGGTTGTTTGGTATCACATCTTTATTTATTTTCACAGTGTATTATTATTAATAGCAGCACCTGCTGTGTATATTTATAATCCAAGTATATTTGGCAAGATGATGTTGGTATAAAAGTGTCCTGTGGTATATGCATATTGACACTGCTGGTGACCAACCTATTTGAAATCTGTTACATTGATCCATATCTGTGTTTTAGGTCTCCATTATCTAGTATAAATCCTGCCCTATACTAGTAGATTTTTGAATGAATGTTCACCATCGTACACAAATTCTCATTAGTGCATTCGATGACTTGATGGGTGTAACGCAAAAATATTTTTGGAGTCAATGGACTTTTCTGGATGAAAACCACATTCACCGATAGAAATTCTTTTTTTTTTTTTGGATAAATATTTTCCATCCTGTTCCCTCTGTTGTCACTACGGTCAAAAGTGAACATCGATTTGACACCATTAACGGTTAGGAAATCAAATTAATGTTCTTAAAACAAATATTTTAAAACACAATTTTACTATTGTATGGCCAGTTTAACCAAGCTCTGGACAGTGAGGGGCAGTAAAATAAGGCTAATAAATAGTGTTGCATCGCTCAGCCATCTATATCTAATCTAATAATCATTATTCAAATGAATAAAGTAAAAAACTAAAGGTTATGACAAGTTCAACACAGTGATATTCACAATGTGCTAATAATAAAAAATTCAAAAAAATTATATATTCTAAAATAAATCATGCAATGGTGATCCACACTAAACCTGATGTGCCAATAATTTGCTCTTGGCCATGCTCCACTGGTATATTACACAAGTGCCTCCATCACTACATAAAATGCTTGCTCACCTTCAGTGTAGACCAATATATATATATAAATATACAGATCTAAACACACTTGTTCCAATACCAGGGGTGTAGATAAGGGGGGGGGGGGGTCAGGGGAGTCTGAACCCCTCCCCCAGAGGAGAGTTGCCAACCATCCCTGGCTGCAGTCCTCGAAATTTGGGCTGGACAGTGAAAAGAACACAGTGGTGGGAACACAGTGGCAGTGGGAGAGAGGGGGGGGCAGAAAGAAAGCCATTCTGTGCAGCAGTGGAGGCGGCGAGCAGCGCTGGGGCTAGGGGTGTGTGGGAGGGGCGGCGGTGGTTGCAGTGATCTCCTGTATGGCTTTCAATGAAGCAGCTGAAAGCCTTGGGAGGGAGAGGAGGAGAATCATCTTCCAGCTGCTTCATTGAAGGCCATACAGGAGATTGCTGCTTGTCACTGCAACCACTGCCGCTCCTCCCACACACCCCTAGCCTTGGCACTGATCGCTGCCTCCACCGCTGCACAGAATGGTTTTCTTTCAGTCCCCCCCCCTCCTTCCCACTGCTGCTATATTCTAGCCTCTGAGTTCTTCTCACTGCCCAGAAGCCCAGCCCCTCCCTTCATCCTCCGCACCAGTAGGAGAAGTGGGGAGAGAGGCTGGATCTGCTCTACCTCCCCCCTGTGCCCACACTCCAGTCTGTGCAGCTTCAGAGGAGGTGTGGGTGGGAAACTGAACACAGCAGCCGCCAGTCACAGCTCTGATGCTTCTGAAGGAGTCATGGTGAGTATGACCTAACCTTCCTTCCACCCCCTTCCCTTCCACCCTACCACCCCCCTCCCTTCCATCCTTCCACCCCCCTCCCTTCATTCCATCCTTCCACCTCCCCCCTCCTTTCCATCCTACCACCCCCCTTCCATCCTTCCACCCCCCTCCCTTCATTCCATTCTTTCACCCCCCTCTCTTCCTCCCATCCACCCCCCCTTCCTCCCACCCCCCTTCCTTCCATCTTTCCACCCCCCACCCATCCTTCCACCTCCCCCTGCCTTCCTCCCCCCCCCTTCCTTCCATCCTCCTACCCCCCTCCCTTCCCTCCTCCCACCCCTCCCTTCCTTCCACCCCCCTTCCTTCCATCCTCCCCCCCTCCCCCTCCCTCCCTTCCTTCCATCCTTCCACCCACCCTTCCTTCCTTCCACCCACCCTCCATTCCTCCCACCACTCCCTTCCTTCCTCCCACCACTCCCTTCCTTCCATCCTTCCTTCCTTCCACCCACCACTCCATTCCTCCCACCACTCCCTTCCTTCCTCCCACCACTCCCTTCCTTCCATCCTTCCTTCCACCCACCCCTTCCTTCCTTTCTTCCACCCCTCTCTCCTCCTTTCACCCACCCCTCTCTTCCTCCCCTCCTTCCTTCCACCCACCCTTTCGTACCAACCATACTTCTTTCCACTCACCCCTCCCTACCACCCATCCTTCCTTCCACTCACCCCTCACTACCACCCATCCTTCCTTCCTTCCACCCACCCACCCTACCTTCCTTTCACCCACTCCTCCCTTCCATCCACCTCTTCTTTCCTTCCTTCCATCCACCCCTTCCTTCCTTCCTTTCTTCCACCCACCCCTCCTTTCCTTCCATCCACCTCTTCCTTCCATCCACCCTTCCTTCCTTCCACCCACACCTTCCTTCTTTCCTTCCACCCCTCTCTTCCTTCCTTCCTTCCACCCACCCCTCCCTCCTCTCCTTCCTTCTTTCCACACAACCACCCCTTCCTTCCACCCTTTCCTTCCTTCCACCCACCCGTTTTTTCCTTCCACTCACCCACCCCTTCCTTTTACTCACCCTTCCTTCCTTCCACACATCCCTCCCTTCCATCCACCTCTTCTTTCCTTCCTTCCGTCCACCCCTTCCTTCCTTCCATCCTTCCTTCCACTCTTCCTTACTTCCACCCACCCCTTCCTTCTACCCACCCCTCATTTCCTTCCTTCCACTCTTCCTTCCTTCTACCCCCTTCCTTCCATCTTTCCACCCCCATCCATCCTTCCACCTCCCCCCTCCCTTCCTTCCACCCCCCCTCCCTCCCATCCTCCTACCCCCTCCCTTCCCTCCTCCCACCCCCCCTTCCTTCCATCCTCCCCCCTCCCTTCCTTCTATCTCCTCCCTTCCTTCCATCCTTCCACCCACTCTTCCTTCCTTCCACCCACCCCTCCATTCCTCCCACCACTCCCTTCCTTCCTCCCACCACTCCCTTCCTTCCTTCCACCCATCCCTTTGTTCCTTCCTTCCTTCCTTTCTTCCACTCCTCTCTTCCTTCCACCAACCCCTCCCTTCCTCCCCTCCTTCCTTCCACCCACCCTTCCATACCACCCATACTTCTTTCCACTCACCTCTCCCTACCACCCATCCTTCCTTCCACTCACCCCTCACTACCACCTATCCTTCCTTTCTTCCACCCACCCACTCACCCTTCCTTCCTTTCACCCACTCCTCCCTTCCATCCACCTCTTCTTTCCTTCCTTCCATCCACCCCTTCCTTCCTTCTTTCCTTTCTTCCACCCACCCCTCCTTTCCTTCCACACTTCCAGTTTTGGCTTCCTGAAATAATCACATAAGCAAGTGACGCAACACGTTGGATGGAGCTGGATGACGTCACTTCCGGTCCGGAGCCGAAACCTTACAAAGAGTATATCCCTCCCTTACTCTATCCAATATGTAAAAAAGTTTTGCCTTTAGCTCTACTTTAAGGGTCTGACTCTTTCAGGAGTGTCCTTCTGGCCTCATGCTGCAATTCCCCCCCCCAAATCCACCACTATTATTCCAATTTAGTCCCTCTCATGGCTCATATCACAGCACAGAGGCTGTCAGTTGGAGTTTGCATCCAGCAGGGGAATACATGCACGGGATTACAGAGAATGCCACAAGAGACAGCTCCAGACAGCTCAAAACTTGCTGCTGCCAGAAACATTGCCACAGAGGAGTAGAAAACTTTGATTTATATAAGCAGCACAAACAAAACTTGATTTAAAAATAATGCTTTGTTGGAAAAACAAATTTATTACAAATTTGAAATAGATTTTATGTTGTAATTAAAAAATCACTTTTTTTCACTTATCAGCCTATGATATGAAACATGAACAGGAAATTTATTTTTACTATTATTATTATTATACTACAGGATTCATATAGTGCTAACAGTTTTCACAGAACTTTACAATATAAAAGGAGATAGTACAGTCGCAGTACAATTTAAAGGATAAGCTCACCTTTAAAAAAAATAACAAAAGCCAATTTTTTTGCAGGTAAAAAAAATGCGCATTTACTATTTTTTTTTTCTTAGGGGCCTGTAAAGCATTGCACCTTAGATCAGCAGATCATGTTGGCATTGTCAGGCTCCTGCAGTGTAGCTGTCTGTCCATACCTCCGATACAGGCCCTTTCAAATTGTGACAGCAGGTGCATGGAGAGGGGTAGTGATCAGTGGGAGAGCTGCAGGAGTGGGAACATGTTACTTTTTACCTTAAAATGGGTGAAACATGTAACATGTTCCCAAAGGTGAACTTTTTCTCTAAGATAAGGGAGCTAGGAGGGCCCTGCTCATTAGAGTTTACAATCTAAAATGGAAGGACAAGTGATACAAAAGGTAATAACTGTGGGGGATGAGCTAAAGTAAAAAGTAAAAGTTAAGGTTTTAGGTTAAGGTTAGGATAGGCTTCACTTAAGAGATGAGTTCCTAGGCATGGAAGAGGCTCTGGAGAAGGTCTGGAGGTGAGCATGGAAGGAGGTGACAAGGGAGCTACTGAGCAGGAGGTCTTGAGAGGAGCAAGGAGAATGGTTTGGTTGAAATTTTAAGACAAGGTAGGTGATGTATCTGAGGGTGGGGGGTGGGGAGTTGTTGATAGCTTTGTAGCTTGTTGTTAGTATTTTGAGATTTAATTGATGGGCAATTGGAAGCCAATGGAGGGATTGGCAGAGAGAAGTGGCAGACATTGAACATTTAGTAAGGTGGATGAATCTGGCAGCAGCTTTTATAAATGACTGCAGAAGGGATATCCTGTATAGAGGTAGGACACTGAGGAGGGTGTTGCAGTAGTCAAGCCAAGAGATAACAAGGGAGAAGTGCTGTTGTTGGTTAGGAAGAGGCATATTACAAATTTAAAAGCCGCAAGATTTGAGCAGTGATTGGATTTAGGGCTGATAGAACAATTCAAGGTACCCTGGCATGAAGGAAGGAACTTATAGTTGTGTAGCTAATCTTGATTGAAAAGTTGGAGCTGGGGGCACAGTAGGAGGAATTATCACAAGCCCAGTTTTAGAAATATTGTAAAAAGTAGCCTTATATATCTAAAAAAAAAACAAAGCTAGGCTTCAATGACCTTTGGTCATGAAAGGATTAAAGTAAACCTATCATGACACAAATATGGGGGATGCCATTACTGACTTCCTTCTGAAAAATGTTAGTTATCTGTCTTCACTACTTTTACAGTCACTGATCTGGAACTAGTATGCAGATCAAAAAAGCAAGAAATAGCCAGAGCTCCTCACTTGCATACTTCCAAGTCACTTTCTCAAATGATTCTATGCAAAAGCTCAGTACGATGGCTGGTTAACTATTTCAGAAGACGTTATCAATGGTAGCCTTTTTTTTTCATGACATGTTTTTTTAACAAAAATCCATGGCAATTTCATAGAAATAAATGCAGCTCTGTGTAAATATATTTACTGTTTTTGAGTTCTACATGCTTTTTATAGTCATTTAGGTAAATAAATAATTTACAAATCCAATAACTCTAAGAGGCTCCTTCTGTTCTGAACAGCATATGCAAAAACTGTATGAAACATTTCATTCTCTGCATCCCATCCTATATACCAGTGATGGCGAACCTTTTTGAGCCCGAGTGCCCAAACTGCAACCCAAAACCAACTTATTTCTTTCAAAGTGCCAACACTGCAATGAAACCTGAATATCGAGCTTTTGGTTTAGAAAAAACAACTCGTACAGTAGTGCAAACTAATTAACAGTACAGGGATGACCAGAGACTGCGGACAGTACAGGGATGACCAGAGACTGCGGACACAGTACAGGGATGACCAGAGACTGCGGACACAGTACAGGGATGACCAGAGACTGCAGACACAGTACAGGGATGACCAGAGACTGCAGACACAGTACAGGGATGACCAGAGACTGCGGACACAGTACAGGGATGACCAGAGACTGCGGACACAGTACAGGGATGACCAGAGACTGCGGACACAGAGACTGCGGACACAGTACAGGAGATGACCAGAGACTGCGGACATAGTACAGGAGATGACCAGAGACTGACCAGAGACTGCGGACACGGTACAGGGATGACCAGAGACTGCAGACACAGTACAGGGATGACCAGAGACTGCAGACATAGTACAGGGGATGACCAGAGACTGCAGACACAGTACAGGGATGACCAGAGACTGCAGACACAGTACAGGGATGACCAGAGACTGCAGACACAGTACAGGGATGACCAGAGACTGCGGACACAGTACAGGGATGACCAGAGACTGCGGACACAGTACAGGGATGACCAGAGACTGCGGACACAGTACAGGGATGACCAGAGACTGCAGACACAGTACAGGAGATGACCAGAGACTGCGGACAGTACAGGGGATGACCAGAGACTGCGGACAGTACAGGGATGACCAGAGACTGCGGACACAGTACAGGGATGACCAGAGACTGCGGACAGTACAGGAGATGACCAGAGACTGCGGAAAGCACAGGGATGACCAGAGACTGCGGACAGTACAGATGACTGCTGACCTTTGGGGAGGGAGGGGGAGCGGGTACCTGAATTTGACAGGTACCCGCTCTTACTTCCACAGAGTTTTTTTTTTATCTTACCTGTTCCTTTATCCAGCTGCGCGTTGTCTTCCCGGCTTCTGTAGTGTGGGCGCTCGTCGGACAGCCGGATGCCCAGTGCGCATGCGCGAGAAGCGCTGCGCTTTGTGATTGGTCCGGCGGCTTCTGGGATCTGTCATGTGTCCCAGGTACCGCCTTACCATTCACAAAGAGCACTGCTTCTTGCGCATGCGCACTTGGGACCCGGCTGTCACGCACACTACAGAAGCCGGGAAGACAGCGCGCCGCTGGATAGAGGGACAGGTACGGTTCCACTGCAGAGCTGAGCGGCCGGCCCGGTATTCTGACACAGCAGCGGTGGAAATACCGGACCGGCCGCTCTATATTCGCTCCATAAGATGCACTGACATTTCCCCCCCTTTTTTGGGGGAAAAAAAGTGCGTCTTATGGAGCAAAAAATACGGTATTCTCCTGGCGTGCCCACAGATAAGGCTCGGCGTGCCGGCTGTGGCACGCGTGCCACGGGTTCGCCATCACTGCTATATACAGTATATTGGCTTGGTTGTCACAGGGTTGTCAACCAGGAACCCTAAGATTCCTCTAGAGGTTGCTAGAAGTTTCTTGAACAATTAAAAATTTCTTCCTCTCAGTAAGTTCCCACTGTCCCCACTGACATCATTGATCCTTGCAGCTATTTGTAGGGTGAGAATTCTTTCCAATGACCACAATCGTAGGGAGCATTCTTCCCACTGACCTTCACACTAATGTATCATGAGTTGTAGACATAGTATTTTTGACAGGGGTTCCTTGCGACTGTGTTGAAAGGTTGAGAAAGGATGCTGTAAACATATGATTGACACCCTATAGTCATTGTAACATTGATGTTAAGGGTAGCTTAGTTGACTTAACCCATAGACAAGCTATTCTCCTGGAGAAAATCCCTCCCAATCAATTGCTAAACCTTCACATTTGCGAAGTAAACCCCTATTCATGGATATATGACCAGGACAAGACTTCTTTTATTAATCTTGTGGTTTTTCATGTACTATAAACCATGATTAAGGTGGCTATGTTTGATAACCATTGTCACACAAAATAGTCAAACTATTGACAATTCCTCTCCTTATAGGGCAGTAATAATTAAGTCAGGGGGTGCTATGAACATTACAGCTGATGGGATTGAACAAAATCAACATTGTGTATTGTCTAGTAAAAGTAGATATTAGAGATGTGCGCTACAAAAAAAAATAGTTAGTTTTAGAGTCATTTGTCAAGTAAACAATTTAATTTTGTCATATTCGTTATGTAAGAATGATCCGCTTTCATAATTCGCTTTGTATATTCGGATTTGTTTGGTATATTTGTTGAAATGATTTGTAGTTTCAAGTTATTTCGCAAGATTGGCTATATTTGCTTTAATATGTTAAAGTGACATAAAACCCCCATGTTTTTTTCCCTATTTCTGCTTTCGAGCAATAATTATGCATAAAGGGTCTAACCTTTTTATCCATCTTTTTGTCCATCTTCGCTTCTATATGTTGTTGTTCTTTTTCGGTCCATCTTCCCTGTTTCCTGTTTTCTTTCTTGATGGGTGCCTCCTTTGCAGACCGTACTCATGGGGGCACCCGTGCGTGCTCACGTCTGTGGAACTACATCCCTGCAGAGGCATGGGGACCCTGGCCAGGGAGGACTTTGCCCATGTCCTTTGATTGACATGGGAAACTGGAGCTCTAAACTCCAGCCCTGCCTCTGTTCCACCCCTTGTCTAGAAGATGGGCATGCTGGGGAGACGGGAGGAGCTTCTGCTGAGAACTCATCCTCGAGCAAGCGGCTCTGACAGTAAGGCGATGAACATACACAACAGTGCCAGGCCTTTCGGGACATGTATTCCCAAAAGCTCTATGAGGGAGATGCTGGGAATGCACTCTGTGGAGTGAAAGTTGCTGTGTGACAAAACAAGCAGAGCAGACGAACAGTCAGTAACTGACTTAGATAAACATTTTTTTTGCAAAAGGAAAGAAGGATTTAGGCTTCGTGTGCAGCATGGAAGTATAATATGTTAAAAAAAGATGAGCCTTTAAAACCACTTTAATTCATTATTTCTGGAGATTATTATGCACTCTGAGTTACCCCTGCCAGTCTAACCGACAAAGATTAATGGAATGAGCTGTTTAGACGATATTGACTAGAGTAACAAAATTAAAGAATGAAACAAAATTAATTTTAGATACATTCGTTATGTTATGATTCTGAGATTCTGATGGATCCACCTCCATCCAACACAAACAAAATATGTAGGAATCATTTTATTTCATTTTTTTACCTTACTATATTTATTGCAATATATTTCTATTTTGTATAGTGCATTGTTTATAATAATGAAAAATGTTAATGCAAAAAGAAGCAGCTGATTAACACAGAGACAAAGACTACTGCTCCGCTTTCATCCAAATAAAGCAAAAGTATCAGAATCAATTCATTCATTATGTCGTTACATTATTTTGGATGCTTCAAACATTAACAAAAGGCCTAAACTATCATATCATGTAATTTGGTTGAAATGAATGAATACAAGTTAATTCATTATTTTTGTTATAATTTATTTCGGATTTGTTGAAATTTGATTCTGTTGTGATTTGGAGATTTGGATATATCTGAATCTCCGAAAAACAAAATGTTTGTTTGATGAACTGCCTCACAGACAGTGAAATAAGAGTAACCTAACATGCACTGAATACTATGTAGGAAAGGTAAAGAGTATATTAAAGAAAAATAAAAGAAAAATGCAGAATTCCTTTAGCAAGCTGTAAGTACAGATCAGGGGCGTTCTGTTCTGTATTATATTGTAATGAAAATCGTATGATCTGGTATCATATGAGAAAAAATTTTGTGCTTGTCCCTTCAAATAATTCCGGACAAAAGTTGTATACCAACGATCAGATTATCATATGATTGCTTTGAAAATTGTATTTTTCGTATGATTTTCTGTTCGTGTATACCAAGCTTAAGAGTGGCTCTGTACCTTGTGATTGCTGTGAACCAGTTACAGTGATTTCAAGTACAAACACTGCTTGTGTCCAAACATTTAGCCATTCACAACAGAGAATGGGGAGGAAGGAGGATTGCAGGAAGGAAGGGATTCACAGCAGCTGATTCAAGGTGTGTGTATATGTTTTGTGGGATGTTAAAGTGCCATTGATCAACAATGATTGTGGGATTTTATTCAAAGGTGTGTGATTGGGTGGGGGTTGAGTGCTAATGATGGGAAGGTGGGTTGGGGGGTTTCAAAATACCACTGACCACCTGTAACGTATCTGGTGGTAGAACCGGAAATACAGGGGAAGGCCTTCCTAACAGGTCTGGCTTGGGGTCCCTGGTAGAGTAACAGGGAGCAAAGGAGCACAGAGGTACACAAGTGCCAGGTAGGACTTCTGTAGATAGATGTTGACGTGTGTCTGGGATGCAGGAGCAGCTGGCAGATGACACACTGGAATAAATGCAGGAACAGCTTGGCAGATGATACACTGGCAAAGGTGCAGGAGCAGACTGGCAGATGGCACACTGCAAGAAGTGCAGGAGAAGCTGATGGATGGCATGCTGGCAGAAGTGCAGGACCTGGATACCGGCAAGGGTCAGTTGGTACGGGTGTAGGAGGCAGAGTAAGGCAAGGTCAGATGGTCCAGGTTGGCAACTAGCAGGCAGAGCAAGCATAAACAGTAGGTGGAAGAATAGTCACAGGGCAGGCTAGGAGTCGGTACAGGCAACGTTCCAGCAGAGTCATTAACAGATCAGATTGGCAATGAAATCACAGGTGACAGGATACATGGGTACTAAAACATAATAGATCAAACAGCACTAATGCAAGGCACTAGTCCAGCTTAAATAGTCCGCCTGGCGCCAATGCGCCGTCACACATGTGCACTCGAGTGTACTTGTGTGTGTGATCGCGCATGCGCATTCGCTAATTGGCCAAGAGCAGGGCTAACAGGGCTTCTGTGCCTGTGCATACATATGCGCATTCCCGTACACAACCAATGGTTGGGGAGAAGAGAGAATTTTATTGCTACTACTTGGCTTTAAGAAATTGTTTTTACAGGCTAAGCACCTCTTAACCCCCTCAATTCCAGTATGTTTTTATAATTTCTAAAAAATTGTGGGAAAAACTAAATCAGTTTGTATTGTCTGCTTTCCCAAAATGGGTCATTTTGTGGTTTTTTTTTGTACTGTCTTGGCATTTTTATTTGATATGTGTTACAACGGAGAGAAAGGAAAGTTGTTTGTATTTTTACATGTTTTGTCTTTGTACCCTTATATAAGTATAAAACACACTGTTATCAAATACCATCAAACATGTCTAAAAAAAAATATACAAAATTCATTTAGATACAGTGTTGCATGAGTAATTGTCAGTCAAACTATAACTGAAACCAGAAAAATGGCAGGAGGGGGTATATACAGACTAATACTGAAATGGTTAGGTGAAGCAGCATTGTCAGCTCTGCTTGCTAGACTACAGAACATGTCCTATCCCCCGCTCCTCTCTGTCTCCACGTCATGCAATGATTTATTTTCTAGTAAAACAATTCTTCTGCCTTGACTCTAGAAAGCCTGCCGCACATTTTGGGTAGGGATAAGGTTCATGGAAGATGTCATTTTGGAGGTGTGAATCTCTCAATAGAAACTGAGCTGCTAGCAAGATTTTTAAAATCCTGGTGATGATGTCACGGGGAAAAAGCTGTGTCTCAGTTCTAGAACAAGGTAAAAGAAAACAAAAAATCTTGGACATTCCCTAAAAAGGGGAGAGGGAGGTTTGGGGTTTATTTAGGCAATGCTTACACATACCCTTTAAGCAACATCCGCCACAAGTTTACAGATAACAACACTGAGTTTGTTTATGCAATCTCGGTGGAATCACAGACAGTTTCTTTGCTCATCTTTACAGTTCTCCGATACTGCAAAAAGTGACTTGGGTTTCTGCTTTTCTTCAAAGTTTGCTTTTCCATAATATCACTGTTATTTTGAAAAATGTAGTTCATTACAGCATTTCAAGATATTAAACTTATAATGCCAGTTTCATTTTTTCCAGGCAGATCAGTCCATTAGAGCGCAGTGCAGTAAGTGACATTGGCCTTATAACATGTGACAGTGATGGATTGAATTATCTATATACTGTACTTGCCTCCACTGCGCCATACTGATTCTCATCCGATCCTTGTAAAATATATATTTGTCTGCTTATGCTGCTGTAGACAGGCTCAGTCTCAACAAGTTTCTTGGGAAAAAAAACAGTTACTTTGCAATCATTTTTATTTATTTATTTTTGCTCTGCTAAAGTATGTTTAATGGGAAATTAGAATGTATTATTTATTTCTTATATCTGTATAGCTCTGGTATGTTATACAGCACATGTTATGGCTATGAATGAGCTTTGGGTTCAGGTCGACCATGAATTGGACCCAAACCCAAACGGGCAAATTAAATGGTCAGATTTGGTCAGCTTGCCTGTTAGCAGAATCTCCGGCTGCTGCAGCTAATAGTCATACATTTTGCGACACTAATACTACCTCCACTAAAAGAAGCTATGTGGCTCTGCTCAAGGCAATTTACCCTCTGCTCTAGTGACAGTTGGGTGTTGGCTTCAAGTGGTTCCCTACCTGCTCCATAGTCATAACCAACAAACATAGAAAGAGAAGCTGCTTTCCATCACAAAAGCCTAATGTGAAGATGTATTTGTCATATCCTGTACTGTTCCACCTGCTACTCTGGCCTCTAATGCGTTTCATTCTGTCAAGATCTTAATCAGAGAGCATATACCACTACTAAAGGACAGCTTCTGGCCACCTACCAGTTCATGCACACTTGTTGTTCCTCCCTTTCCTGTCTCATTCCTATCTAGAATAAAGGTCCGGTATGGATTTTAAAGGGGGGGGGGGGGAATGAAGTCATTTTCTTCTTGTTTTTTTGCATGGAGTCCTCCTTAAAAATCTACACCCAGCTCCATATCCAGGCATAAAAACTGGCTGGCCAGGAAAGGAAGGGGCAATGAGTGTAAACCCTCCCTGAACCATACAAGGACGCATTCGCTCAACTGAATCTAGAAGACTCCTTTAGGATAAAGAGACCCCCAGATATCCATCATCCTCTACATACTAAAATGCTACATAATACCCCTTATTACTTTGTTCACAAACAAAAATAAATAAACACACAGAGTAGAAAAAGTATTTTATGAAGACCCCCCCCTTTCCCCCCGTGCCTCTCCTGACTCTCACCACTAATGACAGCTCCCACTGATGGCTACAGTGTCAACAAACTGGCCCATAATGCTGGTTGATGACATTGACCAAATATGGCCATGACCATATATGGTCAATCACGTCCCACAGGATGCTCGCCGACTTCTTCACAAACAGACGTTGGTGTGGAAGGAAATGTAATTTAGCATCAATACTATTTTTTTCTGAACGGGTTAGTTCACCTTTTAAAAAAAAAGAAAAAAAGAAAATTAGATTGAGCAGAGTAATTCTGTTTGGTAAGCATTGGCATGTGACTGCTTTGACCAATTGGAATCACTCTGATTCATCTTGGAAATCCTACTGAAAGAATAAAAAGAGTGGGGTGAACAGATTCCCTGCTGAATTTGGACCAAAGGGGACAGATGTCAGTTTTTTTTACATCTGTGCCCCTTCAGTTTCTGCCCGACGAACATGGGTGGACCCATGCTAGCAGTATGGGCAGCCAAGTATAAATTGACTCTGCTGTCCATTTACATCAGGCTACTTCCAATATGCTCTGCAAAAATGAAGAGGGACGCAGTCCTTTTCATTTCTTTTTTCAGATCTAGACAGACCGCAAGGTTGGCGGGTGTAAACGGACATAAGTTGTTTTACTTCCACCTATCCATAGGGCTGCATGGACCTTCCGATCAGGTACACCTGAATGGAATGCCCTTGTCAAACGGCCCTTACACTTTGAGGTGGTTGTAAAGCTTTGTTTTTTTTTTAAAGTAAAATAATAAACATGCCGTACTTACCTGCTCTGTGCAATGGTTTTACACAGAGCAGTGCCAATCCTCCTTTTCTGGAGTCCCCCACCAGTGCTCCTGGCTCCTTCTCATTGGCGAATGCCCCCAAAGAAAGCCTCTTTCTATAGGGGCACTTGTGTGGGCTCGATCCCAAGCCACCCTGTCTGCATCTATAGACACAGACATGGTGGCTCAGCCCTGCCCCCCACTCTCTTATCACAGAATTTGCTTGACAACAGCAGGAGCCAATGGCTTTGGCTGTTTCCTCTCTATCCTGTGAGAGAGAGAGAGTGGACTGAGCCACTGCTCTCATGCACAGCACTGCATAGACATCAGGCTCAGGCAGGGGCGGACTGACAACTCATGGGGCCCCCGGGCAATAGGGGATCATGGGGCAAAAAAGCCTATGAAAAAGGTACCATGGGCATCTCATGGGACCCCCTACTGACCCCGGGCCCTCGGGCAGTGCCCGAGTTTCCAAATGGTCAGTCCGCCCCTGGGCTCAGGTAAGTATAAGGGAGGTGAGGGGGGATCCTGTGACACAGAAGGTATTTTGCCTTAATGCATATAATGCATTAGGGTAAAAAACCTTTAGGCTTTAGAACCACTTTAATGTTATATTTTATTTTTACCTACAAGTAAGCCTATAATAAAGCTTACCCATAGGTAAAATTAATATCTCCTAAATGTACACCGTTTAGGAGATATTCTAGTGAGCAGCAGCTGGTGACATGTCTGTGGCCATAACTCCGGACTGCATGATGATGGAGTGATGTCATTGCAGCTCAGCCATTCATGTGGCTGCAGCCTGTGAACCTGGAAGGAAGACCAGGTGAAGATGGAAACCCTTGTGGTGGTAACAGCACGCCTCTGGCTTAATTTTAAGGTAAGTCTTTCAAAGTATGCTAGTATATGATGCATACTTGCACTTTAAGCTTTTACCTTACAGGGAAAGGTTTTTTTTAATCAATGTTTACTACCTTTTTAAGGCATCCCTCAAGTATGTTGTATAAAATATTATTTTTTTCTCTATTTTTAATGTTTCCCTTTATGCCTCATAAAAGACCTGCTCGCTGAACAGAATTTTTTTAAATTTCTTTTTGCATTGGTACATGTCCCCAAGGGCAATACCTAGCTAATCATGACCATTTTTTAACAGCTTAAAAAAAAAATGGTTCCCAAAGACCTGAATTGGGATTTGTTTGGGGTTTTCAGATTTCAGGCAATATTCTCAGATCTTCCTGTGAACTGAACCCAGACCAGTTTGGTCACAAATAGTTATGATCACATAATTATTCTCATTAGTTCATCTCTCCAGTGCTGTCCCCTAAAGACTCACAACTTCAAACTTCCAGCGGGGTGAATGGAGGCGCTCTCCTTGTTAGAATCATTCAGTTCACTTTTTTAGAGCCATGGCTATCGTGGACACAACCCCTATTCTTTGCAGCATGTATAACCACCCACCACTGACACAGGAAGTAGAAATGGACCGTGGATGTCAGGACTCGGGGTACGCATTTTTTAAAGCTAGAGTTCTGCTTTAACCATACATTATGTTTTTGGTTTTTGTGAATAAAACACATACGAACTCCATACAGATAGCAGCTTTGCCTCTGTCACCAATAGGCACAAGCCTATGTTGCCTATCGGTAAAAAGACCAACATACATTTTCTGTAAGGATTTATACTGTATAGTGCCAGCAGTTTGTGCAGCGCTTTACAATGAGGGAAGACAATACAGTTACCATACAATTCAATATAGTATGAATCAGAGGGCCCTGCTCGTTAGAGGTTACAATCTAAAAGGAAGGGTCAAATGATACAAAAGTTAATAACTGCGGGGGTTGAGCTGATACACATTTTAATTAGTTATTAAAAAATAATAATCTACAAAACTGTCATATAGTTCCTGTTTGTTATTTCATATTATGATTACTGTATTTTTCATACTAATGTCGTGGGTATGTTAGCTCATGCTCTGCCTGCCAATAATATTAATAAAACAACTGGATAAACATTATATATTTCAGTCATGAGCTGAGGCTGCTCTAATGGGACTTATTATATATCTATCTGGGATTGAATTCCAGTAGTGAGATTTTCTTGTTGTTTCTCTGCCCCCTTCTCCTGCCATTGACTCTTGAATTAATGTAATGAAAATCCCTCAGGAAGAAGATTCAATTGTGACCATTGTAGCAGAAGGGCGATGCTATGAATTTGGGAGCAGACAGACATCGTACAATAGAGAGCCATACTAGACTTTTTTGTGGCAACAATGTCATGCCTACTAAATTAATAACAGACTAGGTCAGGCAGCCAAGGTGAGCTCTGCCCTTACCAACTTGGTTGGAAGAATCATTGCCCCCTTTTACATGTCTAATAAAATAACAGGGACTGGAGGAAGAGTAGGTGCAGAGTGGGGGAATTGAACTGTGCTGCTGAGTCCAGCACAGTTTTTGGAGATCTTAGTAGCAGATATCGCTAATAGCTCCTTGACTGGTTTCTTCTATTCCCTGGGATTGCCCTTAAATCATTACAGGAGGCTTAACAACTCTTCAACATATTCTAAAACCTCTGTAAGCTGTGAAAGAATTAGAACAATCAGATTTCAGATATAGAGTAATAATGCCTCATCTACACAGATGTACCAATCCATACACCAGGTAGCACAAGTGTACCATGCAGGGGTGTGCAGGCAGCCTGTTAAAGTCAATGACAGGCAGCCGGCTGCATAGACCTGCATGGGCCTTCACCCGCATCCCTAAGTACAGATCAGAACGCAGTCTGTCATGAATATGCACTCCAGGATGCATGTGGAGGACTATAAAGGTTTGTGCAACCCGCCACCTGCCACTGATTTTAATAGGTTGTCTGCATATCCCTGCACAGAACACCTATGAAATCCTGGGTGGTAGAAGACTGCCCTTTGCATGGACTTAGAGATCTACACACCATTGTAAATGAGGCCTGCAGGATATAGAATGTTCACTTAGCAAAGTGAATTTTCACTTTGCAAGGACATTTTTACTTTATTAAATAAGATAATGCATTGCTGACTATAGTTATAAAATCATTGCAAACCAAAATCTTTGTTTTTTCATTTTCCTTGCAGATGTAGCCCTCATCCCCAGAGGGGCCTCTGAGAGTAGACAGGTTTTCCCAAATAGTACACAGTCATACACACACCAACATTCAGGCTCAGTCTAGGGGATGTCTTTTTACTATTTATTGAGGAATAACTTTAACAGGAGACAGGTTTAGGGGCACAGGATACTTCAAAGCAATTAGTAGCAACAGTAGAAGTTTTTTTGGAGGTAGCAGGGAATGGCCAGTATTTCTAGGACCCTACAGCACCAGACCATACAGCAACCACTAGCACTTATTTCCTTTATGGCCCTCACACATCTATAGGTCCCCTGCATGGTCTTCACTCACAGTGTCCCAGAAGTTGTCTGCCACCCAGCATCCACAGGTAAATCCTAGGTGAGGAAGATTACTAGACCCTTCTCCAGACCCAGGCCAGGACTTCAGTGCTGTGCCCTTCAGCAAATGTAATCCTTAGGCAATCTTCCCTAGGCTTGCAGCCCAGTAAATGCTGAGGCCAAGACTGCAGATTCTTGTCTTTAGTGGAACTGCTTCCAGGGACAGAATCCTCTGCTCAGGTCTCCTGCACATTTATCAACTCCCCAACCACCTTCTAGATGCCTCCTTCCAGGGATTGGATGGGGCATGATAAATATTCAACTGGTCATTTGAATTTCCTGGCCATGTGCTTTGGAAACTTCTTCCAGAGGCAGGGGGAGTAACCCAAATCCTAGCACAGGAAACTTTGAGCAGACCTACAAAATCAATCACTTCTCTCTTCACTACAATGGAGCTAAAAACTAAATTTACCTAGCAACCTAACTAGAAGAGGGCACTAAACACATGATTGGATATTGTTTGCAAAATTAATTTTCACACATTTTCTAAGCTAAGGGTAAATTCGCTTGCACTTTGAAGATTGAACCTGCTCTATTTCTTTAGTAAATTAACCAAATGTCCACTTCCTCTGTAAACTTTATTTTATGCATTTCCTTAGTTTGTTATTGTTATTGCTGTGTGCAGAGGGGAAGGCACTCGTACATCACTCAAGCAGGAACCGGAAGTGTGTGGCTATCACTGTGTTAGCTCCATGATTGTCAGCTTTCCCAGTGGTCCATCAGGTATTAGATATGCATACTTGTATCGAGCTAGACCAATGTACACTGATCAGTCATTATATTACGGTGACCAACTTAATATTAAATAGGTCCTTCTTTTGCCTCCAAAACAGATATTTTACAAGCAGGGTATGCTGCGGTATATGGCACCAAGCCATCAGTAGTAAATCTCTTACATTCAGTAAGTTGCAAGGTGGGGCCTCCAAGGATCAGACCTGTTTTTCCAGCACATTCTACAAATGGTCAGTGGATTGAGGTCAGGAGAAATTTGAGGTCAAGTCAATACCTTGAACATGCTGTTGTGTTCCAACCACTCTTGAACCATTTTTGTGGTGTGGCAGGGTACATTATCCTAATGAAAGAGGCCACTGCCATCAGGGTATTACAGTTTCCGTAAAGAGATGTACTTGATTAGCAACAATGTTTAGGTAGGTGGTACATGTCAAGTAACATTCACCTGATAGGCAGAACCCAAGATTTCTCAGCAGAACATTGTCCAAAGCATCACACTACTGCCTCTGACTTGTCCTCTTCCCATACTGCATCCTGGTGCCATCTCCTCTTTAGGTAAGAGATGCACACACCAGACCATCTACATGATGTAAAAGAAAGTGTGATTCATAAGAACAGTCCACCTTCTTGCATTGATCTATGGTCCAGTTCTGATGCTCACGGGCCCATTGTAGACAATCTTGGCTGTGGACATGGGTCAGCATGGGCACCCTGACTGGTCTTCAGCTATAAAGCCCCATGCACAACAAACTGCAATACCCATTTTTCTTCTTTCAACACATCAACTTCAGGGACAACATGTTTATTGCTGCTTAATAAATTTTCCCACCGACTTTCAGATGCCATTGTAACTAGATAAATAATGTTATTCACCTTACCTGTCAGTGATCTTAGTAGTATGGCTGATCAGTGTAAATGTGCAATACAGAAAATGTCTGGAGTTCAGCCCTAAAAAGAATGATCTAAGGTTAGGATCTCTTTAAGTTCTTAAGATACTTTGATATGAAGCTTAGTTTGCAATCCTTATTTCCATCACCAAATTAATCATATTTCTAGTTTGCTTTGTTAATATGTTTAGATCAGAGATTTCTGCTTCGCCTGCTCATTTTGTTGTTGCTCAGAGATCAATAGTTAGACTGATGAATGACAAATATTTAACAAAGTGAAGAAAACCAAACACATCAATTTCAGATAGTAATGGTGATTTAGAGAAACATTTACATTTTATATCTAAGCCTGAACAATTAAAGAAACGTAAATGCAATCCCAAACGTAACATATCCAACAACTGTAAAATATGCGGATTCAGCTCCTCTGATCTGTCAGTTCCTTCTTATCAGTAACAATGTAAATGTATGTGGTTCCTCGGTATATTCATGCATTTATGGATTCTGTTTATCATTTTAAAAAGCCAGCAAAATATAAACATGAGGGACATGATTAATGCTTCAACTAAAATAAAGAAGGATGGGCAGTAAGTTGGAAACATATATAAGCTGTTGTGTTAAAGAAGCACACTAAATAAAATAAGGAAAACATTTTCTGAAGCATATCCAGTGTCTATTTGTTATTTTTTTTTATCCCACTGTGATGCCCTGTGCTATGTTGCACATTTCCTAAAAACCTCAAAATGATTTCTTTAAAGGTTTCCCCATTATCCTTTAACAGCTCACTGTGGACAACCCAAGTCCTAAGCAGGGCCAGGCTTCCTAGCAGACCATCACCTAGGGTGCCATGGCCATCAGGGGCAGCATATTGCTGTCCCGGTTGTTATACATTTATGCTGGCTATTGCTAATGTAGGGAGTTGCTTCCCTCTAGTATATGTAAATAGCGGCCGCTTGGTAATTAACACAGAATAGACAGGTGCTTGCTGTAAATTTATAAAACTGGTTCAATTAAACAAAAAGGTAAGTACACCACGTTGGTGCAGTCTAAAGAGCCAGAAATAAACCAGCAAAAACATAGATAAACTAGAGCAGAGACTCCAGTAAAAAGAGGCTGAATTAAAGGGACACACGTAGCATATGTCAGACAAAAATTACAACAATTTTGGCTCAAAAAATATAAAAATCACGCTTAAAAAACAAAAGCAAAACAAACAAAAAAAAAGCAAGGCTGAAGTTGATAGAGCTTCACCAGGCAATATTCAATAACCCTACTATTTCTGACCCTGCTGGGACAGAAACCCCAACTGGAGGACTGTGATATCTTATAAAAGGGAGTTTTATGAAGTAGACATAGAATTGAACAGCATTGCTTTCCGTGCGGGAGTCGCTACTGTATTTCATGCACACCAGAAGCAGAAACTAGGTGAGTATGCCTGTGTTCTAATTTTTTAACTGCTTCTCTGTATATCTGAAGTCTGGTGACTATTATTATTATTATCTCACATGCACAGTTCCAGATAGCTAGGTCTGTGCTAATGTACTGTATGTGGGTATTGGTCACCTTGCAGTATATTATTAGGTTTGACCTCATTATTAAATTAGAGTTTTTATACAGCTTCAATTGCTACAGCTAACTGCTATCTCTTATGTTATGGGATTCCATAGCTATCTTTGGCTCAGGACTCAGTAAACAGCATACAGTAGAGCCAGGTTAGACATCTGACAGCCCTTATATAGAGCTAGAGGTCCAGTTGCATAGAAGATTAGAAATTGTTAGGCACTGGGAAGCAGAGTAGATAGGTTGACATTGAGTTCTAGTGTCACACCACAGACTATGTCAGTAAGAAGCTGCATCCCACGCTGGTTGCGTACCAGTTGTAGGATCTCCACCTCGCCACTGACACAAGCTCACCCAAACAAATAATTTCCATTACATAACAATGCAGCCACTAGGTGTGCTGCAATAGTCTGTAGTAGCATTAGCTGTGTTCTGTCAGCAGTAGGGGTGACTGCATATCTGCTTCAGGAGGAGCCTTGTATTTTTATCAATAAATTTGAGGATTCCTTTGGTTGGCCAAGTGGAGATTGTAACATCATCCTCCTACCTCTCAATGTTGACCAATCAGGCAATATTCCACCCCTGAATATAAAAATGTCTGTGCTAAACTCAAGTACCTAAATCACTAGCAGCTGTACTAATATTAAAAAGTGATATAAAAATACAATATATACCTCATAAAAAACAAAGCTTTTTTTTAAAAAAAGCAAACATAAAATAAATTAATCCTTACTAAAGCTATTCCCACATTTGCAAATATCATGTACATCTGTACAAAATCCATGCAAAAAAAAATCTAAATATACAGTATATCACTTTTACTTACAAGATCCTCAGCTGCTGATTGTTCCTCTGCCTCCTCAAGTCTAATGCAGGAAAAAGAGGCTGTGGGATGGGTGTAGCAGTGTAGAGGATCTTGAAGGAACCAAGGACCAGGTAAGTAAAAGTGTTTTACTAAGTCCTTTAGACCAGGGGTCTCCAAACTTTCCAAACAAAGGGCCAATTTACTGTCCTTCAGACTTTAGGGGGGCCGAACTATGGCCATTCAGAGTAGAAAAGGTCCCAATGTCAGTGGGAAAAAACACTGACACCATCTTTGTTGTCAGTGGGAGGAATTGTGTCCCATCATTGGTGTCATTGAGAAGAATTGTGCCATATCATTGCTGTCATTAGATCCCATCCTTGGTGTCATTGGGAGAAATTGTGCCCCATCGTTGGTGTCAGTGGGCCGCATTGTTGGTGCCAGTGGGGGGAATTGTGCTCCTTCATTGGTGTTAGTGAGGGGAATTATGTCTCATTGGTGTTAATGGAAGGAATTGTGCCCCTTCATTGGTGTTAGTGGGGGGAATTATGCCCCATTGTTGGTTTCAGTGGATGAAATAGTGTCCCAAGGGCCAGATAAAAGCAATAAAAGGGCTGCATCTGGCCCCCGGGCCACAGTTTGGCGACTGCTGCTCTAGACCTACTGCAAGGAAAGAGTTTTAAGCTACATTGCCATGGGCACAACTATTTTACTGATAATATTACTATTAGTATTTTTTTTCCTAGCACAAACGTTCCTGCATAATGATAAATAAATACTTGTGTAAAATTGACCTGATTTGTTTCCCAATAAATGTATTTGGCACACCTGTATACATATATCTTCAGATGCAGATTTATGGATTTTGTGTTACAGATCTGAATGCAGTGCATTTTTGCTCACTTGTGTGAATGCTTCTGTTGAAAGCAATCCAGCTGTGTTTAGATATGTAAATAAAAAAATACATTTTACAACCATGTGAATGAAGCCCTAGGTTTCCTCCAGTTCAGCTTTAAAGACTGATTTTACTGAGTTTTATGTTGGTAGAGAAAAACATTTGGAAATTGCATTACATTTTTTTGCATTATATATAACATTTGCACATATGGGAATTTTTTTATTCAGAATTTAATTATTTTATTTTATATTACACACTTATGTTAATTCTTATGAGATATATATAAAATCACACCCTTCTTTCTCCTGCACAGCTCTATGTACAGTTGTGGAATAGTGTATAGTATATGTCCTATGGGTGCATGGGTTGGGGGCAACAGCATCCAAATATTTTTTGGGGGGAGAGGGGTTGGCAAAAAGTAGCTGGCTTAGGGGAAGAAAGAGTATAAACCTGGTCTTAGACTTCGGGAAGATTTCAAAGCAATCAATGACCTTTTGGGTGTCTTGAAGACAAAGAGAATGATCATAAACACGAATCTTCACCAGCACACCTTAGTATATTGTGATAATCTTGTTCTTTATTCACACAAATCAACAGCCATCACAAGCCTATGCTTCTGGACGTCACACAATCACAATTCTCAAGGCAGAGAGAATGATCTGGCAACTAATGAGAAGCAAATCAAGTACTATGACAAGAAAAAGCATAGAGAGAGACTGATGTTTCCTGCAAAAGAAAAAGAGGAACAAGAGGGTTTGCAACATGTGCTGCGCCACTGAACCTGTCCAATGTAAGAAAACTTCAAGGTTAAAGGTTAACAATTCCTTGTCATCAGAAAAGAGTCCATGCATTAAGGCAGGAGAAGAAATCAGTGTAGGTACTGTTGCAAACTCACAGTTTTAAGGGTTATCAGGGGTCACTGAAGACAGAAGAGTCGCTAAAGGTATTTTTACATTGTGTTAATAATCTTTTAATCCAAAACTTCTGTATACTAAAATGGAACTGTAGTCAAATTGTTTTCATAGTTTTTGTATGGAGTAGTAAAAATTTGATCTCCCATCACGTCCTGTGAGGTGTGGATGAGGAAACTCCTACCAAACGGGGACAGTAATGGCCTTAAAAATTGACAAAAAATTGTATCCATCTTCACTTCAACCAAAACTCAAAATGAAATTTGGATAAAGGTCCACATTATAAAAGTATCTGAAAGTGTGCATTTGTTACAGAAATGGAAGAGGTAGGTCAAGGGATAATGTGTTGGCAAACTAATGAAGTAATTAAATACAGTATTTCTTTTCTTAAGAAAAGGTTTATTTTCTGATTTCTGATTTTCTGAAGAGGGTAATGTCAAAGAAAACATTAATACACTGCTCAAAAAATAAAGGAACACTTTGAAAACACATCAGATCTCAATGGGGAAAAATATCATTCTGGATATCTAAACTGATATGGACTGGGTAATGTGTTAGGAATGTAAGGATGAAAAGTATGAACCTACAGAGGACTGAATTCAAAGACACCCAAATCAAAGTGAAAAAATTATGCAGCAGGCTAGTCCATTTTGCTGAAATTTCATTGCAGCAACTCAAAAGGGTACTCAGTCATTTGTATGGCCCCCACGTGCTTGTATGCATGCCTGACAATGTTGGGGCATGCTCCTAATGAGACGACAGATGGTGTCCTGGGGTATTTCCTCCCAGAGCTGGTCCAGGGTATCACTGAGCTCCTGGACAGTCTGAGGTGCAACCTGGCGGTGTTGGATGGACCGAAACATGATATCCCAGATGGTTTCTATTGGATTTAGGTAAGGTGAGTGTGGGGGCCATTCAATGGTATCAATTTCTTCATCCTCCAGGAACTGCCTGATTACTCTTGCCACATAAGGCCAGGCTTTTTCGTGCACCAGGAGGAACTCAGGACCCACTGCACCAGCATAGGGTCTGACAATGGGTTCAAGTATTTCATCTCGATACCTAATGGTAATCAGGGTGTCATTGTCTAGCCTGTAGAAGTCTGTGCGTCCCTCCATGGATATGCCTCCCCAGACCATCACTGATCCACCACCAAAACAGTCATGCTGAATGATGTTACAGGCAGCATAATATTCTCCACGGCTTCTCCAGACCCTTTCACATCTGTCAGTGCTCAGGGTGAACCTGTGGAACCAGAAATGACGTCAGCGACTTGAGCCTCAATGGATTTTGTGCATTCAATGCATTGAGGCTCGAGCCACTGACGCCATTTCCGGTTCCGCTGACGTCACATCTGGGGTATTCAAACGCACGCCGACCGTGGGAAGAGGGGGGGTGTGGAGAAATAGATCCCCTATGTGAGCTGTCTGGGTTGGTGCTTCCTGTGGCACCATTATCATGTGAGTGCAATATATTTTATTTCTTATTACAGTTTTAATAAACAAGTTGCTGCACCATGTTTATTCTCTATGGCCTTTTTCTGAGACAATAATTAAGAATAGAAGAGGTGGTGTAACACCATTTGATTGGGAGTGTACGGAAAGATTCTTCAAGATTTTACATCGCACCTGAAGCATCTGGGATTTGTTTTCAAAAGCGCATTGGCTACTTTGTGGCCGAGTTGGTCTGGTGAGTCCCCATTTTGGATGCACTTAGTGGTTCAACACAGCTTTGGAGTTGAAGGATCTGAAGATTTTTTGGACTTTCACATACACATTTTTATTATTTTTTAGGTTTTTTTTTTATGGTTCACTAGTATTCACTTTAATTGTATATGATTAATTATATTAGATTTTTTCATTTATGTTAATATGTGAAAATATCACAATTGTGTCCCTAATAGGTGAGCACCTACATCCACTTATCAAACACATTTGTTAAGTGAAATTCACTTAAAGGGGCAGATGCCATTATAAGTTTTTTGTTTGTTTTTATAATTGGTTGATTTTGAGGCATTATTATGGTATAATTGAATGGTATTGGGTTGGCGCTGTTTCATCTTTTTGATTGAAAAATAAATATTTGGCTGGAACTACTGTATACTATAAATTTACAAAGATTGGACCTATAGATAAACAAAGATAAAAAGAGTAAAGGTTACATTAAGAAGCCAATAGCAAGGAACACAATCTTGGAAACATCAAATTGTCCTAAATGTCTTTTTTTAAGAATAACTATATGACACTACCTGAGAACTTATAAATCAACTAATTTATTAAAAAAAGATTTGAAGGTTTTGAGGAATCCTCTGGAATCAAATGGTTATATGAATAAGAGCCTACAAAAAGCATATTTAAAAGATAAAACCTCAAGTGCCCAATAAAAGACAGATCAATTATATGGGTGAAAAAGGTGTTGAAGAGAATATGAGAATTGTCATAAAAAATTTACAGAAACAAGAACAGGTATATAAAATCTCCACAGGCACTGGCAAATTTTAAAAGATGAAAAAAAATCAGTCTTTTGTATCTGATTAACATTTAATTGCATACAAAAAGGCACACTCATAGAGATTAACTTGTGAGAAGTAATTTTTAAATTCAAGGAAAGGCCTGTTTTAGAAGGAAAGGAACACTCAAAGTTCCAGTGTCCAAAGTTCTGATTGTCCTAAAAATATACATTTAGGTACTGTTGTGCTTCTTGTCCCTTGTAGATTGATTCTTGAAAATCATTTTATAAAATGTAGTATGGCAGGGATGATAATTTACTTGATGTTTGTGCTATGTTTTACGTAGCCAAGATATATGAACGTTAAAGACTTCATGTACATACTATAACAGGTCATATATACAGTGTGAGATCTTGAGATACACGATATTGCCAAAAGAATTGGGACACCTCTCCAAATCATTGGATTCAGGTGTTCCAATCACCTACATGGCCACATGTGTATAAAATCAAGCACCTAGGCATGCAGGCTGCTTCTGCAAACATTTGTGAAAGAATGGGTCGCTCTCAGGAGCTCAGTGAATTCAAGCGTGGTACCGTGACAGATTGCCACCTGTGCAATAGGTTCATCCGTGAAATTTCCTTGCTACTTAATATTCCACGGTCAACTGTTAGTGGTATTATAACAAAGTGGAAGCAACTGGGAACAACAGCAACTCAGCCATGAAGTGGTAGGCCATGTAAAATGACAGCTAGGGGTCAGCTAGTGCGCAGACGTTGCCAACTGTGTGCAGAGTCAATAGCTAAAGACCTCCAAACTTGATGTGGCCTTCAGATTAGCACAACAGTGTATAGAGAGCTTCATGGAATGGGTTTCCATGGCCGAGCAGCTGCATCCAAGCCTTACATCTCTAAGTGCAATGCAAAGCATCAGATGCAGTGGTGTAAAGCACGCCACCACTGGACTCTAGAACAGTGGAGACGTGTTCTCTGGAGTGACGAATCACGCTTCTCTGTCTGCAAATCTGATGGATGTGTCTGGGTTTGGCAGCTGCCAGGAGAACGGTACTTGCCTGACTGCATTGTGCCAAGTGTAAAGTTTGGTGGCGGGGGATGGTGTGGGGTTGTTTTTCAGGGGTTGAGCTTGGTCCCTTAGTTCCAGTGAAGGGAAATCTTAAGGCGTCAGCATACCAAGACATTTTGGACAATTCCCCAACTTTGTGGGAACAGTTTGAGGATGGCCCCTTCCTGTTCCAACATGACTGTGCACAGTGCATAAAGCAAGGTCCATAAAGACATGGATGAGTGAGTTTGGGGTGGAGGAACTTGACTGGCCTGCACAGAGTCCTGTCCTCAACCTAATAGAACACCTTTGGAATGAATTAGAGTGGATACTGCGAACCAGGCCTTCTTGTACGACATCAGTGCCTGACCTCACAAATGCGCTTCTGGAAGAATGGTCAAACATTCCCATAGACACACTCCTAAACCTTGTGGACATCCTTCCTAGAAGAGTTGAAGCTGTTATAGCTGCAAATGATGGGCCAACTCATTGTTGAACCCTACGGGCTAAGACTGGGATGCCATTAAAGTTTGTGTGCGTGTAAAGGCAGGCGTCCCAATACTTTTGGTAATATACCTTACAGTAATCCTTTCATGTCTTTAAAAAATTCCCAAAACCAGTTTTCTGAAATAGAAGATGAATATGCTCACCACTCCAGCAGCCTGTGTCTCCTTCCTTTCCTCTGTTCCAGCGCTGTAGCTTTCAGATACTCTTCACATTGCAACTTTTCCAGGAGAGATGGATGCCGGTGTTCCTCGCTACATGTTGTTACTCCATTCTTTAACCTTGACTCTGGTGTACAGTAGTGTAGCCAGTTTGGCAAAGAAATGCAGATATTCTTTGACTCACTGGTGTGCAGCTCAACCACCACTTTGTCATGGGGACTTGCTTGAGAAACAAATCACCTACTACTACATGTCCATGGTCAGCACCACTGACTCTGTCTTTAGGCTTGCCTGCCATTTTCAATATATTCAAAGGTATATCACTAAATATGGGGATGAAAGACTGCAGGAACTGTGGCGTGATTATATGATTTGTTTTTGGTGGCCACAGATTAGCCATATTGATTGCACCCCCTGAACCCCTGAAGAAACCAGGGTGTAAAATGCATCAGGATTCTGCACCCCCTTCCCCTATGTATACAGTCAGTCTATGTCATGATATAACATGTAATTTACAAATAGGGGTGGTGCCCTTATGGGGGGTGTGCCTTTATATCTGTATAGTGTATCTTTTTATCCATTTGTGATTTCTCTGGAGTTTTTTTTCCCCCGTGAAATGTTTTTATATGGAATTCTCTATAAAGATGGGATGTATAATTATAATAAAAAGATTTATAATAAAAAGATTTTGTGTGACTTGTTCCTAACGAAAGTACCAGCACCAAAAAAATCCCATATCTTTCCCTTTTTGTATGCTTTATAGTACGGTATTTTGGGGATGTGGTGACTGAATTTGGCCGAACCTATTATTATTTAACAAACTAATTATTTCCTACTCAATTTAAAATGAAAAAGCTTGCCTTCAGTTATACTTTACTTTTAAGAATAATATAAAGTTTTGCACTTTGGTGTTAAAAACATGCACGCATCATACATAATAGGAGGAGAACAGCCAGGAGAGTCAAAGGTGGAGAAAGATCTGGGTGCTCTGGAAGACCATTGGTTTAATAATAGCATGCAATGCCAAGCTGCAGTTTCTTAGGCTAGGTTCCCATCTATGCAGGTTGTGGTTGACGCATTTTTCCTGTGCGTTTTTCATTTTTACCGCATTTTTCATTTTTTTTTAGCTAATAGAAAAGAAAGACAGTTCTGATCTACTGTGGATTTGATGTGACTTTGCACTCTCTGGCACGCAAGTAGCATCAAAGTCGAATCAAAGTAATCCAGGAACCTTTATGTGACCAAAGTTACATGCTAGGGTTAGGGTTAAGAACTAGGATTAGGGTTAGCGGTTATCATTAAGGTTAGGTTTATTGGTAATTGTTAGGGTTAGTTTTTCAACCCAAACAATTACCACTAACCCTAACAATGACCTCTAACCTTAACTGCTTCCATACTGGGCACTTTTACCCCCTTCCTGCCCAGGCCAATTTTCAGGTTTCAGCACTGTCACATTTTGAATGATAATTGCGCGGTCATGCAACATTGTACCCAAACTAAAATTTTATAATTTTCTTCACACAACTAGAGCTTTCTTTCGGTGGTATTTAATCACCGCTGGGGTTTTTATTTTTTGCTAAATTAACAAAAAAAGACCGAAAATGTTGTAAAAAAAAACGTTTTTCTTTGTTTCTGTTATAAAAGCTTGCCAATAAAAAATTGTTCTTCATAAATTTAGGCCAAGATGTATTCTACTACATTTTTTGGTGAAAATAACCCAAATTAGGATGTATTATTTAGTTTGTAGGAAAGTTATAGAGTTCACAAACTATGGTATAGATCTGAATATTGATCAATCCTGAAGTACTGACAGCCAATCTAATTTCTTGAGGTCCAAGAATGTCAGACAGTACAGAAATCCCCCAAATGACCACTTTTTGCATAGTAGACAGTCCAACATATTTTTTAATGGCATGGCGAGTTTTTTGAAGTTGTAATTTTTTTTGTCATAATTTTTCGGAAAATGAAAAAATGAAAAAAATAATTTTCACTATTTTTTTTTTACATACTGTCACCAGTGCAGTACAGCGTTATCATATAACTGGCATGGCGATCATCAGGGACACTGACTGGTGACAGTACAAAAAAAAAATAATTATTTTTTTAAATTTATTTTTTATTTTTTAATTATTTTTTATTACAATTTTTCTCTTTTTTTAACATTTTTTTTGTCATATTTCACTATGACCAAAGTAGTATAATGTTACCATAGTAACATTGTACTACTTTGGGGAAGTGATCAGTATTTTGTTTTTTTTTACACAATTTGCTTATAGCAAAGAATTACTTTGCTATAAGCAAGCATTTACCTGAATGACATTGATTCATTCAGGGTTTTTTTTCCGAGCTTACCTGTGATTTGGCCACGGCTAATCACATGACACAGCTGGGCTGTGATTGGCCCAGCTTGTGCATGTGATCGCTGTGACCATTCACAGCTAGACACACTAGTATACAATGGATGGCATGAAAGGAAGCCATCCATTGTATACAACTGTCATGTGACCTTCTGTGATTGGTCACAGCAGGTCACATGGTACTGGAAACGGGGCCAGTACACAGATCTGTCATCGGCCATGTCCGAGGTACACGGCCGGTGACAGATCGCGCCGCAGAGCAGCCCTGCGGGCAGACACACTGCGCATGCCTGAAAGGACGCCATATGGCTTCCACCCAGAGGGATGAGGTGTTTTGCTGGCCGCCTTTGTGCTATTGGCCAGGCAGGAACTGATTAACTCTAACCCTATCTCTAACCCTAACAATTAACCCTAACCCTAGCCCTAACATGCGACTTTGGTCACATAAAGGTTCCTGCACTGCTTTGATATGACTTTGATACTACTTTAATGCTACAGTGCCAGAGAGTGTAACGTCGCATCAGAGGCACACTACATGAACAGAACTGTCATACTTTTCACTTTGAAAAAAAGAAAAAAAAACCTCAAAAAACACATCAAAAACGTGTCAAAAATGCAACACTTGTGTTTTTGGTGCAGGTCTATCAAAGTCTATTACACGCAAAATGCAATCTGCTACGGGAAAAAAGTCCCTGACCCTTTCCAAAATACGCACTGGCTCAAAATGCACAGATGTGAACTAGATCCAAAGGAAATCATGTTAAAAGGATTGCAGTGCATTTCTGAAAACTGGAAAGCGCACTGAAATCCAAACAAGTGTGAACCTAGGGTCAAGCTAACAAAATCCTTTCTTGTATTAAGAGAGGTATGGACTGCAGAGAGAGATTTATGATTTTACCCCTGTACAAATCACTAATAAGACCTCATTTGGAATATGCAGTTCAGTTTTGTGCATGGAGGAGCTCGGCTATGAGGAAAGATTAACTGAACTGAATGTATCCTCTCTTGAGAAGAAGAGATTAAGGGGGATATAATCACCATGTATAATAAATACATAAGTGGTCCATATAGTGAACTTGATCAAGGCCGGTGCAAGCATTTTTGTCTACACAGGCGAAGGTGCATTTTGATCCCCCCCCCATCCTCCTGCCACCTCTGTCCCCTCTCCTCCACAATGAAACCCCCCACCAGCAGGACGTCACACAGCATTGACAACTCATGGGGCCCCCGGGCAATAGGGGATCATGGGGCCCCTGTATCCTTGCCCAAACTCAAAAAAGCCTATGAAAAAGGTACCAGGGGCATCTCATGGGGCCCCCTACTGACCCCGGGCCCTCGGGCAGTGCCCGAGTTTCCAAATGGTCAGTCCGCCCCTGTCCAGTGAATATCTTCTGGGGGATGAGGAAGGAGTTTTTTTCCTGCTGGAGCAAATTGGATCATGCTTTATTGGAGGTTTTTTTTTGCCTTCCTCTGGATCAACTGTGGATAAAAGATTGTGTATATGGAGATTTTCTATTTGTATGTGTGTGGTTTTTTTCTCTGTGGGTTGAACTAGATGGAGTTTTTTTTCAACCTGACTAACTATGTAACTATGAAGTGGGGTGCTGTGGAAGAAAAAGAAAGCTCACGAACACAGTTAGTAAGTAAACGTTGACTTCAAATTAACTATAAAAAAAAACAAAAACTAATTGATAGAAAAGAAAAAAGTTAGGGGGTTGACTGCTCAAGAGCTTTCAATCAATTGCTTGCTTGGTGTCAATTATTGCTACAAAACACCAATCAAAACTTTAGCAATAACTATCTACCAGTTGAATAAAAAGACACAAATAAATGCAACTCTGTATTCATGAACTCATAGTTAAATATACAGTACTTAAAAAAAAAAAAAATGAAGCCATGTAAGTATATAGCTTTGACTTGTTATCAGCCTTTTGCAGTTACTAAATAGAAGAACTCAAACTGGGAGAGGGACAAACAAAACAGCTGTCCTGTGGTGCTCATATGCTACCAATGGACTTGCTGATAGGAGGTGAGGATGAAGTGACAAAGAGAGGTTTATCAGTCTACTGTTTCTCCTTTCAGTATCCAGTGAAAGGCTGGGGTAGGGACAACACTTGTGTTACTTCACTTTAGCAGAGACAAATCAGGTATTTTACCCTCTGATGGGATGAACAGAATTACAAATCCTTTACAGGTAAAACAACTCCCATAAATGTATTTCATAGAAGTATTTAGCTGTTTTACCTGGAGTTCACTTAAAGCTTAGTTCTGGGCTCAGCTCAGGTCCATGATGCCCTATACTTATAGGATCCCCTCAGTCTTCCAGGTTGAGTGTCCTTCATTCTAAAAGATGTAGGACATATTTCAACAAAAAGAGAATACTGTGGGGCACAACTCTGGATTAAAGTGCTTGCCAGGGAGCTATTTTATTGTTAAGAATTTTGCCAGGATTTGGGATTTCAGAATCCAGAAGGTGATCTAGACCAACCTTTTTTGCAGCCAAGGTGCCCAGGCACCCCGGGGTACCTTCAGGCTTCTTCAAGGGTACCTTGGCAAAATGTCTAAAATTGCCCAAAATCTGTATACAAGCCAGCGGGTAGATCAAGCCTACCTTTTAGTAACACAAAGCCACAGGTTTCCATTGTGCACCATTACTACCTTCTAGCTGCTAAGTGTCCTAACAACCAATGACGTTGTCTGTTGATAAGGAGGAGGCATCCTTGTTTGCTCCTCTCCTGCCCCTCCCCATCAGCACTGGGGTCACATGAGTGAGAGAGAAAAAGGAGGTAAAATAGAAACATTAGATTACTAGTCAGTATCAGTGTGCAAAGCTGTATTTGCTGTGGAACAATAAATTATCTCTAATGTTGGGTGTGCTACCTGTGTGGATGTTGCTGCATTATGCAAAACTATTAGTTTAGTTTTTTACATTTTTGAATTGGGTCTCTCAAGATTGTGCAGAATTTGAAAAGGGTGCCTTGACTGAAAAAAGGTTTAGAAACACTGATCTAGACCAACAATGCCCACTTAAAACTTAAATATCACTTGTAGGCGTGGTTGTCCTTAATAAGCATTATAGCCGTTTTCAAAGGATCAGATTGAACTAGACTAAAATTTCTTAAAAACTACACTGATCTTACATAGCAAGTCCCCTAATTTTTTTCAAAAGTCACAAAAAAAACAGACTTCAGTGCTGAAACAATACATTAGATGAAGACCTAAAAGGACAATTCTCCATCGTCTTTCCTCCTATGTAGATTACATCAACTGCTCAACCATGACCGCCTTTCCTCCTCTTTTAGCTTTTCATAAATTAATCAAAACAGGAGTAAAGAACTAATCCTCTGGCATACATTACTGCCAGGAGCTCTTTTACATTACTTCCACAGCAGTGCTTAATTATAATACAGAGTTTCTGATGGATTCAACACTTTCAGCAAGGGCAGAATTAAGGTCATATGATTGTGTGGTAATGGCTAAAATATTATTTAATTTTTTTTTGTATTATTTTTTTCTATTGTCTTCAAAAGTGTGTGGAGTAGCTTTCAAGAGATAATAAAGATAAAATTAATTATACATTTATAACATAAAAATGTTTCTGAAAGTTTAAATGGCAGACAAGTTTATAAAAACTGAGGTAATAATATCTTCCAACATACTCTATAAAATGGATGCAACTCCATGCATGTCCACAGGGATTTACCATGTAAGGGGGAAGGCAATTTTTTTCTTAATTAGTAATATACCTTTACTTAGTTAACATAATTTCTTTTTGACAGCCAAGTGAAAACAGATTTACAGTAGAGAAGTATATGTAATTCCCTAAGCTAGGTACATTTTATTTACATGTTAGGCAGAATGGGGAAGATGTAAAAGTTCTGCCAGGATTTTATTTTGTCTGTGAACCTATGGGGAACTTTGTTTTACTTCCTGTCCTTATTATATCCATACAAGAAATAGGATTTGTACTTGTCACAAAGACAGAAAAGGCACACATAGAAAAGCATTGTCAAACATTATAACCATTCTACGCTCCTCTAAAAATGGATGTTGTTTTTTGTCTGTTTTTCCTGTTAGAGAGATATCCCATCACTTCCTGTCCTGACATTAAAGGAGGGGAAATCTCCCAAGTAGAGTCAAAATTGGCAATAAAACACCAACAAAGGCTTAAACCTATTCTGCTCTATTCAAAAGTAAATAAAACGTTTTCTTGATTTTGGACTTTGAAACTGAAAGTGGTGCTAAAGGAAGAACATATTTTACCTTGCATTAAGGTAAACATGTTCCAGTGGTAGCATCGCCCCCACACCCCTCCTATTCTTACCTGAGAACTATCTTGATCCAGTGCTGTGCTCATATGAAGTGGCTCTGGTCTCTCTCTCTCCTCACAGGACACAAAGGCAGCAGTGAGAGCCATTGGCTCCCACTGCTGTCAATCAAACTCTGTGAGTAGGGTACAGAGGGAGGAGCTGAGTGACGCTGTGTGTATTTATGGATGCACACAGCCCAGCTCAAGATTGCTGTGGTGGCGCATGCAGAAGCCTAGAGTGCTGACTGGGAACTCCAGAAGAGGAGGTTCAGGGCCTCTATGTGCAATACCACTGCACAGAGCAAGTAAGTATAGATCTCTTTTTTGTTTTAGAAAAAAAAAGTATAGCTTTATTAATAATAATTTGAACTTTAATTTGAAAAAAAAAAAAAAATTATGCAGGTATACAACTATTTTAATAATTAGATTTTTAAATGCAACCAGTATATGCACTTAAATTTGTCTTGATGTTAACCTTATGTAACCTCTTGTTCAGCCAGACAGATAGAGGGAGGATCAGCATTAGAAGCCAATGAAATATAATGCAGTGTCCATGCCATGAGCGGACAAGGAACATATTAATGATGAGCTAGGGATGAGCTTGGGTTCATTCCAAACCGGTGACGGGCCAATCAGCTGTAGAGATGCACATACAAAATGACAGGGATTGTTGTGACAGCATTGATTTGATATGGCCACATGGCCTTATTAGGTTTATGACAATGAGCCAATATAGGGTATGGGAACAGGCCCTAAGTCAATTAAAAAATTCTAACATATCTCAAAACATGCCGGACTTTTAGAGTAGGAGTCTTTTTAACTGCTTGCCCACTGCCCTATAGTAGAAGTTTTGCTACAGGGTGGCAGGGCTGTGCAAAATCACGTACATATACGTGATTTGCATTTCCGTGCAGGGGCGCACACCACCCTACCCATGCCGCAATTGGTGGCTAGGGATGTCAAACACCGGGTCCCGGCCAGAGATTCCCCGCCAGCACCCAGTGATTGCCATGTAAAGCTGATAGGGGAGAGACCTGTGTGTAAACAACACAGGCCTCTCTCCTGCCAGCAGTAACATGCTGCTGTGTAGTTCTCTGCACAGCAGTGAAATACACAGCAATTTGTTTCCCTAGAAAAAAACACAGAGCACACACAGTAAAACAATGAACTCTTTGATCGCCCCACATGTTAACCCCTTCCTGCCCAGTGGCATTAGCACTGATCACTGTATTACTGTCATTGGGATGTCAGTGGCAGTAAATCAGTACCCCCCCGTGTCAGAATGCCTGCCGCAGTCCCGCTATAAGTCGCTGATCCCCACCATTACTAGTATAAAAAAGAATTCCAGTATATTTACCGCCATTTGTAGACACTATAACTTTCACGTAAACCAATTAATTTACACGTATTGGGATTTTTTTTTTAGCAAAGACACATAGCAGAATACATTTTGGCCTAAATGTTTTTTATTGGATATGTTTTATAGCAAAGGTCAAAAAATATTATTTTTTTTCAAAATTGTTGGTCTTTTTTTGTTTATAGCACAAAAAATAAAAAACACACAGGTGATCAAATACCACTGAAAGAAAGCTCTATTTATGGGAAAAAGGGGACATAAATTTCATTTATGTACAGCATTGCATGACCGCGCAATTGTCAGTTAAAGTAATGCAGCGCCGTATTGCAAACAATGGCCAAGTCAGGAAGGGGGTAAATTCTCTTGGGGGCAAGGGGTTAACCACTTGCCTACTGGGCACTTTTACTCTCTTCCTGCCCAGGCCAATTTTCAGTTTTCAGCGCAGTCGCACTTTGAATGACAACTGCGCGGTCATTGTACCCAAACAATTTTAGCATTTTTTTTAGACAGAGCTTTCTTTTGGTGTTATTTAATCACCACTGATTTTTTTTTTATTTTTTGCTAAACAAACTAAAAAAGACTTAAAATTTTAACAAAAATGTATTTTTTCTTAGTTTTTGTTATAAAATTTTGTAAGTAAGTAATTTTTCTCCATCACTGATGTGCACCAATGAGGCTGCAGTGGCAGGAACCGATAGGCGGCACTGATGAGGAGGCACTGGTGGGCATTGACAGGCATCACTGGTGGGCATTGGCAGCCATCACTGATGGGCACTGAAAGGCAGTACTCATATATGGCACTGATAGGTGGCACTGACGGGCTCTGATAGGCGGCAGTGACTGGCACTGATAGGCGGCACTGACAGGCACTGATAGGCGGCACTTATATGTGGCACTGACTGGCACTGATAGGTGGCACTTATATGTGGCACTGACTGGCACTGATAGGCAGCACTGAAAGGCAGCTCTGATGGGCACTGATATGTGGCATTGATGTGCATTGATATGTGGCATTGATTTGCACTGATGGGCACTGGTATGTGACATTGATGGGCACTGACAGGTGACAATTATGGGTGCTGACAGGTGGCACTGATGGGGCCACACTGGTCATCAGGGCACTGATGATCAGTGCCCTGATGATCAGTGTACAAGTCCCCTCTGAGGAATGCCTCTTACCGGCTCTCCTCTCCTCAAGCGCTGTCAGCCTGAGGAGAGGACTGCAGATAACCGGCATTTCATATTTACATGCGATCAGCTGTGATTGGACACAGCTGATCACATGATAGAGCCTACCTCATTACTGCGATTTGTGATCCGCTGTGTCCCAGGGACACAGAGCATCATTGATCGCTGCGCCCATGCCCTTGGGACTTAAGCTGATGAATGTATATCTAAATCTCTGTGATAGACAGAGTATTTTTGCCCTGTCCTTGTTATTATTTGACATGCACAGTGCCAAATAGCTAGATCTGTGCTACTATGTGTGTAGTAGTCGCCTTCCAGTGTATTAGTAGGTGAGCCTGTTTACTGCAATATAGTTTATATGCAGCTCATTGTATTAGTTAACCCTGTCCCTTCTGGTCTGTGATTTTATGGTTAGTTTAGGCTTAGGGCTCAATAGCCAGCATAAGCTGGATTAAGGTTAGGCTTCTGGTGACCGTGTTGCGATCATAGGCTTAGAGGTCCAGTTGCATGTCAGATTAGAAACTATTCAGGAGGGAATAAAGCACAGAGTAGATAGGCTGACTCTGAGTTCAAGTGCCACACCACAGTTTCTGCCGGTGAGAAGCTCCATTCCAGCCTGGCTGGACAAAAGTTGGAGGATCTCCCAATGATCACAGATCTTCTCCTCAGGTCTCCGACACAAAGACAGATGCCACATCATCCTCAGGGACCCCTGAAAATGGACTTTCCTGCAACATCTGTTTGGAGATATCTTTGTTAATAACTATATATACTGCACCTAGGTATATGTACACAAATCCACCAGAACTCCTATCTCTAGCTTTAGACTAGCAGATTTAGATATTAATTCAAATCTTCTGTGCAATCTTTTTAAGCTTAATAAGCTGCTTAATTTTATTATCTCCTTTTATGAGATTTCTGTAAGTAAACAGAATATAGTGTAGCCCCAGACTGAAGCTTTGCACAAAATACTGGGTGTCATGGCTCATGTAACTTGGTGCTGCTGGTTTTCTTTGGCACAAGTTTTCCCACTGGTAGATTTCCATCCTATTGTTGTTTTGGTACATTTCAGATTTAACTTCACTAATAGTCTTGGTTAGTAGTTACCAGGACAAATATTAAAGGCAGGGGCGGACTGACAACTCATGGGTCCCCCGGGCAATAGGGGATCATGGGGCCCCTGTGTCCTTGCCCAAACTCAAAAAAGCCTATGAGAAAGGTACCAGGGGCATCCCATGGGGCCCCCTACTAACCCTTGGCCCTCGGGCAGTGCCCGAGTTTCCAAATGGTCAGTCCGCCCCTGATTAAAGGTAAATCTTCTTAACAGGTTCATATGGTTCGTGGCTAGCTTACCTCAATTTATTCTTAATTGCTACGCCAAGCTTTTTGTTTTCTGGATCCTTCAGCCACTTAAATATCTATTGTAATATTGCAGATGGATTGCCAATCTGTGCAAAAGAAAGAGACCCATACATTATTTTGTTACAAGTTCTTGAGAAGCAACATATTCTATTATATATATATATATATATATATATATATATATATATATATATAAAATGACTGTATCAAAGTTTTTATAATGAGCATGCAAGTGTGTCACTTTTGGTTTAATTACATATTCATGTGCAAGTCATTAAGTTTTTAATCAGGGTGACTTTCTGTGCTTGTTATTCTCTTCTGATAGTCCATGATTTCCCTTAGGAAACCCATTGAAAGTAAGACAGAAGCTTTCTTGGGAAATGAAACTACATCAAATGATCTCTTAGGCAATATCAAGTAATATTTTTTGCTTAATTTTTGTCAGATGATGAACAACCAGGGCTTATACAAGTGGAACATTTTCTATATTATGAGTATAGTCACCCCAAACCTGCTGCTTTGTATGGAAATCTGAGGGTTTTGGTCTCTTTGGGTTTAATTCACAAAGCTGTTCTTCAATTGTACTGGTGTTATTTCCTTGATCTTGATACCACACATTATTGTCATCATAACTCTCAGATATCAATGCACAAACACGCATGAGGCAGATCATACATGATTCATTTTTTTATGTTCAACCAACAGGTTGAGCAATAAAAAAAATAATTATTGCCACTTAGCTATTGTATTCTGCAGACAGGGAGCATTCCCCACTGGCAGAATACAATGTTCAGTGTTGCTGTCTATAGCCAGAAGCACTGATAGTTCGGGAAACACTGACAGGCTGGTTGTACACGAGTCGGTGGATATATCAACTTGTGGACAATCAGCTAGCTCATACATGAATTGAAATTTGGCTGGTCTCTGCTAAACCAGATGAATCCATATTAGGCCAGCTTAATGTGTGTTTTTGGGTGTGCTCAGTAAGTCGTGGTAGCTTAACATTACATGTGCTATTATATCACTCTTAGTGTTTTTTATTGGCCCCTATGAAAAATGTAATATAAGATCCCTGGCAGGCTTTCCTACATTGATCTGTTGACTAGGAAGCACCAAGTGCTTGCCCAACATAATTAGCATGAGGCAAAGTTCAAGTGTTTCTAAAGCCTCAACAATTTTTACCTTAATGCATTTCTTGCATTAAGGTGGTTAATCATGTCTACCTGATACAACCACCAAACTTATTCAATGAAATCTTTGTTGGATTAAAATGATTAGGTCATCACAATCCACTCCAACAATCATACAATTAGAATAAAGTCACTGTAAGACCTCCACACTGCAAGGGTTAAATGCTGGTTAAATCTAGAGGGTAGAGAAATAAGAAGTAAAACTTACCCTATTACCCAGGCAGGTAGGCTTTGTCCATGTTTTGCGACTGGTCCCCGAAGACTCTTCTGTAAATTGCTGCGGCTGGTAACGTGCACGCTAACATCAACACATACAATGCAGGGCCAGTAGTCCACAACCCAGAGCATTGGAGAGAAGAGGTGATTGCTCAAAGCCTGCAAAAGTCAGGAATAAGGTAAGTATTAAAGCGTATTTTCTCTACCTGTAGACTTAAAGTGACTCTACACAATATCCTTATTCTGCAAAATAATCCATACACATTCACTACTTATTGGCCCTGCAATCTATTTTTCATGAAATGTATTCTTCCTGTGTTTTTCTCTTTGTAATGCCCTCTGTGAACACCTGAACCTCTTCTGTTCCTCCCTTCAGCTTCTGTCAAGGTCCTACCTTTTCCCTGAGGTTATGTTACTCCATGTGCTGGCGTCCATCTTGGATTCTGCTGTGCATGATGGGAGTCCTTTTTATGCCTTCAGGTCTCTGAGGTCCACCCCCCAGAGGGGCGTGGCTGATGACATATAAGCCTGCGGCCCGCACATGCTCTTTGCACTTGTGTCTTGTGTCTCTGTGTTACTATTACTCTGTTCTGACTCTCGTGACTCTCCTGGTATTCTGATTCGGCTTGTGACTTGACTATTCTTTGTATTCTCCTTTGATCTGACCCTCTGTTGCTGAACCCGGCTTGTGACCTGTGATTCTCGTCTGCTGTCCTGTACTGTTTTGTCCTGTTGTTGTTGACCCCGGCTTGTCTGACTACTCTTTTGTTTCTTCCACCAGCTACACGCCATTGGCGGCGGCCATTACCGCAGCTGAGGTGTCTCGGGGGCCGCGACCTAGTTCCTGGCTGCATCAAGTCCATCCCCACCATCAGGGGCCCTGGTGAAGGGCAGCCTGGGACTTAGACTCCGCGCCCTGAGGGACTCCGGTCTGTGGGTAGTGGTTGTCGTCAGCCAGTGCGTTACATTGTTAGGCCTGCCTGTTCGTTCCTCGGCTCCTGCCCTGACATTACACAAGTGCCATGAACCCTGACGGTGCAGGCACGCCTTCGCTCCCAACGCTAGTCGCCAGACTCGATCAACAGGATCACCTGTTGGATCAGTTCGCTCAAGCGTTGCAAACTCTGCTTGCACGCACTGCACACCTTGCTCCTGGTGCTATTAGGCCGGTAGTCACTCCGGTGGTCTCTCCCGCTGCTTCTCCGCCTATTGCGTCCACCACCTCGGTGGCTGCATCAGCGGCACCCAGAGGTATGACTGGCTCTGCCCCTCTTCCACAGCGCTTTGGGGGTGAGCCGAGTCAGTGTCGTGGGTTCCTCAACCAGGTGGGTATTTATTTTGAATTAATACCCCACGCCTTCCCGTCTGAGAGGTCAAAGGTTGGGTTCCTAATTTCACTACTCTCAGACAAGGCCTTGGCCTGGGCAAATCTCTTATGGGAGAGGAACGACCCGGTGATTCAAGGTTTTTCCGGTTTTGTCGATGCCTTCCGTAGGGTATTCGACGTACCGGCTCGTTCCGCCTCGGCGGCCAAGCTGCTCATGACCATGCATCAGAGTTCACGGACCGTGGCCGAGTACGCCATAGAGTTTCGTACCCTGGCGGCAGAGGTCGGTTGGAACAATGAGGCTCTGGTGGCTGCGTTTTCCCATGGTCTTTCTGACACACTGAAGGACAAGATTGCAGCCAAGGAACTGCCTGTGGTGTTGGAGGAGCTCATCTCTTTCCTGATCCTGATTGACACCAGGCTCAGGGAGAGGCCTTCACTCAAGGAACGCCTGCGGAGGCCTTCCAATCGACTGGCACCTGCGTTTTCTGTCCCACCCGTTCCTCCCTCTCCTCCCACGCCTCCTGGGGATGGATTGTCTGGTGGTGAGCCCATGCAGCTGGGGTTTGCTCGCCTTTCCGAGGGGGAGCGGGCCGCTCGGCGTCGGGAGGGTCGCTGCCTGTACTGTGGTCTTGGTGGGCACTTTCGGCAGTCCTGTCCGGTCCGTCCGGGAAACGCTCGCACCTGAGATCCTGTCGGGGACAGATCTTGGGTGGAGTCTCCTCGTCCCCGGCGTTCCACAGAGATAAGCCACTGATCACCGTTGTCCTCTCTTGGGCGGAGGGCTCTGTGACGGCCCAGGCGTTGGTAGATTCTGGGGCCAGCGGGTTGTTTATGGACAGCTCGTTTGCTGCCCAGCACTCCATTCCCCTGCAGGCTCGAGTTACCCCATTGGTTCTCGAGGCGATAGATGGCAGGCCCCTGCAACCACCGCAGGTTACCCACGAGACTGTGCCAGTGGAAGTAGCTATTGGGGCTGTTCACAGGGAGTTGGCCTGTTTCCAGGTGATTTCTTCTCCGCACTATTCGGTGGTTTTGGGGTATCCCTGGCTCCAGATGCACAATCCAACCTTCAATTGGCAAACAGCCGAGATTCTCTCGTGGTCTCCACAGTGTGGGACCGGGTGCATCCGTGGGCCGGTTAAGGTGTTGTGTGCCTCCTCGGACTCTGCGTTGCCCTCTGATTATGGGGAGTACCAGGACGTGTTTGATAAGGTACGCGCTGGTGCCTTACCTGCTCATCGTCCTTAAGACTGCGCCATATCCTTGCAACCCGGTGCCACTCCTCCGCGTGGCAGGGTGTATCCTCTCTCGGTTGCGGAGAATAAGGCCATGGAGGAATACGTTGCGGATGCGCTTTCCCGGGGGCACATTCGTAAGTCTACTTCCCCAGCAGGAGCGGGCTTTTTCTTTGTAAAGAAGAAGGGTGGTGAATTGAGGCCTTGCATCGATTATAGGGGTCTTAATCGAATCACCACTAAGAATGCCTACCCGATTCCCTTGATTACTGAGTTATTCGACCGCCTTAAGGGGGCAACAGTCTTTACCAAACTTGACCTTAGGGCGGCGTACAACCTCGTACGGATCAAACAGGGGGATGAGTGGAAGACCGCGTTTAACACCAGAACCGGTCACTACGAATACCTGGTGATGCCCTTCGGGTTGTGTAACGCGCCTGCAGTTTTTCAGGAATTCATAAACGATGTCCTTCGTGATTTGTTGCAGCAGTGCGTGGTAGTTTACTTGGATGACATCCTGGTTTACTCTGCCTCCATGGAGTCCCATATCCAGGATGTCAAGCAGGTGCTGCAACGATTACGTGAGAACGAACTTTTTTGTAAACTTGAGAAGTGCAAATTCCATCGATCCCAAGTTGCCTTTTTAGGCTACATCATTTCTGCGGAGGGATTCTCCATGGACCCTCAGAAGGTTTTGGCGGTTCTGCAGTGGCCTCGTCCCAATGGTCTTCGGCCCATTCAGCGCTTTTTGGGTTTTGCCAACTACTATCGGAAGTTCATCCGGAACTTCTCCACGCTGGCAAAGCCTCTCTCAGACCTAACCAAGAAGGGCAGTAATCCTCACGAGTGGCCACCCGAGGCCATCGTAGCATTCGAGGCTCTGAAATCCGCCTTCGCGTCGGCTCCAATACTGTCTCATCCCAATCCTGGATTGCCCTTTGTCCTTGAGGTTGATGCATCCGAGACGGGAGTAGGCGCTCTCCTGTCCCAACGTCGGTCGCCCGATGGACCCCTACTTCCCTGCGGGTTCAACTCCAGGAAGCTTTCCTCTGCAGAGTGCAACTACCAGATTGGAGATCGGGAGTTGTTGGCAATCATTCTGGCTCTCAAGGAATGGAGGCACCTGCTCGAGGGCTCCGCGGTTCTGGTCCTCATTCTTACCGATCATAAGAACCTGACTTATCTTTCGGAGGCCAAAAGATTGACACCCCGCCAGGCCAGATGGGCTCTGTTCTTGTCACGCTTCAACTATGTGGTTTCATATTTGCCTGGTTCCAAGAATGTCAGGGCTGATGCGTTATCACGGCAATACTCTGAGTTGTCCAGGGAAGACTCTGAGCCAATCTCGGTTATTCCTCCAGATCAGATCCTGGCTGCCATTCGCACCAGTCTGACCTCTCCTCTTGGGGAGCAGATTTTGGCGGCCCAATCTGATGCTCCCCCCGGGAGGCCGGAGGGTAGATGTTTTGTACCCGAGGGATTGCGCACCCGCCTGCTGCGTACCTACCATAACGCCAAAACTGCCGGGCATCCGGGGAAGAACCAGCTGTGTTGGGTCGTCTCTCGCTTATTCTGGTGGCCAACCCTCCGTGCCGACATTGCCTCTTATGTAGCGGCATGTTCGATCTGTGCCCAGAATAAGTCTCCACAGCATCTCCCTTTGGGTCTTCTGCAACCCATTCCCAATGGGGAGCGTCCTTGGTCACATCTAGGGATGGACTTTATTGTAGACCTCCCGGTGTCTCGGGGTCATACGGTCATCCTCATGATCGTCGATCGGTTTTCAAAGATGTGCCATTGCATTCCACTCAGGAAATTACCCACAGTGCAAGAACTGGCCACGGTCTTTTCCAGGGAGATTTTTCGCCTGCATGGATTGCCTAAGGTGATTGTCTCGGACCGCGGGAGTCAGTTTGTGTCCAGATTCTGGCGCGCCTTCTGCTCCCAGTTGGGTATTAGTCTCTCCTTTTCCTGAGCCTACCACCCGCAGTCCAATGGGGCTGCGGAGCATTCCAATCAGGCCTTAGAACAATTCCTTCGATGTTATATTTCAGACCATCAGGACGATTGGGCCGATCTCCTGCCTTGGGCAGAGTTTGCCAGGAACTCGGCGGTCAACTCCTCCTCTGGGATGTCGCCCTTCATGGCCAACTATGGGTTCCAACCCACAGTATTACCTGAGAGGTTCTCACCACAGGACATTCCAGCTGTGGAGAACTATCTTGCTGCCCTGCGTTCTTCATGGGGGCAGATCCAGAGGGCCTTGAGGGACTCAGCTCAGCGCCAAAAGTTCCAGGCTGATCGCAGACGGTTGCCCGCTCCTTCATACCAGGTCGGCGATCGGGTGTGGTTGTCTACTCGCAACCTCAATCTTCGGGTGCCCACACCCAAACTAGCTCCCCGTTTTGTCGGTCCTTTCCGCATTCTCCGCAAAGTGAATCCGGTGGCCTATGCCCTTGCCCTTCCGTCTGGGATGCGGATCTCCAATATCTTTCATGTTTCCCTGTTGAAACCTCTGATCTGCAATCGCTTCACTACCTCTCTGCCTCGGCCCCGTCCTGTCCGGGTTGACGGTCATGAGGAGTATGAGGTGAGCCGGATCCTGGACTCTCGATTGGTGCGCGGTCGATTACAGTTCCTGGTTCATTGGCGCGGTTATGGTCCTGAGGAGCGTTCCTGGGTTCCTTCCACGGATGTCCATGCTCCTGCCCTCCTCCGCGCTTTTCATACCCGCTTTCCTCAGAAACCTTTTGTTGAGCCGCGGAGGGGGAGGGGCCCTTGAGGAGGAGGTACTGTCAAGGTCCTACCTTTTCCCTGAGGTTATGTTACTCCATGTGCTGGCGTCCATCTTGGATTCTGCTGTGCATGATGGGAGTCCTTTTTATGCCTTCAGGTCTCTGAGGTCCACCCCCCAGAGGGGCGTGGCTGATGACATATACAGTTGTGACCAAAATTATTCAACCCCCAATGCTGTAAAGGGGTTTAGGGTCTATAGTGTACATTTGGAATTGTATTCAGAATCAAATCCTACAAGGACGTTGTAACTACCCAAATGCAACTAAAATGACATCAATTGTTTATGTAATACAGTAGTAAATGGTTCTTATGTGGTTTCTTCATTGCCACAATTATTCAACCCCTTAAAGACTACCACTCTGAAGAACAGAGGTTCATACAGGTGCTTTCCATCAGGTATTGAAAACACCTGTGGATGTCACCGAGCAGCAATCAAGCATAATAAGCACCAATTAGGCAGCTTTAAAATGACTGTGATACTCAGCTCCTTCTAGACATTTACTGGTGTGGTTACAAACATGGTGAAGGCAAGAGAATGGTCCAGGAAGACAAGAGAAGAGGTGATTTCTCTTCACAGGAAGGGCAATGGCTATAAGAAGATTGCAAAGATGTTAAACATACCAAGAGACACCTTAGGAAGCATCATTCGCAAATTCAAGTCAAAGGGCACTGTTGAAACGCTACCTGGTCGTGGCAGAAAGAAGATGCTGACTTCGACTGCTGTGCGCTACCTGAAGCGTAGAGTGGAGAGAAGTCCCCGTGTGACTGCTGAGGAACTGAGAAAAGATTTGTCAGATGTGGGTACAGAAGTTTCAGCCCAGACAATAAGACGCACACTGCGTAATGAAGGCCTCCGTGCCAGAACTCCCAGGCGTACCCCCTTGCTGTCTCCAAAGAATAAGAAGAGTCGACTGCAGTATGCCAAAAGCCATGTGGACAAACCACAAAAGTTGTGGGATAGTGTTCTGTGGACTGATGAAACAAAATTAGAACTGTTTGGGCCCATGGATCAACGCTATGTTTGGAGGAGGAAGAACAAGGCCTATGATGAAAAGAACACCTTGCCTACTGTGAAGCATGGTGGAGGGTCAATCATGCTTTGGGGCTGTTTTGCTTCTGCAGGTACAGGGAAGCTTCAGCGTGTGCAAGGTACCATGAATTCTCTTCAGTACCAGGAGATATTGGATGGAAACGTGATGCAGTCCGTCACACACCTGAGGCTTGGGAGACGTTGGACCTTTCAACAGGACAATGATCCCAAGCATACCTCCAAGTCCACTAGAGCATGGTTGCAGAGGAAAGGCTGGAACATTTTGGAGTGGCCATTGCAGTCACCAGACTTAAATCCGATTGAGAACCTCTGGTGGGACTTAAAGAAAGCAGTTGCAGTGCGCAAGCCTAAGAATGTGACTGAACTGGAGGCCTTTGCCCATGAAGAATGGGCAAAGATACCCGTAGATCGCTGCAAGACACTTGTGTCAAGCTATGCTTCACGTTTAAAAGCTGTTATAACTGTAAAAGGATGCTGTACTAAGTACTAAGATTGAATGTCACTTGGGGGTTGAATAAAACTGATAATGCTGTGAGCACAGAAAAGACATTTGTGGTTATTTCATTATAACTGTTATGTTATATTTGTCTGACCTACAAGTGCCTCTTTAATGTAAATGTAAGCAAGATGACTGAATGATCAAAAGCAATGTCAAACTGGCCAAAACACTCAATTTCAGTGGGGGTTGAATAATTTTGGTCACAACTGTAAGCCTGTGGCCCGCACATGCTCTTTGCACTTGTGTCTTGTGTCTCTGTGTTACTATTACTCTGTTCTGACTCTCGTGCCTCTCCTGGTATTCTGATTCGGCTTGTGACTTGACTATTCTTTGTATTCTCCTGTGATCTGACCCTCTGTTGCTGAATCCGGCTTGTGACCTGTGATTCTCGTCTGCTTTCCTGTACTGTTTTGTCCTGTTGTTGTTGACCCCGGCCTGTCTGACTACTCTTTTGTTTCTTCCACCAGCTACACGCCATTGGCGGCGGCCATTACCGCAGCTGAGGTGTCTCGGGGGCCGCGACCTGGTTCCTGGCTGCGTCAAGTCCATCCCCACCATCAGGGGCCCTGGTGAAGGGCAGCCTGGGACTTAGACTCCGCGCCCTGAGGGACTCCGGTCTGTGGGTAGTGGTTGTCGTCAGCCAGTGCGTTACATTGTTAGGCCTGCCTGTCCGTTCCTCGGCTCCTGCCCTGACAGCTTCTTCTGAATGAACAGTGAGAATTAGTTGTGGTAATGTGCACTGCTCTATGCACACTACAAATCCCATGGTCCATAGTCTATCTTGGGAACAAGTAAGAAAGGATGGCTAAATTCCTATATACAGTGGGACCATAGAGAACAAACATAGCCACCCTCTAACAGGATGTTAAAGTGGTTGTAAAGGCTAATATTTTTTTTAACTTCATACACTCTATGAATAAAGGTAAAAAACCTTCTGCTTGCAGCAGCCCCCCCCCCTAATATTTAATTGAGCCCCATCTTGATCCAGCGATGTGCACAAGGGCCTCAGCTCTCCTGGGACTCTCCCTCCTCATTGGCTGAGACAACCATTGGCTCCCACTGCTGTCAATCACAGCCAGTGAACCAATGAGGAGAGAGGGTGGTTGGGGTCAGGCCATGGTCCTGTGTGTGAACAGATAAGCAGAATATCAGCTCGGGAGAAAGCCTGCTTGGGTGCCCCTATAGCAAGCTGCTTGCTCTGGGGGCACTAGGCAGGAGGGAGGGGCAAGGAGTGCCAGCGGGGGATCCAAGAAAAGGAGGAAAACCACTGCACAAGGAAGGTAAGTATTTTTTTTTAAATTGCCTTTAATATCACTTTAAGTTACAGCTGAAAAAAAAAAACAAAATTTGGATATCTGGAGGAGGTTGAGAGCAATAGAATGTGCTTTTCTGTGTTTAGAATACTTTAGAATAATTATTTAAAACCAGTACAGGTGAAAGGGGGGCACTGCTATGGTGTTTTTTGTGTAATTTCCAGAGTTCAACCTTTTACGGGCACAGGACTGCATTAATTTGTGCCTTTTACATCTGCCTGCAGTTCTTCTTTAATATGATTAGATAAACAATACAGCCAGTCATAAAAACTGGCATTTTCCAAAGGTAGGGTCAGAAACTTATACAGGGTTGAAAGAAAAGGTGAACATATAACACAAAAATAACATTTTCTCTGAAATAAGTCTAAATAATTGATGCAATCACATAAGTGCAATAAAAGAAATATCTCTGCTATTGATTCTACAATGCAAATTGTCAGTATGAATATCTATTAAGGGATAAATTGTAAATTTTTCCTTTGTACATTTAAATTCTACTTTTATATTTTACTTTTCTTCTCCTGCATGAGTATTATTGCAAAAGGAAAGCTGGCCCATTTCTGATTTTTTATATTTGAATGAATGCAGCTTTTTTTTTAGTCTTCAGAAAATGAATCTTGATTGCCTGAATCCTGAATTGCACGATTCTTCACTGATCTGACAGATCTGCTTGTAAATATTCAGGGGACTCATTTGTGAATCAGGCAGCCTCTTAGTTCTACAAGCACAAGAATGAACTATTTGTGTTATATTGTGTGCCTCCATTGGTTGCTGAATGGCCATCGATGTTGAACTGGGAACAGAGCCAGTGCCCTGATTGTGCTGCTCATTTCATATCCTGACTTGTCTGCAGAAACATTGAGACTGTATAGATTTAAAGAATAATTCTAGGCAAGAAAATAAAACAGTCAGTGAACTGTTAATGATATCCAGCAAGCTCTGCTCAAGTCAAAAATTTCAACTAATTTATTTTAAAGAGAACTAACCACCAATGGGCATTTTTCATATTCTGAATTGTCACTCTTGAATTGTTACAATAGTACTGCCTTACGTCTCAGAGAGTATTTGATATTATATTACTTATTATTATTTATTTTTGCATTTTCTCCCTGTCAGGGAACCTGTGTGAGACTGAGTGGCCATCCTATTTATTGCCTAAGCTCAGTGCTATTAGGACACTTAAAACATTGTCATATAACAAATGTGTTGTCAAGTTTATGTGAAAGAAAATAAAAAGGTTGGTAACTCAGTATAGAAACCAATCAGCTGCCAGGTTATATAGGCGAGACTTAATTGAACAAGCTGAAGTTAGAAGTTGATTTGCTACCATGCACAGCTGTGCCAGATTCTGAGTGCATTTTAGTAAATCTACCACATAGTATCAATTATAAGCCCTGGGTTTTGGCAAAAAAAAAGTAAGCCTCCATAGGGAACCTACAGCCTGACATTGTATGGACATTTCAGTTCTGACAGGAAAAGAATACAAGTGCACAGCAATACTCACACCTATACCTGAGATGTAAGGCTGCACTATTACAGAAACTTATGAACTGTGTTGCTTTCTGTCTTCTAAGGTTCTTTGCGGTAAACGCAAGGAAGCCTCAAAACCTCTATCGTGTTTTAATGCTTTACTAAACAAAAAATGCTGCGCATACAATTGCAGGAAAAATAATTCACGGCATACAAAGTATCACAAAATATGCATACAATATACACATGCACAAAGCATTAAACAACATATGCAATATACTGTATATCAGGGGTGGACTGACAACTCATGGGGCCCCTGGGCAATAGGGGATCATGGGGCCCCTGTGTTCTTGCCCAAACTGAAAAAAGCCTATGAAAAAGGTACCGGGGGCGTCTCATGGGGCCCTCTACTGACCCCAGGCCCTCGGGTAGTGCCCGAGTTTCCAAATGGTCAGTCCGCCCCTGCTGTATATACACTAAACCGTTACTTAGCTTGTGTTTTTTCTGGTGATTGAGTCTTCTTCCTTTTATCCAGGATCTCTTTCCAGATTGCCCCCTGCTTCTTGGAGTCCTGCCAAACTACTTCTGCTTCCTCTGTACAGCACATCGTTGTGTTCAAGTCGTTTTCCCTCCCCCTACTTCCTGCCAGACTTACTTCCTGAGGGGGTTTGGGGTGGTATCCCCACATGGAAGAAAAATATATTTATAATATATTTTAAAAATATTCTTCCCAAATATATTGCCATATATTTGAAATACCACAATTTTGGCCATATTCAATATATATATATATATATATATATATATATATATATTGCATGTTGAAATGCGTTTTTATTACAAAATATCTGAAAAATATATTCAAATATTCAAATATATTATATGTCTTTAAAAATACAAATCTAAATTTTTGGAATGCGTGTACAAATATACTTAAAAACATATGTTAAAATGTCTTTTTTTATATATGTTAAAAAAAATCTGAAGAATATATTTTAAAAATATATTTTTAAAAATATTTTTTTTTCAAATATATTCTTCAGATTATTTGTCAGCGTAGCTTGGGCACAGGTAAAGGCAGATTGAAATAGTGTGCAGATTCACGGTTGGAGACCATGAAGTAGCTTGAGCACAGGTAAAGGCAGACTTGAACAATCTACAGGTTCACATCTGAGGACCATGAAGTAGCATGAGCACAAGTAAAGGCAGACTGGAACAGTCTACAGGTTCACAGGTGTGAACCAAAAAATGGCTTGAGTATGAGTAAAAGCAGATTAGAACAGTCTACAGGTTCATGGCTGGGGACCAGCCAAAGGAGGCTCTATTCACAGGATCATGACACACAATCAGTCCTTAGATGCAGCCCCTCAAGGCAGTACAGCATTCAGTTCAAAGGGTTCCAGGGGTAAGCAACTCCCCACTCATATCAGCTCACAGATCTATCCCCTTAGGGGAAAAAATACAATCTTCTCAGGGGTATTTAACAGCATCTCAGCCACCATCTGGGCAACCCCCCTTCCCCAGGGATTGGCAAGGTCCTGCTTAATATTTAAGCTGGTCAATTGAATTCTCCCTGCCTAAGTTCCAGAAATGTCTGCCAGGGATTGGCAAGGTCCTGCTCAATATTTAAGCTGGTCAATTGAATTCTCCCTGCCTAAGTTCCAGAAATGTCTTCTAGAGGAAAGGGGATGCAATCAAACTCCTAGTCTGCAAAGTCCTGAAAAGACCAGACCAAACAATCACTGCTCCTCTTATTATAGAAGACGCTGTATCTAAATGTGCTGGATAAGCATCTGACCTCCCATGTTCAAAATGCACCAGGGTTGCCGCTCAGTTGCGAGACTGGAAGCAAGTGGGGATCCCTGGAGTAGCAGTGTCTACATCAGTAATTTCCTGTTTCCAGGGGCATCAGTCAGGTATGGTATTTGCATAGTTACATGCAGGAATTCTTCTTTAATGTTTCATGATAGTATCTGTGGCTTGGAAGTGTGCAGCACCATGCTGGTTATGAGTTGCAGATCTACACATATATCTTATGTGTGTTCTGCCTCTACATACTGTGTTAAGGACTGTGTTTCAATGAACTAGAAGTCTTCTGCAACCCACCCACTGGTAAGTCCACAGTCTAAAGAAATCCTCTAACTGGGGTCCTCTCTATATTTGCACCAAAACAGTGGCAGTACTTGGGGCAACACTCTCAAGAATGGAGCTGCAACCAATCTTCCTGCCTTGAGTAGTTTTGGATATTATCTATGTTTCATGCAATTAATGTAATTCTAATCCCCCTAAGAAATGAGAAACTTTAAAAATTGCCAAAAAATATGATTTTCCAAAGAGAAAGCATCTTTGATCAAGGAAGAAGCTTTCATTATCCCATGTTTGAGTTGTTGAATAACTGATTAATTCCAAGTACAAAGAGACCTTGTTTTGTAACAAGAACTTGTGTAAAGAAATCTGAGGTGATGGAAGGATGGGAATTCATTAGAAACTTGTTTTTGTGTTTCTCGCTTTTTGCATTTGCAATAATACCCTCGAATGGATAATTAATGACTTTTAACATACATGACTCTGCACAAATTAATTCCAAAGCATTGCATTAGGAGAATTTTACCTTATCTTCTAATCATTTGTATAGCACATATCAGCTAAATGAGAATGGGTAACAAGAACCCTGTTAGAAATAAATATTCATTTGCTGCTTTATTGCACAATCCAGTAGATGAACTGACAGACGTGAAAGACAAATGGGAATAAAAGTATTTTTGCAGCCTTTGTACAACAGCACATATAAATTAATTAATGTTAAAAGAGCATAAAAAAATAAACAGTACAGTCTGTATTGGCTAAAATATTTTTAACGCATTGGCATGTATGTTGCTGTTCAAATCTTTATGTGAGTTGTGTATTTCCTCCACATTTGTACAGTAATCCATCATACGACTCCTGCATGTTGCTTTTGTACAGGAACGTCCTGTATTAAAGACCAGTCACTGCTGCTTCCTCTTCATGTATAGGATGACTGGTCTTATCTCCGCCCCCTTTAGTTTTCTGCAGGCAGCCTGTAGTGGAAGGACCTGCTGGGATGCATCCACAGTTCTGCTCACTGCACATGCACAATACAGAGATTATGTAACTGGTATTTTGTCAAGGTAATATCTAGGTTTTAAAAGACATTTAGTGCATGCATAATTAATTTTTATCCTATATGGCTATTGTGGCATATATTTAACAGAATGCTTTTGTGTCTGAGTTCAGTTTCAGTGATTAGACAAGCTTGCAAAGCCACTCGAAGCCAGACAGCTCATAGTTACCCCACCGGTATACAGAAAACAGGAGCTGGAGTCCCAACACCAATCTAAATGAGTTAGTAATCCAAAGGAGATGGACGCCGCTCAAACCAGCCCAATGAGTACTGGTATCAGTGTTGGCCTCAGCCGCTGCTCCAGCCATGCCCCCTATTATGTTTCATCCCACTCATTGAAGACCACAAAGGTGACCTCTGTGACCAAGCCCCAGTGGGTGGGGCAAAATGCATCAGTTGGCATAGCTAGAATGGCAGCTGAGGCCAACACTGATACCAATACTCATTAGGTTTGTTTGAGCGGCATCCATCTCCTTTGGATTAATAACAATTCTGAAGTTCAGCTTCAGTTAAAGTAAAGAAATGTCTAACTGAAGAGGCTGGGTAAACAACAGCTTTCTCCAATGGCTGTTTGGTGTGCTTCAAAAGGATGACCTTCAGGAAGTAGTGATCTTGATCCTTGAGTAAACATCTGATCAAAACAATTTTGGTGAGAGTTCTGCCCATTGCTTTATAACAAATCAGTGGTACTTCCCACATGGAAGAAAAATATATTTGACATATGTTTTAAAAATATTCTTCCCAAATACATATATATACTGCATGTTGAAATGTGTTTTTATTACAAAATATATGAAATATCCTTTTAAAATACATTTCAAATATAATGTATATCATTAAAAATACAAATGTACATTTTTGGAATGCATTTACAAATATATGTAAAAATATATGTTAAAATGACTTTTTTTATATGTTAAAAAAATCTGAAGAATATATTTTAAAAATATATATTTTTAAGAATATATATATTAAATATATTCTTCAGATTTTTTTAACATATACAAAAAGTCATTTTAACATATATTTTTACATATATTGGTAAATGCATTCCAAAAAGGTAGATTTGTATTTTCAAAGACACACAGTATATTTGAAATGTATTTTTAAAAATATTTTTCATATATTTTGTAATAAAAACACATTTCAGCATGCAGTATATCTATCTATCTATCTATCTATCTATCTATCTATCTATCTATCTATCTATCTATCTATATTTTTTTAAATATATTGAATATAGCCAAAATTGTAGTATTTCAAATATATGGCAATACATGTGGGAAGAATATTTTTAAAATATATTTCAAATATATTTATCTTTCATATGGGTTGCAATATTAAAAGTGGTAATACTGTATGAGTAAAGAAATACAATACTTTCTAAGATTGCCCTGACAACAGGATCACAAATCTGCAGTGATTTCACTGCAGGATATACAGTGTTGCCAGTATGCATGACTAGCATGTAATACAACTTTGGGGGGTGTCTCAGAAAAACAACCGCTGTAATGACACCAGTGAGAAACTGTAATTTTTCATTTATTTTCTCCATAGTTAGACTTTAACCACTTTACGGCAAGGCTATGTATTGAAGCACACTAGCTTTAGGCCCCTTTCACACGGGCGGTTAGATTTCAGCTTTTAGCTGGGGTTAGAGGAACTTGCCGCAGCTTAATGCAGACAATGCATCCCTATGGCTCTATTCACACTCCGTGTTTAGCAACATTTTCACAACATACGGTTTTATGCGTTTAGGAAAAATAAAGTTGACTGCGTCCAGGAGTGATGAACTGCAGCTATCTGTATATAAACAGAATTAATCGCAGTACAAAGAAAAAATAAGTAAACAGTTGCATTAGAAAAGGCAAGGATTTACTACCGCAGCTAAATGCAGCCACATGTAAGCACACATAAATGCAGATAAACGCAACGTACAGACGCAAGTGATCTCTGTGCCAGGAGTGTTGGAATTTCAAAATAAAAAAACCTGTATTTACAAGCTGCAGAACAACCGCCTGTGTGAAAGAGGCCTTAGTCTATCTTGGTTTATACTTAGTGCCAGTTATTACATTCGGTGGGGAGGCATGTATTGTTAAACCCTTATAAAAGATAACATAAGGCTCAGTTCACAAAGCTTTTGAACACAGATGAAAATAACTGCCACATTGTTGAAAATAAAGATCCTTGTTCCATTGTGTTAGCTTTGTAAATTGAGTCTATTGACTGTTCTAACATACTGTATTGCATGAGTAATTTTAGGTGGATTTGGAGGACCTAATTGTATAAATGAAGTCCTTTGACGCTTCATCAATACCTAAGATATACAGTATATTTCACTTTTCTCTCTTTGGTTATATCTTGTAGTTGAGGGTTTAGAGAATGTCATTTGCACAATACCATATTCCAACTGCAAAGTATGCGCAAGTGAGCTGTAAAATTGTAGCTCCTGGTTCCAGTAGAATGGGATCGGTAGGGAGAATACCCCTGAGCCTGAAGCATCTGTTATATTAAACTGCAAAAGACATTTTACTGTATATACAGCTGGTGGTGGAGCAGCTTAATTTGGAATGTTGAGTTGAACAGCAAAGGCATTTAACTGCGCACACATTTCAATACTTTCCCGTACTGCAAGATAATTAGATATTACTTAGTTCTATAGAATTTGAAAATAATTTTCCCCTTGATCAGCATATTCCTGTGACATTACCATCTATAACTGGCTTGCATGCAGTGCAGTCAACTGTGATCATTATTTCCCCATTGTAAAGAGCCTTGGGAAATGTTTACTTTGCTGGTTTAATTTTTAATGTAGACATAAAAGAATTTGAAAGAGAAATCTAGAATATACACAATTACTAGAAAATACATAATAGAACTGAATGCTACATTGAAATTTGATGCACACAAATGTGACATATTATGTAAAAGAAACAGTGAATTAATTTTTTTGCAGATGATGGTTAACATGTGCAGTTCTGCTGAGCAATATTTGCATATAAACTGATCATTCAACACGACCCCAATGTGAATAACAACAGTGTGAAAAAAAAAATACATTTGCAGTTTCAATACTGGAGCACCCAAAGCATCCCCATAGTGGTATGGGTTCTTAGGAAGGGTTGTTTCTCTATGGTTAAAATTGACATAGAATTCAAACAGATTGGGGCAAGCTGGATGTTATATTTTAAAGCAGAACTCCAGTTTAAATTAAAAAGCATTAGTCCACAGTGTTAAAAAATAAATACTGCAATCCTCACCTCCTCTCCAATGATGTCTGTGGAAAAAGTGCACTCCACCACCAGCTGCCAGTCCCCTTCCACATAAATAATGGCCAGCACACTTCCTGTAACCCTACTAGTTAAGATTTAGGATGCTAGGTAAATTCAGTTTAGCTCCTCTATAGCTAGCAGAGAAGTTGTTGATTACTTTAGTCTACTCAGTGTTTCATAGGCTGCTGTTCTGATTTTTTTTCCCCTGCATTCTAGAGGGTTCTAGAATCACAGTGAGAGGAAAGACAGAATGGCAGTCTGAATATTTATGGGGACCCAGCCAACACCTGGGAAGGTGTACCCTGTAGGTAGCTGGAGAGCCCATAAATAGTCTGGGGCCTGGAACAGGAGTGAGTGGGTTCTGGGTCCAGTCCTGTAAGAGGAGTCCCCAGCTTATGGGGGCTCTGTCTCTAAGGACAGTCTGCTGGAACATAGTTTGAAGGTCATCAAGGTCCCAGCCATAGAATAGCTGGGGAGGCTACTTCAAAGTCTGGTCTGAGATTTTGGTCTGGAGAGTTCACTGAAAAGTACCCAGTGGAAGTTGGAGGAGGTTGTCCAGCTGTGTTGTAGTATTGTGAATTTGTTTCTTCCTCACTGAAGAGTACCCTGTGGATTTTGGAAGGTGGCAATCAATGATCCTATAGCATTTTGGGTAATGACCTGAATGCAGAAACCTTGTGACTGTGCACAGTTCTCTGTTCTTCACAAAAGTCAGCACTAGTCATTACTCAGCCAGTGGTGATTCTCCTGAGAACTATATCTCATCTACTTCATCTGTTTTTTGTGACAAAGTGACAGATCAGTAGGAAGAGAAGTGTCCTCTACTAGTTCAGAATTTTGCTCCCCAAACCTCATTCAAGCTTATTCTGCAATAAAAACATAAACGACATCCCCTTGACTGTTATTGAGCCAGAGAGAAAAAAATGTTGTGCACCTGGCTGTGTTTGCACTAAATCTAGGGAAGGAAAAGCTCTCTCTGTTAGAAACAAATCTAGGAAGGAATCAGCTTATCAGCAGCTACTTAGGAGGTACATACACACCTTTCTGGGCTCACAATACAGTAATGCAGGCCCAGATAAGTAAGGGTCAGGGGCGGACTGACAACTCATAGGGCCCCCTGGCAATAGGGGATCATGGGACCCCTGTGTCCTTGCCCAAACTCAAAAAAGCCTATGAAAAAGGTACCAGGGGCATCTCATGGGGCCCCCTACTGACCCCGGGCCCTCGGGCAGTGCCCGAATTTCCAAATAGTCAGTCAGCCCCTGGTAAGGGTAGCTGTTTATTATTACCAGACCTTGTTTGATGTATATGGTGAACATCATGTTAGTGTTTTACATTTATTATATAGTATGCTCAGGAAGGATTGTTTAAACTCTGTTGTTCCAAGACTGAGTCCCTCCCCAAGGACCCGACAGGTGCTTGCCATTAGACATATACATTGCTGCACATGTGAACACTAGGTAAAACATATGCATATATTTATATATTATTATTTACAATTATATAATAATTTTTTTTCTCTCTCCTTTCAAGTTTGCCTTACGGTTCAGAATGGGTATTTTCTAGATGAGGTCGATTATACTAACTATGTTTATACTTTAAAATTGTATTTGACTGTCTATAATATTATGATTATCATAAGATGTTATTAACTACATATATTTAAATCTAGTTTGTGTATAACAAGTGGTTCTTCCGCAAAAAGCGTCAGCCATTGTAAACTAGGATCCTGTGTTCAGATACATGGTTACATTTCAAGCCATACTTTTGATTTTATAAGGCTTTTAGAATGTTCGTTGCATAATATATGTATATGACTACAATAAAATAATTACTTTTATGAATTGTTATACTTTTTGATAACATACGCAAGGAGGTACATTTAGAGTCCCAAATCCTAATTACTGCATCAAAAATTCTATTTCAGTAAAATATATAAACTTGCATCAAAAGTGTAATTGCACCTTTAGCACATTTTCTATATATGGTCCAGCACATGGAATGGAACTGAATGCCTCCTCTGTTCCTTGCTTTGCAGAGAAGGCATTTGCTATTGTACATTGAGAATACATATTGCACATCTTTCAAAATTTTGTATTAATAGGTCCAATATATCTAGCAATCATGGCTCTGTATTCTACGCCTAGTGCTAAGGTTTACATCTCTGGTTATCTTACCATTTCAGATGTCTAGTGGAACAAGGTCAGGATTGTCTCCTCTCTCTACTTATTATTTTTGCTCTTGTGATGGAGAATTTCAAGTGGAACTAAACTCTACAATACTTAACTTAGCTGCAACAGTCCAACACCCACAAGGTCCCTCACTGGCACCCTCTCCCCAGCCTTTTCTGGGTGCAAGTCTTTGGCCATCTTGATTGGCCAGTGCGAGATGATATAACTTCTACGTGTGCACAGGAGTTCAGTCTTCCCAGCACACAGGCACAGTGCCTGAATGTACTTTTTAAAGAAGATTTTAGGTTTATTTTTTTCAGAAGAGACAATTGCCTGCCTGCTTGTAATTTTTTGAAAAGAGACTTTGCTAAGTTCAAGCTTACCCATCTAAATATACACATATGTGGCTTACGGCCAAAGTTAAAAAAGCTATAGGTAATAAATAAACAGCTTTTATTAAATATAAAAATTAAGGAATGCTATCATTGTTTAAACATTACACATAGTATAACAGAAAATGCAAAAAAAGGAAATAAAGGCTGCAAAAATTGAAAATGAATGACAGGTTGCAAACGATAGCAGGACAACCCCCCACAAATTCTTCAGATATATTAAAAGTAAAAAGGTTCGGTCCGAGCATGTAGGCCCTTTACAAAATAATCTAGAGTGGGTGACTGGGGACAAAGAAAAGGCAAATTTATTAAATACCTTCTTCAGCTCTGTGTATACAAAGGAGCATTGGGGAGCTCTTGTCCATAATGGGCATGGTATTGACACAGTGCCAGATGTTTCACATTGGCTCACAATTGATATGATCCAGAAATATTTAGACAGAATAAATGTAAAAAAGCACCTGGACTGGATGGCATACACCCACAGGTCCTTAAAGGATTGAGCTCCTTCATATCAAAGCCATTGTTTCTCATTTTTATGGACTCTATAATGACTGGCATAGTACCACTGGATTAGCGTAAGGTCAATGTGGTACCAATATTTAAAAAGGGATCAAAATCTTTACCAAGTAATTATAGACCTGTTAGTTTAACTTCTATAGTTGGGAAGATACTGGAGAGTTTAATGAAATATCACATAGATGAGTTCTTGCTGGGAAAAAATATTTTAAGCAACAGACAGCATGGATTCATGAAAGACAGAAGTTGTCAAACAAATCTGATTTCTTTCTATGAGGAGCGAGCAAAAACTTGGACAGAGGGGTGGCTGTGGACGTGGTATACTTGGATTTTGCAAAAGCATTTGACACAGTTCCCTACACATGGCTAATGTGTAAAGTAAAGTCTACAGGCTTGGAAAAATCTGTATGTAAATGAATAGAAAACTGGCTAACAGATGATATTCAGAGAGTAGTGGTTAATGATTCATACTCTGAATGGTCTAGGGTTGTCAGTGGTGTACCCCAAGGTTCAGTGTTGGGACCCTTACTTTTTAATATATTTATGAGAGATATCATTTTACATCTGTACAAATCATTAGTAAGACCTCATCTGGAATATGCAGTTCAGTTTTGGGCACCAATTCACAAAAAGAACATTGGGGAACTGGAGAAAGTACATAAAAGGGCAACCAAACAGATAAGAGGCATGGAGGAACTCAGCTATGAGGAAATATTAGAGGAACTGAATGTATTCTCTCTTTAGAAGAGGAGATTAAGGGGGGATGTGATCAACATGTATAAATACATCAGTGGCTCATATAGTGAACTCGGGATAGAGTTATTCACCCTGAGGTCATCACAGAGGACAAGGGGGCACTCTTTACATCTGGAGGAAAAGAAATGTAATCTCCAAATATGGAAAGGTTTCTTCACAGTAAGAGCTGTGAGAATGTGGAATAGACTCCCTCAAGAGTTGGTTCTGGCCAGCTCAGTGGATTGCTTTAAAAAAGGCCTGGATTCTTGCTTGGATACAGAGAATATAACTGGATACTAACATTTATGGGTAAAGGTGATCCAGAAAATATCTGATTGTTTCTCCAGGGATTAGGAAGGAATTTTTTCCCCTGCAGGAGGAAATTGGATCATGCTTTGCTGAGTTTTTTGCCTTCCGCTGGATCAACTGTGGGTGTAGGATTATAACTTTTTTTTTATGGTTGAACTGAATGGACTTTTGTCTTTTTTCAGCCAGAGTAACTATGTATATGTAACTATGTATACAGCATTAGGATAAATGTTGAACACCACACTAGGGGAAAGATTTACTAAAAGTGGAGCACTCAGAATCTGGTGCAGCTGTGCATAGTAGCCAATCACCTTCTAACTTCAGCTTGTTCAATTAGGCTTTCACAAGAAGTGTACCAGATTTTTCACTCTCCAGTTTTAGTAAATCTCCCACTATTGGTCTTTATGTAATCTGGGCCCATTATGGATAAATAAAGTTTGTCAGTATTTCATATTATAAAGTTAATGACTTCTAATTTCTAATACTAAATCTAGGTTTTGTCGGTACTATCAAAAGGAAGCTGCAAGATGTTTTCCACATTGTTGGGCTGGTAAAGGGTGTCCCATACCTGGGTATTAAAACTGCCTACTCTTCCAAACAGGTATTTTCTTGTAACGTACCTGTCTATGATTTCTCAGATTCAGCAGTGTTGTAAAGACAAAAAGAATGCTAATCCTTTTGCATTCTGGGCTAGAAGGACCATTATTCTATAGGTAATAATGATTCTCCCAAGGATGTTATACTTATTTTGTACAGTTGTTCTCCCTTCTACCTATATCATTCTTTTATAAAATTAAATATGCTATATCTCATTATATCTAGCAAGGGGAAAAAGCAGATTTAATTGGAGTCTGCTGAAGAGGACTAAAATAGTAAAGGGGCTCCAACTTCCTGAACTACCAAGGACATTACTTTAGATCAGTTGAAACTCTGGTGGAACCCAAAGTATATAAAAAGATATGTCCACATGGAAAGTGAATTAAAAGTGACCTTCGTTCACTTTTGAGAGCCTCCCTTTTGAACATCAAGTCTAAATTAGCACAAAACAAAGTCAAGAAACATTCATTTTTAAATATTAGAATATCCAGTTACTACTTTTTCTGTACTGATTCCCAATATATGTCTAGACAATTGGATAGTGGCAGGTGTGACAAAACTTGGTGATTTGCTTGAGGATAAAGTATTTGATTTTTTTTTTTCAAATGTAACTGTAAAACATGATCTTTCGGGGATCTCATTAATGATGTCCAAATGAGACATTGCCCTTCAAATATCTCTCTACTTAATATACAAATTTTACCCAAGTCTTCTCAATCTATAACAACCCAAACTCAAAGATTTACAGATATTTCCTTTTTCTATATGCTTTTCATAATGACTTTAACAAATCAAATTCTATGCTGAAAAGCGGTTGTGGTCAAGAGCTTGCATATGGTCTAGCAAGGCAGCTCATTACACATTACAACTGTATCAGCACCGAAAGTTTTACTCAGATGGTACTATACCCCTTCAAGTATGTCTAAATTAGTTTTAAATGACCTTTTTTATCACTTTGGTAGTAAGGTATGATGTTCCTGGAAGTCCACTGAACTTACTAGGAATGGGCTTGAAGCAATTCCATAAAACAAAGAGGTTGATAATCTTTCTTTCCTTAAAGGTGAAACTGAAAAAGCTATTTAATTCATTTTTATTATTTAAAGCGAACTCACCCAATGCATGTTTTCATTCTTTATTTGGTTGAGGAATCACTTAGAAAACACCCCCTAGAATTTCTAGCCACGGTCATCTTGAGAAAGGGCAGATGATTCATAAGGCATTTACTTCTTGGAATCCATCTGTCCTTTGCTCAAACAGGCAGGAGGGTGTGATTAGCTGAGAAAGCCCTTCCTCCCCTCCTCCAGATGAAATATAAAAACACCCATAAAGACTCCTGGGATGTATGACATCATTTTTGGCCCACAACCAGGAAGCAACTGAAGAAATGTAAAAAAAATTTAAACAAATAAATATACCTTCCTATCTACAGTATTTACTAATGCTAGCAGAATAAGGATTAAAATAGTTAATGTTGAGTGGCAGAGTTTATTTTCGCTTTATCAGACTGTGGAAACACCTTCCTTTACATTAAAGGATAAATGCACCTTTGGGAATATGTTACATGTTCCAACCATTTTTAGGGTGGAACATATAACATGTTCTCAATGCTGCAGCCGCTGCCCCCCCCCTTTCCTGTGACAGAAGTATGGGGAGAGTTCTCCATACTAGCTGTCGCTTTTTAAAAACAGCGCTGCCATGAGGGGCTCCACCCACACAGAGGCATCATTCATTCACAGAGTTCTGTCAATGAGTGAACTACAAGTCCCAACAGCCTCAGCGGCTGCCAGCTTGTAGTTCTCATTGAACTACCACAGTGCTGTGGAGCGCCATGGTAGTTCATTGAATCTTCCTTTCAGTATATACTGAGAGGTCTACAGGAGATCTGCATGGCACCAGCAATCTGCTGATCGCTGATCCAATGCTTTATTATTATGCAATGTATTATTTTTGGTCAAAAGGTGAACTTATCCTTTAAACTCCATTAACCATTATTAAAGAGTTAGTTCACTTTTACCAAAAAGATGTCTATTTAGATAAGGGATGTCTGATGATGAAAACAAGTGGTGCAACTTTTATCAGAATTGAATAATGCCCTTGCTGTAGGTGTAGGACATATATGTATCTCATGAAGCCTGACCTCAGAAACTCCTAGGATGCTGCTAAGGGAGGCCTAGCTATTCACTATCAGAGGAGCGAGCTCTTTCTCTGATTTAAACCTCCTCACATGCATTTTCTTTCCCCTGATGCAGTAGCTCTGAGCTCAGAGTTTGAGAGCTTACTCCTCTGATGGTGAGGGTGAATATTAATAGCTAGGCCGTGCTTAGCAACATCCTAGCAACGTCCTGGGAAGTTTCAGGTCAGGCTTCATGAGGTATTTAAATGGCCTATACCTATAACGAGGGCATTATTCAACTTTAGCCAAAGCTACATAGTTTGTGTCTATCTAGAGACCGCTGTCTGCATTGACAGTTTTTTTTTCTAATGGTGAACTAAGCCTTTAACAAGAGAACAACTTTGAATTCTTACACATTTGAAAAGATGAAGCCCTATCAAAATTCTATTCTTTATGGGCACTATTGATTTCTTACCCAAAATACTTTACATTTGAAGGTTATTTGATTGCTAACCTTCTTTATTAAACTATACATATCCATACCTGAAAGAGAGCCCATTATGCAGATATTTGCCTTAAGATGTCTTTTTATGGCCTTGAGCTATATCGTAATACCTGTGAACTGGACCATGTTTTACCCTTCCAACTGTTTGTTCTTTATCTATGATTGCCTTTGCTGACCCTTTATTATGAATATATATTACTCCAGGGAGACGTATAGCTGGCATAAATTCTTGGTTTATGAAATCTCCTTCTGGGAAGCAAATACACGCTACCCTATATTAAGAAGTAATCTGTTTATTTTTTCTACAATAAGCCTGTACAATTTGCAACTGATTATAATTATGCCTTGGCACTGACTTCTCAATTGTTTTAATGTAATGTATTCTTCTAAAATGTTCAATACAAATTAATGTTTTAAACTCAGTCATGGGAAAAAGAAAACCTCCAAGGTACATTTTTGCTCTCCATCAGGTACATCTCTATAGAGATGGCTCTTTACTGAGACTATAAAAAGGTAATCCAGTGTTCTGACTGGTACGTTGACAACAAATCCTGGAACTTAGAACAGAATGGCTACAAAAACTGCATGGAGGGCACAGTGCAGAGCCATTAGACAAAAGACTAGAGTCCTATCCAGAGGCACATGAGAAGATAATTAGATCTTGGCTGCTCTGAAACCTATAAATGTCAGTTTTAGGTGTATTTGAAAGTCAAAGAGCTACTAGATGGTGGTGTAACTCAAAGTCCTGCAAGGCTGGATAGAGATATTTCCCATTCCATTTTGGGGACATACCAAACCCAATGATCTTATCTTGTTATACTGTATCTGTGCAGGCAAAAGATTCCAAGAATGACCTCTAACAAAGGTAAGTGGTGTTTATTGATATAGTTATTTAGGATATAAACAAAGAATATCCAGTAAGCCTGTTTTCCCACAGCTTTGTTCCAGAAAAATATAACACAAAGAGCATTGGGCCACCATGACTCATTTTCCCTTTGGGTGGAATTAATTTAAATGAAAAGAAATCCAGTAGTATTTCTATGATGGGACAGTTGTGGGGTGTAGGAGAGGAGTGCAGACCAATGGCAAAGTTAGAAATTCTTTCACCCGGGGCAAAGACTCAGTTTAGCATACCCCCCCCCCCTTCCTAAAGAGGACAGTGTCAGTGGGGCAGTGGATGGTGTCAGGAGTTTTGTTTTTAATTAAATTTTTTCAATTATTTTTTACAATATTATTTTTCATGTTTTTTGCAGTTTTTAGGAGCCCTGCTGGGGGTCTGTGGTAAAATATAAGCGTCTAAACAGACTCCTGATGTTTCACCTTTGAGATAGAGAAAGGGACAGAGAACAGATTCCCCAGTCCCTTTACATGCAGCCTCAGCTGCACTGGACAGTAAATGAACAGAAGGCTCTATACAGAACGGATTCCTGTTTATTCACAAACCAAAGCATAGTAAACATAGTGTACTATGGGTGTACTAGGGGAGGCTGAGCAACAGAAGGAAGAGGAACCTGCAGAGGAGGGGCAGTGGGGGCGGCATTTAGTGGAACCAGTGGGCTGTATTTTCCTCTTGCAGCAGATGAATGCCGGCAAGAGGGAGAAGAGGAGAATCCAGCTTCCAGCTCCTGCAAGAGGAAAATACAGCCCATTGGTTCCACTAAATGCCACCCCTTTAATGATTGTGTGCAGGAGGGACATGGAAGTTGTACATAACAGCCATCATGTTAAGGTTTCAACCATTTTGTTTTCATGAGCAGTGACCTTCTTCCCTCCCCCTTCTTACAAACAATGGAATTTGTAGCTGTATGTTCTAACAAACTTCAAAAGAGCCTCTTATCTTAACTAAAACACACGCCAGAGGCCAGAGTCCAGGCCTGGATGACAGCTGTAAACAGCTAATTAGTCTTTGCAGGATGTCTGTTTCCAAAACCATGAAAAACTCTTCCCTCTGCCTTATGGTAAAACCATAATAGCTCAGTCATGCCTGTCACACATGACCTGTAAGGCCACTAAAGCTCTAGGAATGCAGAATTTGCAATAAAACATCTATTCCCCTACTTAACAATTCCACACACAATTCCTAAAATCCAACAGGAACAGGACACATGCCAAATAATTCAAGGCCATACATGACTACCCTAGCACATAAAAAAGGGGAGAAAGAAGTCTCCTTCCTCCTGGGTGACAAAGGTACGCTGTGTTTGGTATCCCTGAATACAAAATATAATTCTGAATAATATTCTTCCATTTTCTAGAATACCACCTGCCCGTATTGGAAGTTATTAATATTAGTGTAAAACTGTATTTGGGAATTGGTCAGAAATGTGGTGGCCACCCAGCACCCATTCCTTAAACTGGATTATTGGTCAGGTGGTCTCTGGTGACACCCCTTTGATCTCACAGAAAAGGGGATGACAGGACCTGGTAAGCAAGCTCTCATTTCAACCAAGGAACACCCAAGAGAGGCACGGCAATGTTTTTGTGTGGACAATTGAACTCTGCTACAACCAGGACTTTGCAAGTATTTTCCATTTTCACCTCCTTTCATGTCTCTGTTGCATTATTGTTCTCTTTATCTCTTTGTAACATCTTTTATCTGTAAACATCTTATTTGCACCATTTTGACCTTTTCAGTATTAAACCCTATTTGGAAATGTGTTGAAATTGTCTCTAAAGCTTTTAATGCAAACTAAAAGATCCCTGTCTCTGGAAGAGTGCTATTATAAAATATTAATCCTATGAATATACCTGTCTGTGGTGACAGTGTGTGTTGCAGACATTTATGCTAAAATCATAGTGTTATTGCTAAGATTTGTGAGTTTCTTTCTTCTCAGTAAAAAGGCAGTGATGACTGTTTAAAGGGTTAATTGTTTAATAAATTAACCCAGTGACAATCGCTCTCAGGCTGCTGGCACACAGATTGTGGACCCGCGAGCTGGAAAGTCTTTATGCAAGGTGCAGCTGAGAGTGGCATTGTTACGTAAGTGACATCGCGGTGTGAGATTGGCTGGTCCTTTGTCACAAGTTGGTGAGAAGGGCAGGGGTCGGGCACCGCGTTCACAGGTGGTATTGGCCTGTACTAATTAATTCTTTTTTTAAAGGATAAAAGCTTCCAAGATATATTCTTTTAGTTTATATTTTTACAATGAAGAACATATTTAGTAAAATAATTTAAGGCCAACTACAGCTAATGTTTTTAGTTTTTGATATGGTGTAGAAAGGTTGGAACCCTTGCTAATATGTTAATGCTGAATTTTAGCAAATCTTTCTTCACTTCCTTTGGGTTTGAATGACATCAGACAAAGTAGGGAGTGGGGGATGTCTCTTGTCTATTTTGATGGACATCAAAGAGAAAAGGAAGTGAGGGGAAATCCCACCAAAGTGAACACAGAAAAAAAACACAGTTTCTAGTAGTGTGAGGAAGGTTAATGCTGTCACTCTCTGCCCAGTTGATGGAAGCCAGACAGAACAGAATTGAGTGCAATCTACTCTATTGAGACACATTTAAATTTTGACAGAAAGTCTTCACAGGGAGCATTAAAATCCATACCAGACCTGAAGGGCCTGGTATGGATGGGGTGGGTGGGACCCCACACCAGTTATATTTTCTTATTTTTTAATTGCTGGCAATTCTTTTTTTTTTACATTTAGCTGTCATTGGGATAACCACTGACAGCTGATGAGTAATCAGTTGTTAAGGACGCGGCGGATGGCTTCTCAGCCCTCTCCTTAACAACCAGCTATTCTTCAAAAGAATTTGGATTGGTCAATACATTTTCGACTGATTCAATTTGAAATCATTCTGAAAACTTTAAATACATTAGCAAAATGATAAACAAAACAAAATGAATTTCAAAACGAATCCATGAAACGAAATTAGTAGCATAACAAATTTATCTGAAACAAAACAAAATACATTTTTCCATTCTGCATATGTCTATGCTGTAGTTGCCCTCACTCGCTGAATGCAACATCTTTTCAAACTGCAGATCAACATTATTGTTAGTTTACAGAAACTGCTATAAAGTGTTAGACCAGTGGAAACAAGCTATGAAAATCCCAACATATGCAAAACCCACCCATAAGCTATAAGGTGAGAGGCTCACCCAGACGGTGGTCGAATTGTCATATCCACTTGCACACAAATATCAGCACGAGTGTGTGTCATCTAAGTGTTACCATCGGCATATATTGGACTTTAAGAGCACTGATTTTGTTGTTTTTGTATTGTGGTTTCACTATAGTATGTTCACTATATGCACGCGTGATTTTATATATTATTTACACTGAATGGATTTGTATAAAGAGATATATATGTTTTCCATATGATTTAGGTCATTATAATTATTTTTGAAGATTGTATTTGATCAGCATCAATTGTTTTCAATTATCACCATCACATTTTGTGTTCACATATAATTGTTTGGATTTTTGCATGAAATCACTTGGTCAATAGTTGATTTGGCATCTTTCAGTAATTGATATACTTGGTACATATTTATATGCTTGTTTATTATGTGAGTAGCGCTACATTACAATTTGTTATTCATATAGCGTGAGAAAAATGCTGCCGATAATGGAAATTGTATTTACTTTGTGATCTGCTGTGTCAATAGACACAGCTGATCACATGGTAAAAGGCCGCTGTGACTAGCTTTTTACCTTGTCATGTGATCAGCTGATCAACAGCTCCTCTGGGGCGTGCAGGGGGCGCATTCTGGGAGGACGTCCATGGATGCCCTCCCAGAACTGGACAACCTTGATGTAACTGCCTATCGGCAATAGCGCGGTTGGCAAGCGGTTAAGTTCCAGTGTAACCTAATCATAATGTGTAACTTTGCTGTATGGGACATATTGGTTTGTTCATTGTTTGTTTTTTGGGTGGAGTTAAAATGTTTTGGGTGGAGTGGGTGGTATAAAGTATTTGTATAAAGAGATATATATGTTTTCCATATGATTTAGGTCATTATAATTATTTTTGAAGATTGTATTTGATCAGCATCAATTGTTTTCAATTATCACCATCACATTTTGTGTTCACATATAATTGTTTGGATTTTTGCATGAAATCACTTTGTTAATAGTTGATTTGGCATCTTTCACTAATTGATATACTTGGTACATAATTATATGCACTTGTTTATTATGTGAGTAGCGCTACATTACAATTTGTTATTTATATGTCTATGGTAATCATTGGTATGTGATTTAATGTTAGCAGCTTCTCTTCTCTATATATAGAGTTGAACACTAGTGAGCGCAGGAGGTTCACATCATAATTTTTCTCACGCTGTCACAGTGTGAAGAAAGTACTGCCGATAACCGGCAAATGTGACAGAGGAGATCTGCACTGATAATCAGGGCACTAATGCCGCCCAGCAGTGCCACTCAGCAGTACCCAGCAGTGTCACTTATCAGTACCCAGCAGTACCACCCATCATTGCCCAGCAGTGCCACCCATCAGTGTCCAGCAGTGTCACTCATCAGTGCCCAGCAGTGCCACCTATCAGTGCTGCCCAGGAGTACCACCCATCAATGCCCAGCAGTGCCACACATCAGTGCCCAGCAGTGCCACCAGTCAGCGCCTCCATTCAGTGCCATCAGTCAGTTCCGCCAGTCAGTGCTGCCCATCAGTGCCCATAAGTACCACTTATCAGTTGTCATCAGTTCAGCCTCTCAGTGCCCATCATTTCTGCATATCAGTGCATCATCAGTGCCTCATCAATGCCCACCAGTGCTGCCTCAACAGTGCCGCCTCATGAGTGCCACCTCATCAGTGCAGCCCATCAGTGCCCATCAGTTCTACCTATCACTGCTGCCTCATCAGTGCCCATCAGTGCTGCCTATCAGTGCAGCCTCATCAATGCACATCAGTGAAGGAGAAAAAATACCTGTTTGCAAAATTTTATAATAGAAGCAAGGAAAACCTTTTTTTTCCAAATTTTTTGCTCATTTTTTGTTTATAGTACAAAAAATAAAAATCCCAGTGGAAATTAACCACTTCCATACCGGGCACTTTTAGCCCCTTCCGACCAATTTTCAGGTTTCAGCACTCTCACACTTTGAATGACAATTGCGCGGTCATACAACATTGTACCCAAACTAAAATTTTATCATTTTCTTCACACAACTAGAGCTTTCTTTTGGTGGTATTTAATCACCGCTGGGGTTTTTATTTTTTGCTAAATTAACAAAAAAAGACCACAAATTTTTAAAATAAAAAACACGTTTATCTTTGTTTCTGTTATAAAAGTTTGCAAATAAATAATTGTTCTTCATAAATTTAGGCCAAAATGTATTCTACTACATGTCTTTGGTGAAAATAACCCAAATTAGTGTTTATTATTTAGTTTGTAGGAAAGTTATAGAGTTCACAAACTATGGGATAGATCTGAATATTGATCAATCCTGAAGTACTGACAGCCAATCTAATTTCTTGAGGTCCAAGAATGTCAGAACAGTACAGATATCCCCCAAATGACCCCCTTTTGCAAAGTAGACAGTCTGACGTACTTCATAAGAGGCATGGTGAGATTTTTGAAGTTGTAATTTTTTTGTAATAATTTTTCGGAAATTAAGAAATAAAAAAAATGATTTTTACTATTTTTTTTTACATACTGTCACCAGTGCAGTACAGCGTCATCATATAACTGGCATGGCGGTGATCAGGGACACTGACTGGTGACAGTATGAAAAAAAAATAGATAATATTTTTTTAATTTTTTTAAAATATTTTATTATTTTTTAATAAATTTTTTCTCTTTTTTTAAGATTTTTTATTTCGTATTTCACTGTGACCAAAGTAGTATAATGTTACCATAGTAACATTGTACTACTTTGTGGAAGTGATCTATATATTTATTTATTTATTTTTTACACACTTTGCTTATAGCAAAGAATTACTTTGCTATATGCAAGCATTTACCTGAATGAAATCGATTCATTCAGGGTTTTTTTTTTTCTTAACTGTGATTTGGCAACAGCTATTCACATGACACAGCTGGGCTGTGATTGGCCCAGCTTGTGCATGTGATCGCTGTGGCCATTCACAGCTAGCCACACTTGTATACAATGGATGGCATGATAGGAAACCATCCAACTGTATGGTTTCCAGAATACAACTGTCATGTGACCTGATGTGATTGGTCACAGCAGGTCACATAGTACTGGCAACAGGGCCGGTATACAGATCTGTCATCGGCCATGTCCGAGGTACACGGCCGGTGACAGATCGCGGCGCTGCGCGGCTCTGCTGGCATGCAAACTGCGCATGCCTGAAAGGACACCATATGGCGTCCACCCGGAGGGACGAGGGTTTTTGCCGCCCACCATTCGGCCATAGACCGGGCGGGAACCGGTTAAATAACACCAAAAGAAAGCTTTATGTGTGTGAAAAAAATTATAAAAAGTCATATGGGTACAGTGCTGCATGACTGCACAATTGTCATTCAAAGTGAAACAACACTGAAAGCTGAAAATTGCCCTGGGCAGGAAGGGGGTGAAAGTGCCCTGTAGGCATCTGAGAGCTAAAAAACTAAAATTCTATTTAATTATCTTTAATATTCAAAGAAAGCACACCCATGCATCCATGTCTACATGCTTTATTTTGCTGAGAAATCACTTTGAAACAAACCTTCGTTTTCTGGCTGTGGCTGTCTTCAGCAAGGGCACATGATTCATGTAGCATTTACTGCCTAGAATCCATCTGCCCTTAACTCATACATACAGGCAGGAGGGTGTGCTTAGCTGAGAAAGCTCCTCTCCCTCTTCTGGGGTGCATGACATAATTCTGGCCTAGGATAGAAACCTGGAAGTAACTGAGGAAATATTTAAAAAAATGTTTAACAAGAGTAAATATAATATATATTTCTATCTGTTCACTGAAGCTTATAGCATACAGATTAAAATAGTAAAATAGTCAATGTTAATTGGTAGAGTTTAGTTTCACTTTAAACATTTTTTTTGCTTTGGATAGAGTTAAGAAGGATTGAAATCCCTATCAGGGTTTTATTCCTAACTGTGTCTCTGCTAGGTAGATTTATATTTCGAACCTTTTCTCAAAGTTGAGTCAACTGAAGTACATGTGACACGTTTGTTGTTATTATGTGATGTTTAGACATAATTGTTTATCATTATGACTATGTTTTATTATTTTTTTTTATTGTATCCCTGATTAAGGAGGATGGGTGTTGACCTCCCTCCCAAATATGTTGCCAATTTTCATTTAACTTTTTTAGCAACAATTCAAATTCATAGTCATATGGAGTTTTAATCATTCCTCACTCTATCAAAAAAAACAAAACAAAAAAAAAGTTTTGGGAAAACACGAAACTAATTTGCCCAATAAATAAAATGTAACAAAAAAAACCTACTGTAGTAAAATAGGAAGAATCCTTGTGCAAAATGGTGTACATTAACAGTGCATGTAAGGCAATCAGGAATAGACACATTTAACACAAATAATGCATATTTTAACTGTTACTGATGTGCCTTGATTTTTAGGATATTTCCCTTAAAATTTTCTCTGGTTTTCCATGACGTCTAAGTATTCCACATCATCTCCACTTTTCTGCAATCTAAATTCAGTTGCTACCATCACCATGTATGCTCTCTGGGCTATTTAATTTGATAGTTATCATAGTGTAATCACATTTAACATGCAAAGCAAACATAATTCTAATCTTAATTTTACTTATAATTGAAATGTATAGTTTGAGATTCAGGGATTAGTTTAGTACAGTTTAATGTGATAAAGCAAATAGTATAAAAAAACGAACCTTTATCATGTATTTCCACATTAGAATCAACAGGACACTTCAACACATATGACAGTATCTAGGCACTTCTAGCCATAAAGGAGACTGTCAGGCGTATAGTAGACATATCCCACCTGCTTCGGCTTCTAATTATTGGATTATTTTATTCAGGGGAGGGGTCCTGAAATAGGAAGTACCGTTCCACAGTATATATAAGTGTGTGTGTGTGTGTATATATATATATATATATATATATATATATATATATATATATATATACAGGGATTAGACAAAAAAATGGAAATGCTACATGATTTGCAGGCGTGAAAGTGACATGTTTCGCATTGAAAGTAGAAGTGAGGTAACATTTTTTTGCTTCTACTGTGTGATAAGACACCTAGTTAACAAGCGGGAAGCCTCACTTTGTCATTCACTGTGTGGGCTGCTAGTAATAAATTGGGCAAATTGTTGCCCAATGTGCAATGCACGTGTGCCAACATGCTTATGATCAAGCTTAGATGAGCAGCCAGCCATAGCTAAAAAGATAGGAACTGGGATGCAGGTGCACACACAGCACGATGCAGATGGATGGGATGAGTTTTGCCCATTTGGCCATAAAGCACTATGTAGTACCTCACTAGCCTAGGATGCTAGGTACAGGGGCCGACTGACAACTCATGGGGCCCCCGGGCAATAGGGGATCATGGGGCCCCTGTGTCCTTGCCCAAACTCAAAAAAGCCTATGAAAAAGGTACCAGGGGCATCTCATGGGGCCCCCTACTGACCCCGGGCCCTCGGGCAGTGCCCGAGTTTCCAAATGGTCAGCCTGCCCCTGGCTAGGTACATTTAGTTTTTTGGCTCCTTTTGTAATTAGAGAAGCAGTAAGTGTTTTGTTTGGTCTGGCCTGTGAAGGGTTTCACAGGCTGTACGTTTGAATATTTACCCCTGCCTCTAGAGCTTAGGGGGGAGAATTCAAATAACCAGCCTGAATCTTTGATGGTCTGATGTGCTGAAGCACTCTGTCCATCGTTTGGGACCTGCTAGAGACCTACGGCAGATCTACACTGGCACTGTTGTGCAAATGCAATGTGATTAGAAGTATATGGAAAATTTAGTTTGATCTGTACACGCACATTAGTGCATTTGCAAAGCAAACACAGTCCTGTGACTTCTTAATTGGGCACCCGCGCATGTGCCGATCTGCTGCAGGACTCTGCCAGGTCCCAAAGGATTCTACACATCTGTATACATGTAGTTCAGGCACAATGTAATTCTGGCCTAGACCTAGTCCCTGATGCACAAAAAAGAAAAAGAAAGAAAAAGAAAACTATCCAATTGTCGGAGAGTGTGGGAGCTGGAGCCAGATACAAACAATTAGGTTTTGAGGGTGAACGTCTGCTTTATAGTAGGCAGTATCCCTTTTCCAAGTTGCCCATGTCTGTAGAACCTCAATTAATGGAAACTGTCAACATGTCATCAACGTATCATTTTATGGTTGTTTTTGGCATTCTTTTTGTGTTACACTGTAAACCAATTTAAGAATGAAAACAACCAAACAACATTGCACCTGTGGTTTGATAGAGCCCAGAAAAAAATTAATTGAGTAAAAATGAGTAAAAATGGTAAATGATGTCTGTACTAGCACAGTGGAAATCATATTAACTCCTTTGAAGTGTTACAACTTGCAGCTACAAAATCTATTGCTGTTCTAATGATTGAAAACAATGTCATTTAAGACGTTTTTCCTCCCTTTATAACTTTCTGGAGGTTGATAAACAGAACTCAAGATACACACACAACTACTTTTCATTCATATGTGACAGAATATCTCATATGGGGGAGATTCACTAGAGACATTTGAAACTTTTTTTAAAATATGGTCTACCTCTTTTCCCCCGAAGGACAAAATCACAGAATTTCAATCTTGGCAGAGTATAAAAACAGGAATAAAATTTACATGCCTTCTGAAAATGAAACAAGCTTTGAGCAATGACTATACCTTATATATGTATTTTTTAAATCTTTGTGATTTCAGAGAAAGTTGGTATTGGTTGGTATGGGTTCCAACACTTTACCATATTAGCAAACGTGACTAATTGGCAAAATCCAGGCAACTAGTAAAGTCAGTAACTGACCTGGTAAAGTTGTCAAAAGCAAATAAGCAAATTATATATTCCACCAGAAGTGTACTAACGCCTAGAACAAAAGAACTAGTGTATAAACCCAAGAATCTATCCCCTGATGACTTCCCCCTGTGATGAAAAGTGTCAGGTAGAGCCTAGCCGTGATGTCATGATGTCGGCCAGCTGCTTTGTTGCGGTATTTAAAGGCTTATCTCTCTTATCATATTGTGAATATCTTTTTATGAGTAAATGGAAATTGGTTATTGCAGTTTTACACAATTTATTTTCTCCTCCTTCATGGTTCTGGTCCTTCATCTGAGTATGATTTGAGGTTGCCGGTGGATTGCCATTGATTAAACTTGTGAAGTACAGATGAAATGTTCAGTTTCATTTATACTGCAGAACTCTTATACAACCCCAATTCCACAAAAGTTGGGGTGTTGTGTAAAATCTACATACAAAGAGAATGCAATGCAACAAATACAATAATTTGCAAATCTCATAAAATCATATTTTACTCACAATAGTAAAAAGAAAACATACCGAATGATTAAACTGAGAAAATGTACCATTTTAAGAAAAAAATACGGTAATCTTGCCCCCTTTTTGAAAATTGGTACCATGTTAGCTTTTCAACAATCAGCTGGTATAATTCCAGTCAATTAGCTTGTAGGCAGTAGTAAATTGAGTTAGACTGCCAAGGTCAGGGAAGGGTTAAATCTTACCACCAGTTTCCCAAGCTTTTTGAGTCCTGCCTTCCTTCCCATTTGATATAAATACAGGGGGGAAGGCTGGCTGTAAGAGTAATTGAAAACAGGACCATATGGAGGGTCCATGTCACTTGAGAAAATTTAACCTTGTCTGCCACCCCGAGGGACTCACCAATTATGGTCTTTGCCAGTTTGGGACTCTCACCTATACAGGTATGCCTGGGTAGCCACAGAATATTTAGTTAGGAATTGGACTGTGTTGCACTTTGAACTGCTATGCTCCGAAAGTGCTTCAAGTAAAGTAAGTAAAGTTTAATTGACTGTTCTGGAGTCTGCTCTGAAAGGTATTCAAAGGGGTGCATGGTGGTAAATGACATATAGCAGAGCACGGCCTGTAAAGCACACACAGGGTACAGAAGCAAGGCAACTACAAAGGGTTTACTAGGAAGGAAAGTCAGAGTAAGAGAGAGGTTGTCACAGGTAACCAAGTGGGAATGTATAGCAGGTGATCATGAAGCATGATACTTGGCCTAGGTGGCAGGTCCACCGGTAGCAAGAGGGTCAGTGTTCTGGCTCCCTCCCTAATGGTCGGTTCCTCAAAGTAACTGGGACCAAACCTGTGGTATAGAGGCTCCATGAATATGACACCGATATGGTACAGGAGAGTGGAAGGAATTAATTAATATTATTATACAGGATTTATATAGCGCCAACAGTTTCCTCAGCGCTTTACAATATAACGAGAAACAATACAGCAACAGTACAGTTCAATACAAGAGGGTTAGGAGCTTACAATCTAAGAGGGAGGGGCTAGTGGTACAAAAGGTAATAACTGTGGGGGATGGACTAGTAGGAGGAATAGAAGATTCCATTATTAGCTGAAGGCAGGATAGGCTTCCCTGAAGAGATAGGTTTTCAGAGAAAAGTGAGAAGAGTAGGCGATAGTCTGATAAATTGAAGTAGAGAGTTCCAGAGGATGGGGGAGGCTCTGGAGAAGTCCTGGAGATGAGCATGGGAGGAGGAGACAAGGGAGCTAGAGAGTAGGAGCTTGTGCGAGGAGTGGAGAGTATGGTTTGGGTGATATTTGGAGACAAGATTGGTGATGTAATAAATGGCTTTTTATGTTATTGTTAATGTTTTGAATTTTATTCGTTGGGGAGTGGGAAGCCAGTGGAGGAATTGGCAGAGAGGGATGGCAGATATGGATTGGTTAGTAAGGTGGATGAGTCTGGCAGCAGCTTTCATGATAGATTGAAGAGGGGATAGCCTGTGATGAGGTAGGCCAATGAGGAGGGAGTTACAATAGTCAATCAGTGAATGCATGAAGTCTGTGCTTTCTACATGACAGGACCCCATTAGGTTACTGGGAGTGAGGTGGCAGAGTTATGCTGGACCAGGGGCGGACTGACCATTTGGAAACTCGGGCACTGCCCGAGGGCCTGGGGTCAGTAGGGGGCCCCATGACATGCCCCTGGTATCTTTTTCATAGGCTTTTTTGAGTTTGGGCAAGGACACAGGGGCCCCATGATCCCCTATTGCCCGGGGGCCACAAGAGTTGTCAGTCCGCCCCTGTGCTGGACTGATGAAGATGGCATGGGCTTAGCAGTGTCGCTCCTAAATGCAACATACAACCAGGAAGGTGTGTAGTGACACTGGACCGAATGCTTCACAAAAGGACTCTGTAGGTCATACAGCTGCACACAGTGTATGGCTCATCTCTAAGCTGGGGTACTGCCATAATGTTGACCATCACATGAACGCAGCCCTGTCTGGTCCCTGGCCTTCATGAGCATGCACAAACAAGTAAGGTTCCCCCATGTGCAGGGCTACTAGGCCCCACCATAAGTTGTCCATAAAAATTAGGAACAATGGTCTGGCTAAAATACACTTTGAGTACTCTCAGGTTTAAGCTTTCTAGTTCAGGTGATTTATTCACATGAAATTTTTCAAGTCTTTTTAGCCACAAGGGTTCATTCAATATACTGTTATTTATGTTACTGTCTTGTTTATTATAACCCTATTTTCATTTGTATAACCTGAAGAGAAGAATGTACTTAACACAGTTGGACTGTACTTAACACACTCTCCTCTGAAATCTGTCTCTCATAGTCTATTGTATCAGTAGACACTTATATAGATTATGTAGATCATGAAGATTTGTTCCAACATGTGATTTACAGTACAGTACAGGTGAGATCAGATAGACCCAAAATATAAAGAAAATTATATTTGTTTTGAGGTATAGCACATAACATACATCTGAATGCTGTACACTCAATGACAAAACTCGCTTCTTTGCAAATTCACCATGGGTCAATGTCAGGACATAGAAGGACATGAGTGCATACAGCATTAAATACTGTGAGGATACAATTGATTTATCAGTGTACATGCAAAAACTTTAGTAAATCAGGTCCCTTGTATCCCCTGATTAAGTCATGTGATTCTGATGTAATGTGTAGCCAGTGACCTCAGTACCAGGAAGTCAGCAAGTTACTGTTATAGCGGAACTGCTGATTGTCTGTTTATTCTTAAGGGGACAGAATTAAATGCTGTTGTTTTTTTGTGCACCAGATATCAATGCATAGTGAAATGTGGGTGCATTTTAATAATATTGTTAAAAGATTGCAGTTTTTAAGTTACAAAGCACGATAATGGTTTTATTCTCTACTTTGAGCCATTAAGAGAAGAAGGTGGAGGAGTTTGTATATTGATCTATTTTGCTTGAAGAAATTTTGAAGAAGAAGAAGAACAGAGGAAAAAAACCCTTCTACATAAGGTGTGCCTGTCTATCTGCAGTCTTCTCTTCTCTACGTCCAAAGTCCAGAAATTAAAAAGCTTGTCTGAGCTGTCAGAAAACAGGGGGCGGGGAACTGAAATTACACTCTGTAGAGCTCAGTGAGGAGAGCTCTGAGAGCTGATTGGAGGAAAGGGACACAGCCCCCTTCACACAGCACAAAAGAACAGAGCTGAGGCTGTCAATCACAGGCTGTATGCTGGAGATCCTTCCCCTGTCACCTTTTTTCTCTTGGTGTCAGGAAAACATGTCAGAAGTGATTCATGCTGATAGTAGAGGAATGGGGCAGCAGATAAAAGTGACCCTTGGTGCTCTGGACTCAGACAAGTATACACTATAGAGGGATATGCTTTGTTCTTATTTCATGTCAGAGGTTTACAACCAGTTTAAAGAATGGAGATTATCTGGAAGTGTATGACTCTATCTGTAAGAGCCTTGAGGTGTATAACTCCTTAAAGGGGAAGGCTGTATTTGACTCATTTGATCTATAGGTCATAACAGAAGGTGAGAGCAAAAGGTAGGAGTGTGAACAGTGGGAGAGCTTCAATGATTAAATTATGTGGAATTGGAATGTATCACTAATAGAGCACAGATTTGGGGAAGAAACAATTGTTGCTGAATATTTTAGGACTATATTTTGCATAAATTTGCACTTGTCCATGTGGTGTACTATATCTATATTATTATATGATGTGCTGTTGTCACTTATCTTGAAGAAGAGCGTATATGTTTGCCAGCACGCAGGATAATAATTTCTATTTTGTTTTCTTTTTTATTCGCTTCCTGTCCACCCTATAACAGTAATACTGTTACAGGGTGGCACGGGTGTACACAATTACGTATATACCGTATATATATATGCACATGATTTTCACTCTTGCAGTGATCGTAAGCCGGGGGCATGCACACGCGCGCACGCCAACCCGCAGGTGCCGTGCTTCGGTCCCCAAGGGATCAATCATTCGATTTAGGCCAGTGATGTTCGGCCTAAATCGGATGATCGATCCCTGGCCTATCACAAATCTTCCTGTACCTGTGTTTACACTAACACAGGTACAGGAAATGATTAAATATTCTCTCTCTGGGCACATTCTGACACAGTGAGCAGTGAGTACAAGCAGCACACTTTGCCCACAGTTAGAACATTTTTGAACACATTTAACCCCTTGGCCGGTGACTTCAGTTAGCGCCCCTCCCAGAGAGTGTCAGATTGCCCGTCACTACACCAGTCATCACATTTAAACCCTTGATTGCCAGGAACACGCTCATACACAATAAACCTCCATTGCTAGTATAGTGTCTGAATGGATCAATATCTTTGATCAGATCAGCACTATACCAGCATTCACTTTCGTATAGTGTCCCCAAAAATACAGCATTAGTGGGATCAGCCCTGGCACCTGTCAGCACATTTTTTTAGCCCCTACGCTTACCCCCCCCCTCTCGCCAGCAAGTGCAGTAACAGTAGATCATTGTCACTTGATGCATTGCACAAAAAAACGCAGTGTTTGCAGAATCAGGCATGATCTCTGTTAGCACTTGCAGGTACATTTTTTGTAGAGGTTCAAGCATTTCCCGGCAGCCAGGTGCTCTTTTTCCCGTGAGTCGCACTAGGTACCTATGAATTTAGTGACCAAAATGTCCAACGAAAGGTACACTAGTGAAGAGGCCTACAGGATTCTGAGCATGTCAGATGAGAGCGAAGGGGCAGCCTCACTGACAGAATCTGCCTCAGAATACGAACCTGTAGACAGCAGCGTCACCCTGACAGATAGCCCAGACAATGGAGAAGGGGTCCCTGCTAAGGTCAGGCATACCCAACCCTGTTCCCAGGTTGCTGAAATGTTACAATCACATGATCATTCTCGTATACAGCAGAGTGCCAGTATTAGTGCCACTCTACCTTTTGGTGAACTGGCAAGCCTAGTACATCCTGGTCTTTCACATACCAGCACCTCAGTATCACTTGGTGACATGGCAAATTCCATAAGTGCTGGTTCGGTGGCTAGCACAAGTAGTTTCCCGCAGCCACCAAGAATTCGTACACAGGTCCCTAGTTTCCTTTTGGATGTGCTTGCAAATCTCGATTGGTAGCCCACGCATTCTGCAGCATCTGTACTTCCCCCATTTAAGCCCAACCTGGAATTCAGGTGGAAACAGCAAATTTAACTACTCCCCTTGATTTTTTGGAGCTGTTTTTCACGGAAGATCTGTATGCATTGATTGTGGATCAAAGCAATTTATATGCACAACAGTTTATTGCCGCCAGCTCAAATTCAAACCTTGCCAGACCATTTGCATGGAAACCTATTACGGTTTCCGAATGTAACGTTTTTTTGGGCCTAACCCTCAACATGGGCATTACTAAAAAAAAATTAATTGTGGTTGTATTGGCCCATAGATCCGATTCATCATATGCCCGTGTTCTCTGATGCCATGACGAGGCATAGATGAGAGAATATAATGTGTTTTATGCATTTCAATGACAATACACTCTGTCTTCCTTGGGGTGACCCTGAATTTGACCGGCTCCACAAAATTCGACCCCTTGTAAATCACCTTAACCAACAATTTTCAGATGTCTATACTCCCCAGCAAAACGTTGAATAGTTCCTCGTTAGTTTTTCTGGCTGCCTTGCATTCAAACAATTTCTTCCCAGTAAGCTTGTCAGATATGGGGTTAAGATGTATAAGACCTATGAGAGACAACAAGCTATACATATAGGATTTGAAAAGATAGTCATGTGAATCCCCCCCGGAAAAGCACCGACTTGTTTATTCAGACAGCAACAGGGTCTTACTCTCAGAATATACATAAGTAAGTGAGTGCAGCGCTGTTGGATGAGGCCTGGGGTAGCCAATGGGTGGATGGCCCCTATGCTTCAGTATATATTTAGAAAAAAACCCATTTTGGCAGAGATTTCTTTATTCACATCGACTGTGAATAGAGGAATCTGTTAGGTTGGGCTGAACTACAAAAAAAGAACATTTCATGTGTGCCCACCATTAGAAGTGGGTGGACGCAGGGTGGTATATTCTAATGGTGGGCATATCACACACTTTTTCTGGCAGAGATTTCCCACAGGCTGCATAAAAAAAAAGAACATAGCATACAAGGACCAGCAACGTACTGGTATCGTTTTTTTCACCCGGCAATCGGCTTTCATGTAAAAGCAATCTTAGTGGCTAATTAGTCTACAAGCAGTGGGAGAAGATGAGTCAATAGAAAAATTTCTTTTTTTACCACAAGTTTTTGGAAAATGACAAAAAAAAATATTTTTTTACACAAAATTGTCACTTAAATGATATATTGCTTACACATGCCATGGGTATATGTGGAATTACTCCCCAAAATACATTCTACTACTTCTCCCAAGTATGGGGGTACCACATGTGAGAGACTTCTCCCGAGTATGGGGGTACCACATGTGAGAGACATTTTGGCTGCGTACAGGACCCCAAAATCCAATGAGCACCTTTAGGCTTTTAAAGGGCTTTATTTCCTCAATACACTTCCTGACTACCTATCACAGTTTTGGAGGCCCTGAAATGCCAGGCTTGCACCAAACCCCCCAAATGATCCCTTTTTAGAAAGTAGACACCCCAAAAAAATTTATAAGAAGCATGGTGAGTATTTTGCAGATCTCATTTGTTGCCACAAGCTTTTGAAAAATGAAGAAAAAAAAACAAAACATATTTTCTTTTCTCTTTTTATATTTCAAAATATTTGCAAAGTACCCACCATGCCTCTTTTTAAATTCCTTGGGGTGCCTACTTTCCAGAAAGGGGTCATTTGGGGGGGGGGTTTGGTGCTATCCTGGCATTTCAGCGCCTCCGAAACTGTGATAGGTAGTGAGGAAGTGAAATGAGGAAGTTACGCACCTTCAGGATTTCAAAGTGGTCATTGGATTTTAGGCTCCTGTATGTGGCTAGGCTCCCAAAAAGTCTCACACATGTGGTATCCCCATACTCAGTAGAAGTAGCAGAATGTATTTTGGGGTGTAATTCCACATATACCCATGGCATGTGCAAGCAATATATCATTTAACACAAGATATAACACAAGCCTTATGTGCTGACGTCACGCTGCCGCAACTGTAGCTCAGAGTGGCAGCCATTTTGGTATGCTTTTATGCATTTAACTCTTAATGTATCCACATGGATTGCTTTTAACTATTTACAATAAATACTACACTATATTGCCATACCTTCAGCTCCTGTGGTGAACTTCTCCCCCAGGAGGATCCTTTGCTGGTTTTGTATACCTCTGAACCTGGAGAAGTCCGGTTCCTATTTATGGCTTCCTGAGACCCCCCATAAGGATCAGCATTAATGATATTATACAAGTAGCATTCTGGTGAGTGCATATCCATATAAGGTGGTTGATTCCTATGTTCGATCATGAGCACTCTTGAGCATCCCAGTTGGTATTGCTGCACCTTGTAGTTCCACCATTTCTGTGACCTGTAGTGCCATGGACTATGTATAATCACCATTATTGCTAAATAAGCACACATATATCACTTGGCACTTCTGTGACCTGCAGTGCCACAGACTATCCACTATTTATATTCAGAACTTAAGAGTTTTTTTTATGATTTTATGATTCTATGTGATCTGAGGCGTTTTATTTGATTTATGAACACTTCTATTCACATAAGGACTTTATGAATGCATTTGTCACTTATGCTATAGCGCTGCACTTACATTTGAATTTATATACCATTTAAGTGACGACTTTGTGTAAAAAAATCAATAAAAAAATGTTTTTGTCATTTTCCAAACACTGGTAGAAAAAAATAAATCTACCATGGACTCATCATGCCTCTCAGCAGATAGCGTAGGGTGTCTACTTTCCTAAAAGGGTTCATTTGGGGGTATTTGTATTGTTCTGCTATTTTAGCACCTCAAGAAATGTGATAGGCAGTCAAAAAGTAAAAGCTGCGTAAATTCCAGTATCTATACCATAGTTTGTAGATGCTATAATTTTCACACACAAACTAATTAATATGCAGTTATTGGGGTTTTCTTTACCGAAGACGTGTAGAAAAATACATTTTGGTCTAAATTTGTGACAAAATTTGAGTTTTTGGGATATTTTTATGACAGAAATGAGAAAATATCATTCTTTTTCAATATGTTGGTCTTTTTTTTTGTTTATAGTGCAAAAAACAAAAAGCGCACAGGTGATCAAATACCACCAAAAGAAAGCTCTATTTGTGTGAAAAAAGGACATAAATTTTGTTTATGTACAATATTGCATGACCATGCAATTGTCAGTTAAACTTGCACAGTGCCGTATAGCAAAAAATGGTGTAAATTCTAATATCTATACCACCATTTGTAGATGCTATAACTTTCACACAAACCAATTATTATACACTTATTGGGATTTTTTTTTTTACCAAAGACATGTAGTAGAATACATTTTGGCCTAAACTTATGAGTTTACTATATACTTTTTATAGCTGAAAGTAACAAATATATTTTTTTTTCAAAATGTTTTTTTTTTGTTTATAGTGCAAAAAATAAAAAGAGCACATGTGATCAAATACCACTGAAATAAATCTCTATTTATATGAAAAAAAGGACATTTTGTTTGGGTACAGCATTGCATGACTGCACAATTACCAGCTGAAATAGCGCAGCGCCGAATAGCAAAAAAAGGCCTGGTCAGGGAGGGGGGTAAATCCTCTGGAGGGCAAGACTCCACCTCCACAACATCGCCAAAATACGCACGTTCCTAACCCCAGAAACCACTAAACAGCTCATCCACTCCCTCATCATATCACGACTCGACTACTGCAACTCCCTCCTCACTGGCCTGCCTCGCCGCTGGCTATCCCCGCTTCAGTCGATCCTGCATACGCCTGCCAGACTCATTCACCTTTCCAACCGCTCCATCTCCGCCACCCCCCTCTGCCAATCCCTCCACTGGCTTCCGATTGCACAACGGATCAAATTCAAAATTCTAACACTGACGTACAAAGCTGTCCACCATACTGCCCCGTACTACATCACTGACTTAATATCCAAGTACCGCCCAGCACGCACACTCCGCTCCTCACAAGACCTCCTTCTCTCTAGTTCCCGGGTCTCCTCCTCCCATGCCTGCCTCCAGGACTTCTCCAGGGTGTCACCCATCCTCTGGAACTCCCTGCCCCAACCCATCAGATTATCACCTACTCTCCTCTCCTTTAGGCGCACCCTGAAAACCCATCTCTTCAGGGAAGCCTACACCACCCCCTGCTAACCTGCCGACCTCCTCCACTCTTCCTACCACTCCATGCCCCACAGCTATCTCCTCCTGTACCACTCTCCCCTCCCTCCTGGATTGTAAACTCGAAAGAGCAGGGCCCTCAATCCCCTCATGTTTTGCATTGTATTGGTATTGTTCTGTCACATGTTCTGTCCCCCTTTGTAATGTACAGCGCTGAGCAAACCATTGGCGCTTTATAAATACTGTATAATAATAATAATGTAGTTATTTATATTTCTATTTACAGTATGTATATCTAAAATTAATCGGTATTCACTTATTTGGAAAAAGAGTGTATATATATTGCCAGCATGCAGGATAATATTTTATACAGTGCATAATATAATCTGTGCTGCACTTTGTTAATAAGATACAAATTAGGTCCAGTGACCCAAAATTTTTGCTGTGCCGCTTGTGTCAGTTTAAATGCAAAAATATTCATGTTTGACTGAATTGTACCTTTAAGCAAAGAACATTTTTGACATTAATGTGCTTTCAAATAGCAGTTAATAAATATTAATCTTTCCGCCAGTTGATTCTACACAGAGGTAACTCATTAGCGTACTAATTTGTATTCTCTCTGTAATGGCAATACAAAGCTACTACATGGTCATGTTTAATGAGGATGGCATTTTGTTACTTCCTAAAGACCAATAAATTTCTTTGAAAATATTTGGTTGTAGGCCCTGTGTAGATATCACTGGAAGCAGATGGAGCTTAATTAGATAAAACAAAAAGCTCAATGGAAATGTTTAATTACCTTTCTGGGGATGAATGACCTTTTCAGGGCTTTATGGCTGCTAATGTTCTGTTATTAATTAATTTATTTTTTTACATTAATGTAAAATGTGAAAATAAAGGCGTCTTGTATTTGTCTAAGAATGGCTACAGAATTTAATCACCAGAAACAATTCCAACCAAACTCTACCATATAATTTGACTACTGTGGTGGTGGGATTATTTTTTTTTAGAAATCCCTTGGATTTCTCATATGCTCTTTTCTTTCTGGAAAATTTCTCTTTGTCAGCTGGGATTAAGTATTTAAAATAATTTATATTCTGTTTTTCTTTCCTGTCTTAAAACCACCTAATTATTTGTCTTCTACCAATTACTCTTTTTTTTGTTGTGCGTGACTTTTTGTTAACTGCCATTGAGCATATGCACGTCTTCCAGTTAGCTTCCGTGAATGAAAGGTGCTCTATGAATAGACCCTGGATGACCCTGGATGGCTGCCAGTGCTCAGTGGAATGCAGCATAGCCAACCTGCCTAGTGGGACCAGGAAACCATAGAGAAACCAGGTTTCTTCGGACTTCCTCTCCAGTTGAGCGCCACCTGCAGTGAGAAAGCAGACTGCACCTGCCTACAAGTGAAACCTTCATTCATTCACCCATCCTCCTTTCATAGATTCATAGATCGCATATAGGGGTAGAGGAAATTGAAGGGATGGAAGATTTCAACTAAAGCAGCAGCCAGCAGCACAAGGGACACATTGCATTGATTGCAAGTGATGTCCCCTGTGCTGATTTTTTTTCTTAGACTTTAAGCATGCTCTGCACATTTGCACAGCTTTCTTTTACAATCAAAAAGAATAAAAAACAGAATAAGGTCAGCACTAATCCAAAAAATCAGAAAGTAAAAAATATGAAATATAAAAAAAAAATAGCTGCATGCAATGGATACCTATATACCAAGATCCTGTAAGTGCTAAAAAAGAAAAGTTGCAACACTAAAAAAAATATTAAAAAATATACCCCTTTCTCCTATGCTAACTGACTTTTGCTTCTAATTTAGCTCTTGGGAGCTCATGTGAATGATGAGGGGAAAAAATGAAATATAGGCTCCATTGGCGTAGGGGCTGATATACAGTTATAGTTCTATGTACTTTATAAAGCAGTTTGGAGTATGCCATTGCTCTATGAATATATAAAGCAAATGCATATCTGTTCTTCAGCTTGCTAAATAAATAGTTTCTATAAACAGATTTCCCTCTTTCCGTTGTATGAAACATGTTTTTTGTTGTGCATATATTCTAATTTTTAGCTTGATGGATTTATGGCGAGCCGTGAATATTTTAGATATGCTTAGGAATTATTCATGCATGACAAATGATGATTTACAATACTGGAAGAAATCACGGGCTGAGTAATAAAGCTTTTTTTTTTTAAAGCGTTTGAAAGAGTTAGGGCATAAGCAAAGGTATGAGGAGCTCTTTCTTTCATTAGCAAGACAGATTGCTCAGAGAGTGGGTCTATATGCAATTTCTTAAAGAGTGATTGAAGACGAGTATAGAACATGTACATTTGTCAAGAGGGCCAGCGGTAGATTGTCAGTCATAGAATAATGGTGGGAGTAAATCTCATTGCTTGGCAAGATTTCATTTCCAAGGATGGAGCTGTTGTATATGTACAATTGTTAATTTTTTACCCCGGATAACGTAACTCCCACTCTAAATGACAATGATATTAAAGGAAGTTCAGTAGCCTCATGAAAGCATGGCATAGCATACCATGTCATGGGATATGATGGTGCTATATAAATGAATAATACTTATAATAAAAGACATAAGGCTGCACTGGTAGTTTTTAGAGTCACTATAATCTACCCTGTAAATGTATATTATCACAGAACTCCTTTAATACGCTTAAATTATTGCGGGGTACATTATTGCTTTTAACACACGTGAATAAACTTACACGGGCCAAAAGACATTGACAGACACTAATGAAAGGATACAGGCAGTGATGACACAGACCGAATGGCATTGACATTTTCAGGTTTTGACAGACAAATATCAATTGTAAAGGAATGGCAGGTATGTCTATACTTAGCACATTGTCATTCCACTTTGGCTTGTCTTTATTGATAATGTGTATTTGAATTTCAGTATCTTCTAGATATTGCAACCATTGCACATTTAAATGGAATATATAAAAAAAATGGAAAAAAACTATATATATATATATATATATATACACTGCACAAAATAATTAAAGGAACATTTTTTAATCAAGAGTATAGCATCAAGTCAATTAAACTCCTGGGATACTGATCTGGTCGGTTAGGTAGCAGGGGGGGTTGTTAATCAGTTTCAGCTGCTTTGAAGTTAATGAAATTAACAACAGGTTCACTAGAACAATGAAATAACCCCAAAAAAACAGGAATGGAGGCAACTGAAAATGTTTTCCCTACTCATGTTTTCTTACTGTTTTTCACTAGTTTTTCATTTGGCTAGGGTCAGTGTCACTACTGGTAGCATGAGGCGATACCTGGACCCTACAGTGGTTGCACAGGCAGTCCATCTCCTCCAGGACCAATGCCAGAAGGTTTGCTGTGTATCCCAGCACAGTCTCAAGAGCATGGAGGAGATTCCAGCAGACAGAGAGTTACTCTAGGAGAGCTGGACAGGGCCGTAGAAGATCCTTAACCCATCAGCAGGACCGGTATCTGCTTTGTGCAAGGAGGAACAAGATGAGCACTGCCAGAGCCCTACAAAATGACCTCCAGCAGGTCACTGGTGTGAATGTCTCTGACCAAACAATCAGAAACAGACTTCATGAGGGTGGCCTGAGGGCCCAGTGTCCTGTAGTGGACCCTGTGCTCACTGCCCGGCATAATAGAGTTTGATTGGCATTTGCCATTGAACACCAGAATTGGCAGGTCTGCCACGGGCTTTTCATGAAAGGGTCTGGAGAAGCCATGGAGAACATTTTGCTGCCTGTAACATCATTCAGTATGACCATTTTGGTGGTGGGTCATTGATGGTCTGGGGAGGCATATCCATGGAGAGATGCACAGACCTCTGCATGCTAAACAATGATGCCCTGACTGCCATTAGGTATTGGGATGAAATCCTTGGACCCATTGTCAGACCCTATGCTGGTGCACTGGGTCCTGGGTTCCTCCCGATGCACAACAATGCCCGGCCTCATGTGGCAAGAGTATGCAGGCAGTTACTGGAGGATGAAGGAATTGATACCATTGAATGACCCCCACACTCATCTGACCTAAATTCAATAGAACACCTCTGAACACCTACCATGTTTTGGTCCATCCGACGCCTCCAGGTTTCACCTCAGAATGTCCCGGAGCTCACTGATGCCCTGGTCCAGATCTGGGAGGAAATACCCCAGGACACCATCCGTCGTCTCATTATGAGCATGCTCTGACGTTGTCAAGCATGCATACAAGCACATGGGGGCCATACAAACTTTTTCAGGATGTCTTTGAATTCAGTCCTCTGTAGGTTGATAATTTTAATTTCCATCAAACAATGGGGCATCCTTGCATTCCTAACACATTGCCCAGTCCATATCAGTATAGATATCCAGCATGATAGTTATTTTCAAAGTGTTCCTTTTTTTGAGATATATATATATTTATATATATTTATTTATTTTTTATACACTGTAAATGTGCACAAGCATCAGCATGGCCAACCTTTCTTTACCTTGCAGACACTTAAGATTCTGATATACACATACATATACACACACAGTACATCCCTGCATGCAAATGTCCATGTGCATTATCAATTTAAAGACCCAGTAAGTACAGAATTAACAAATTACAAAATACTTGTTGATGTGCCAGACATGCCCTTAGCTCTTAACTGTTCTGGTTTAACAATGCACACCTTTTTGGTAGATGGAGTGTTGTCAGCCCTCCTTGTTGTATTTTGCCAAACAAGAGAAAGCACCACTTTTGCTGCCGACAGAGGTAGAAAATCAGTAAACAGGACTTTACATCAACAGAGTGCACAGCACTGTTTAAAACAACAAATTCATATATGATTAGCTTGGTAATAGTTTGGCATATAGGACTGATGTGTTTCACAAACGATTCCTACTTAAATATAATATCACAACCCATAACATGTAATTTTTTTCTAAGCTATTTTCTTTTATTATGTTTTATGTGTGGTCTCATGTCTATTTGGGAGGTCATCATAATAAAGTTCTACAGTTGATGGACAGAGGTACTGTAAATATATTGGGATATTAGATATTTTTAAGTGGTGTGTGTATTCTCTTTAGTGGGCTCTGTTTGACTCTGATTTTGTCCCCCTTGGAAGTCCCATCTCCTAGTTAAGACGTGGGATATATGAGAGGTAGTTAAGGTGCCCCCCCCCCCCCACACACACACACACATACATCTTTTTAGTTGTTATTTTATGCATATTATGTTTATATTTTTTGTTTATTTTTGTAGAATTTTTTCAATTCACTGTATATAACCAGGGTGCAGATCCCTGAGCAAGCAAGTCTTTCACAAAATGTGTCGGTCCTATAATGAAAACATGTAAGTACAACAGGTTAGTAAGCATAGATATTAGAAGGAGAGAGGTATTAAGCTGGCCTAGTACTTTCAAAGCACTCCTTGCAGTCTTCGTTCCCATTCAGTGGTACCATAACTAGCTGCGGGTCTACCTGACTGGCTGTTACAGAAAACTATGCATTGCATTGGGGGGGGGGCATGGAGTTAAATTAAACGTTTTCCATAAGAAATATGGGGGCTGACAAGGTCCTTAGCTGCCTACTGGTTAAGGGTCAGTGGCTCAAAGTATTGCGGATAGAGAAGTCAGCAATAGCAGCCTACATGCTTCTTTCAGGAATGGTTTTGTTTAACACTATGCCACCCACAGTCTGTATATTAATGTTCCTTAGCATGATCCTCCCCTTCACAGCTATCAGCCAATACTTTGTGGAGCTTCTGGCTTTTACACCTGGCTGCCGCTCCCAGCTTCGGTCCTCACTAATGATTAGGAAGCAGAGTGGTTCCTGATCATATGATCACTTGCAAGCTAAAAGCAAAGAGCTGATTTACACATGTGCGGTGCGGATTGAAGCTCAGGTTTCACAGCTAATTGACATGGTAGTTGTTCATGTCAGGCTTACATCAGGTTTAGGACAGGATTAGCTCAGGATTATATTCTGTTCATACATATGCAGTTTAGAAATGGTTCCTATAGAAGTCAATAGCCTGTAATCCGCACCTGAACCTGAAGGCACTGCTCAGAAATTGTACAGAACTCTTTTTCAATCAGCACTGAATCTGTACTGCCAGTGCACCGCATCCAATCCGCATATATGTGAACTTGCAGTAAATGGTAGTGGGACTTTGTTTAATACTACACTCACCGGCCACTGTATTAGGTACACCTTGCTAGTACCAGGTTGGACCCCCTTTTGCCTTCAGAACTGCCTTAATTCTTCGTTGCATAGATTCAACAAGGTGTTGGAAACATTACTCAGAGATTTTGGTCCATTTTGACATGATTTACTGTTGCGTTTCTATCATCTTTAACCAGTCTGTCCATTCTCCTCTAACTTCAACAAGGCATTTTTGTCCACACAACTGCCGCTCACTGGATATTTTCTCCTTTTCGGACCATTCTCTGTAAGCCCTAGAGATAGTTGTGTGTGAAAATCCCAGTGGATCAGCAGTTTTTGAAATACCCAGACCAGCCTGACACCAACAACCATGCCACGTTCAAAGTCACTTAAACCCCTTTTCTTCCCCATTCTGATGCTCGGTTTGAACTTCAGCAAGTTGTTACACCACGTCTAGATACCTAAATGCATTGAGTTGATAACCATGTGATGAGCTGATTAGCAATTTGTGTTACCAAGCAATTGAACAGGAGTACCTTATAAAGTGGCCACTGAGTGTATATTACCTGATACAATTATAATACTAAGAACGACTATATTAATATTATTATAATACAGAGTTTATATTGCGCCAACAGTTTGCGCAGCGCTTTACAAAATGAAGGTAGACATTACTGTCACAATACAATTTGGTACAAGAAGAAACAAAGGGCCTTGCTCGTTAGAGCTTACAATCTAGGAGGAATTATAGCACTAAAATATATGAATTTGGTATATAATATGAAAGTGTAAAAGGGAAACATGAAGAAGAGAGCACCTGAATATGCAGAATTTTGCTATTGTAACTATTATCATTCAGTCTGTCAGTGTCTAGATGGCACAGTGTCACACTAAATTTACTCTGACTGTTATCTACACTGCCCAGGCACAGGGCAGTCTGCTGAGCCGCAGACGTTGTACAGATTTTTGATGGAAGGTCAGAAATTTAAGTGGCTGGAGCCATAGGAATGATTTAGTACGGCTTATTACTCAGCAATGGCAGGGTGCATTTAGAAAGTTGTCAGTCTGCTCCACTGTGATCTCTACTAAGTCAGTAGAATAAAAATGGAAGCTTCAAAAAGGGGACACAGATAATCTAACAGAAAAGTTAGAGGACTTCTCCTTGAAGCATGGTCATCAGAGTCTTTACTACTGATATTACTATAATGTAAAGAGGGGCCACAGGAGATGCCAGAGATCTTCAAGAGCTGTTGATCACCTGGACATAGGGTGCATTGATCTCCTGTGGCATTATTTCTGAAGAAATGGCAATGCAAGAGCAAGTGCTGGTAGAGGCAAATGGCATCTGCAGCCAAAGCTTTGTTTTTTTTCACTAAGTAAATTCTCCAGCTTGCATGTGATCCCTGTATTCCTATAGCTGACATAGTGATCATATGTTCATACAGCTTTCTCATTGGTTTTGTTATTAGTGTTGACTAAAGCTGTCAGTGGCAGCGGAGTTTAGACAGCAAGCAGCAGTGCGCACTGTGGATGCTAGCTGCGAGAGAGTAAACATAAATTAACATTCCTTCAGCACCTGGCATCATGAGGACGAACGCTAATCTACAGACTGAGAAACAGGTAAAGTGTTACTAAACCCACAACAGTAAAATCAGTCTGTATATGTAGCAAAGCATGCTTGTTATACTCACTGTGGAACCTAAAGGGTTAATCCTCTGCATTGTGTAAAAAGGCTGTTTGATCCTGTCTTATTTGATCCTCCACTTCTTCCACAGTCCCCAATCCATCTGCTGATAGTACAGAGCCCTAGGAGACACTCTGTACAAGCTCAGTTTGGTGTGTATTGTTAGAGAGGTTTATTTATTTTTTAGAGGGTTCATATTATCGGCGCAGGGACAATCAGTGCTGTCCAGACAGAGGGACAGGGGTTATGCCGCCTCATAGGACAGTCAGAGAAAAATGAAAACTCCTCCTACAAGATTAACCAGTGCTCAGATGAACACTGATAGAAGTCACAAGCCTGCTATGTACTGCTGATGAGAAAAGATATTTTGCAGTTTATATTTACTAAAATAATTGAATTTCCATGTTCTGTGTCCTGTGAGAGACCAGATATAGAGAATGTACGGTCCTGGGTTTAGTAACACTTTAAAGAGTATGTTATTCTAACATTTCATTTTCCTGATATGTGTCTGTTGTACCATGATCTTTTGTTAAAAAGTATCCTTTTCTCTTTGTATTGCTTCCTTTGGGTGAAATACCTTATGTTCCTGCCAGTCCCCCTGCTTTCCTATTTCAAACTGACCACTTTAGGCATGAGAGCACATAACTCCCAGAGTGGTCAGTTTTCTGGACGTGCTGGTAGCACAGCCTACCTGTCCTCCAATTGCCAAGACTTGTGCTGACACAAACCCCTGCAGTCTCTATCCTCAGACCTTTTGTCGTGCAATAATTTAGTTTCATCATAGGTGTTATGTTAGAATGATTCATTTTCTAAATTAGTTTAGTATATTTGGATTTGTTTTGTATATTCACTATTATTATTCAAATAGATTCAAAATTTGAAATTCAAATTTTGAAATTCTAAACTTGACTTTGGAATTCGAACAACATTGGTATGTTAGATTAATGATTTAATAACATTTATTGAACATTACTTCAGCTTTCTTTTTTGAAACATGAAAAAATCTACTAGGACAAGAGGAAAATATTTAATTGATCAATATATCATATTCTATTACTCTCTGGATAGACCTCAACCTCTTACATTAAATATAAACACCAGAAAAGCCCCCTAATAGAGATACAGCTACAGTAGGTTTTATTATACTATACTGTAAATCTAAATATGATGGAAAATATCTTTAAAGGGTAACTCCTCTTTTGTGGGGAAAAAATTAGCAAATAAAAAAAAATATATAGCATATACATTTGTGACATAATTCATATTGTAGTTGAATGTTATTAGAAATTACCTTTCCTTTTCAATATGCAACTTTCTGTAAAATGCAATGCAATATGGCAACCTGGGGTCATTCTGTACACAGATGGTGTACAGAACTCCCACTGAAAACGTAACTTCCTACTTGTGTGATTGGCTTACTGATTTTTCCAGAAATCTGCACCAGGAATCAAGTCTGATTTTTGTCATTTCCTGCAACAAAAATACCCCTAAAGGGAAATCACGTCTATAGGGATGCAGACCCTGCCAATTTCCTCATTAGAGCCCTGCAGGTGCAGCAGCTGATTGATAAGTATAAATCTACTCCCATAAAAATTCACTCTGCTCATGGACACAGACAAACAAACAGCTATTTCTTCTAAATACCAAAAGGTAGGAATCTGCAGTAACATTTGTTAAAATCCTTGCCATGTACATTGATCACTCAGAGGGGAATGTGTTTTTCTCAACAAAAGTGGATCTACTTTTTAATACATAAACATCTGAACCAGTGTCAGCAAGTTTGAACGATTATTTAAGTCAGCGATATTGATCATTTAATAGATTGATGTATGACTGTGCCTCTAATATGAAAATAAATTATTAAATATAATTACGTTGACCAATTATTACCCGAAATTCAGGCTCTATGCAGATATTGTTAAGCATAATGAAATTGTGTGAAAATATGGACTATGGAAATATATAAATAAAATAAGATTTATTTTACAGTTAAGTCACTAATGATCGTGAATAGCAGTAGGATTGATAATATGACATAGACACATAACATTTATATCCATAACAAATTACCTCAATTTGCACTACTAAAATTTAGACATGTTGGGGTATTAGATTGAGTTGAAAAACATATTTCCACCCGTAGATATCATAACCAAGTAATACTAATCTAATTAACCTAGCAGACAACTTGCATTTATCAGGCTGGACCTGTTGCTCCTCTGCAGTAGGCCAAGTCTATCTGTAGGCTGGGTCAACTTAAATCTAATCATTTAATTCCTAGGGGTTATGATACCATGAGTGGAATATAACATTACACAACCAAATATCTATCATTCAGATAATAACACACAGTTATTAGCCTCAGAAGTAAGAAGGTATTTTCAAAGTAATTATGAAGTTATACTTTACTAGTCACATGAACTATGGTGGATTTGGAGCCAGAAAAGCCGGAAAAAGTTGCTTAGTTAAAGTGATTGTAAAGGCTCAAGGTTTATTACCTTCATGCATTCTGTGCATGAAGGCATGACGGTAAAAAACCTTCTGTGTGTAGCAGTACCACCAGCCCACCCTAATACTTACCTGAGCCCCATCTTGATCCAGAGAGTGCACGAGAACCCCTGGTCTCTCCCTTCTCTTTGGCTGAGACAGCAGGGGTAGCCATTGGCTCCTGCTACTGTCAATCACAGCCAGTAAGCCAAAGAGGAGAGAGCAGGGGCAAGCCACGCTCTGTGTGTGAGTGGACACACACAGCTGCGGCGCAGGAGTTAGCCTGCTTGGACACCCCCATAGAAAGCAACTTGCTATGGGGGCATTAGGCAGGAAGGAGGAGCCAGGAATGCCAGTGGTGGACCCGAGAAGAGGAGGATCAGTGCAAAACTATTGCACAGAGCAGGTAAGTATGACGTTTGTTATTTTTAAAGAAAAAAATCTGCCTTTAATATCACTTTAAGACCCAGAAAGCAAGAAGGTGATCGATGAAATTGGATCTCTGGATGGATGGATATGGCCTCAAGTTGGATACCAATCTAGCCCTCAAGATGGATACTGATCTCGATAGATGATGGAACAAGATGGATGAAGATGAAGCCGGAGATGGAGGATCTGGATCAAGATGAAGATCTGCTTCAAGGTGGATGGATCTGGATGAAGATGGGGATATATCAAGATAGACCATGATGAATGGAACTCCATTCCATTTTCACTCTGAGCTTTTTCTTTTATTCCCAACAAAATTATCTTATCTAGGGATCATTCCAGAAGGTGTAGTCTCCTCTGATTGGGGAGTAATATTACCGATTAACTAATTGTTTGCACAACCATTGGGTTAACTTGTCCAACAGATGGCACTCTAAGACTAGATATCCCTATATTAGGTTTTCTGGGAATAAAAGGTGAATTTCTTTGATTCAATTTTACAGCGGATAAATAATTTTTATCCTTAGATTGATTTAAACTTCATTTTATTTAGAGGCTGTATAGATATATTCCTAGTGTGGGTAGCAGTGTTAATTTTAGTTTTTTGACTAAAATGCCATATTTTAATTATCTGAATTGTTTTAGTTTTAGTCATATTTTGGTCGACTAAAATCTTCAGTACATTTTAGTCAATAAATACCAGAGTGTTCATAACCAAAGTCCCTCTGCAACTGAAAAACCTCCACCACTACAGCAGAGGAAGGCATGTATTAAAACCAGCGCTTAGAAATTGCATTGTCGTCCAAGGTGAAATTCTAAATGTCCTTTCTAGGAAATCTTTGAAACCTTCAATAAATATTTGTATTCAATAAAGTACATTCGTTGTACAACCGTCTCTCTTCTTTTTCTTTGAGTTTCCGATGAAAATTCACTCTACCGAGTATCCAATCTCAAACAAAGACAAAAAGAAAAACGATATGGTGTAGTAGGCTTAACTTCATATGTGTATTGAAAATATTCATATAATGTGCTCACTAGTGATGGGCTGAACACTCCCCTCTTCAGTTCGCGATTGAACATTCGAACTTAACAAAAGTTCGACCGTGAATTTCAAACAGGGACAATTTACTGAGCGGTATCTTACCACATCTGAGTATGTGTTAAGATACCACTCAGTTACTAAAGTACCGCATGAGTAATATTATTAAGTCTTGCGGTATATTAGTAGTGAAACATTAATTCATGTCATGAATTTCAAAAGAATTATCTGCATTTCCCGGCAATTAAAAAAAAAATGCGTGGGGTCCCCCTCAACCATACCAAGCACTTCGGGTCTGGTATACTGTAGATTTTAAGGGGAACCCCACACACCAATTTTTTAAAAAAATGGCATGAAGGTCAACCCCAAAATCCATATCAGACCCTTTTCCAAGTATGCAGCCAGGCAGGTCAGGAAAGGGGGGGACGAGCGAGCCCCCCCCCACCTGAACCATACCAGGCCACATTCCCCCCAAAGCACTTTGTCCCCGTGTGGATGGGGACAAGAGCCTCTTCCCCACAACCCTGGCCAGTGATCAGATCCCAGATCTCATCTGCCCCTGTGAATGAGTATACGGTACATGGTACTACTAACCATCTACAAAAAAAAGTGTAGTGTTAGAAAAGACAAGAGACAGTCTTTGACCTTTTTTAAAAATACAAATGAAAAAATGTCCCCCGAAGTAGATCCAACATCAATCACGATGCCCACCACTGCGTCGAGATCGCAGTTCTCAAATAGGGTGATGTCACAAGGGGGTGGGATCACCCTGCCCCCTTGTCAGGTGCAAAGCTTTGGCCAATCACAGTGCACTGTCAGGGTGCAGTGCATTGTGGGATGCAGCGGGCGAACAGCCCGCTGAATGCCCCTACTGTTTGTGTGTTCACCAAACACACGAATGGCCCATGTTGGAGCTGAGCTTACTTTTGAACATGCAGCCCATCATTAGTGCTCACATTGAAACAATGTGTGTAAGGCTTTCATTATACCACTCCAAAGTCTTCCTCTAAAATCCATATATTGTGTCCTTCCTGGAAAATACTTCCAACAAAACAAATCATACACAAGAATTCAACACAGTAATAAACAAATAATAAAAATTATTATCCTTACTACTCACATTAAGTGAGCCTCAGATCCCTTCAAGACCCACTTTATGTTCCACCATGTGCGATGTGCTCAATCATTCATTTCATGCACCTTACCAAATCTTCTAATCTCATAAGCATATCCAATAAATCCTCTCTGCAAACAATTCCTCCTTCTTGATTCCAAAATGTATATGCAAAGATCCTAAAAAAACAAAACCTGAATATAGAGTAATACCTCATTAAGAAACACATAATATTAGTGTCCAAACCACTTACATTAGCATGCAAAACTAATGCCTTCTTGGTAACACCATATAATACATATCCAATCCCTCTATTTACCAAACAGTCACGCCATGAACCTTACTCAATGATTCAAGCAGGGGAGCTTTTCATTCTATTTCTCTTTACATCAAAGATCCACAGAATTCCTCCTCTCATCAGACAGCAGGATTCCTCAATGTAAAAACATCAAATAGGATCCATAGTGCAACAATTTGCAATAACAACAAATTATTTTTTCATATGCCATTTCACTTATGTAGCACTACCCCCTTAGGAGTCACTAGAGATGTGGTTGTCCTATAGTCCTGCACAGCCAGGCAACATGCATTTCCTTCCAGACTTGCACTCCAGAAAATGTAAACAGTTCTTCAGCTTGTTTTTTTTTTAATTTTATTAAAATTCTTGAAACTTGAATGGGGAGGAGGGGTACATGGGATGCCCAAGGAACTGTAAAACTGGAGACAACTTCCTGGAACTATGAACAATAAGTTAGAAGGGGTTTTTCTCTTCTCTTCTTGGAGAGAACTAGCCAGCCTCTCCCGTGTATCTCCTCAGACACAAGATGAAATCTCCTCTTCACCCATCTCTGGCCAAGAGGTTCCAGAAGCTGCCACTTTAAAAAAAAAGCAGTCTCAGATGTGGGCTAGTTAGGTTTCCCACCAAAATGTCCTTTCCCCTTTTCTGGCCCAGAGGGTGTGGAGTTACTTACTCAGTCTCTCCTGCAAGCTTGTGGGTTGGTGGCTGCCTTCAGGCCTTACGCTGGGCTGGCTCCTTCCCTGTTTCCCAGGCTGTATTCTCTCAGAGGATGATGAGGCTAAGAGATCCTCCCAGCTCCTCTGCCTGTAGGTAGGCCCCTTTTCTGGACCCTCTCACAGGCTACACACACCATCATGCTCAGTCCATCTTCCACCCTAACTCTCCTGCTGCTGAGCAGGCTCAGCCACTCTTAAGGGCTGTCCTGACGTCATGCCAAGCCTCCTGCTTGGGGATTGGTCAGGATACCCTAAGAGTGCAGACCAGCTACTCCTCACCTCTGTCCAGGGGCGGACTGACCATTTGGAAACTCGGGCACTGCCCGAGGGCCCGGGGTCAGTAGAGGGCCCCATGAGATGCCCCTGGTACCTTTTTCATAGGATTTTTTGAGTTTGGGCAAGGACACAGGGGCAACATGATTCCCTATTGCCCGGGGGCCTCATGAGTTGTCAGTCCGCCCCTGCCCCTGTCCTCTGAAATCTAGAGACTTCTCCAAGCCCCTAGGTCAGAGGGAAGTTCAAGACAGCTGGTCTGCAGAGCCTTTCAGCCCTGGGTGAAATTTGACCCCCTCTGACTATTCCTCTAGGCTGCTCAGCCTCTAACTAAAAAATAATCATCTAGCTCCCCCTAGCTACCTACATCACATATTCTAAAAGTGCCTAGTGGCCATCTTGAGTGACTTTTATAGGCTTTTATTGATTTTGTTTTCTGTTAATAATGAAAACAAGTATCAAGTAACATCTTTATAAATAAATCCAAGTTTCATGAACAAACAAGAATATTACTTTTTGACCACTGTTCATTTTGACGTCAAAATTTGATTTACGGTAGTTTTAGTCATTGTCTTTTGACTACACTGATAGGTAAGGCAATGTATAGATTATGAAACACACTTATTTCTTGTTATAAGGATTACAGGTAAAACGTACACTTGGTAATATTATGTTAATCATGGTGTCTACAAGTGTAACAATGCACAATACTGAACAATAATATGGTGCAGCGCTATATATGCATAAATAAATTAAACCACATAAGTGAAATGATCCTCATAGGACCTACATAAAATGTGCAAAACAGTGAACAATATTACATAAACACACAAGGTCCTAAACTTGGACCCAGTAAGTGAACTAATAAAATGAATAGTGCATGAATTCATAATTTACAGTGAGTCCCAAATGCGGGATTATTTCAACAAAGTGACAAAGTGCTCAAAATTGGTAAAAAATATAATGTAAACACACAATCAAATAATCAATAAGTGAAAAACTGAAATTATGAAAAAAGTCCAATAAAAGTGCAAAAAATGCAAATAAGGTACTTCACTGCTTCAGGGCATGCAACACATGCAGTGTATGTGCACACTACATCAATAGGTCATCCTTCACTGGCTGCAATGGCATCTCACCTCAAGCTGGAGACGCAAATGGGTCAATACGCCTTTTGGATCACACCTGGATCCCTCCTGAATGCACACTTCTTAATATCCATTCTCCTGGACTTTATCCATAATGGCACCACACAGCAACTCAGATCTCCCTCCACTGGATAGGTAGGTAGGTACCCTCAAATATTGCCACCTTACTTGCATATGGCTCATGAAACAAGAGAAAAAATATCCTCCATCATGCAAATAGCTTTTTATTCCATGTAAATAGCCCACAGAACGCCAGAGATACACTCACATTTAGATGGTAAAATGACAGCCTTTATACCACATGTATTGGGTGTATCTGCATGATTCAAAGGTGTACCAAGATGGTGCTCCGCTGGATGTACGTCACCACGTTGTCAACGCGTTGCGTCACATATGCACGTGACGTCCTCAGGACTACGTGATTGGTGTACAGTACTCCATTTTATAGGCGATTTACCTGTCAATCTGCCAGTGGGGTGGGACATCCGTGGCCATGTTTCTGTAGTCCTGAGCAGTGACTAAACACCATCACCGCTGGACTATATCTTTTAACAGGGACAGGAAAAATTGTAGTATATATATAATAATGGAAACCTATACATCCTGAAAAGGTAATATGGACCTGGGGGAACACAAGCTCCCTATTCACATGAGAAGCCTTGCTGCCTAAGCCGAGCACTAATTTATTAACATATATATGGGAGATGCTAAGCACAATATTAACTATGTTTATTAATCAAAAATGCAAATACATAGAATAAAAATAGAGTAAAAATGTATAAGAATCCTAATTATATGCTCCCAGCATATCTTATTAAAAATTGAGCAAAAATAAATAATTAATTAAATGTAAATTGGGATGTAAAATGTATGTAAAAACTGTATATAATTAAATCATACATTTAATATGGGTATGAGAATCGACATTAATAGACTGTCGTAAAGAGACAATGTAGTAATTAGGCCTGCTGATAAAGGTGGGGGAATTGTAATACTGTCTAAGGACTACTATGAAAAAGAGTTGGATACACAATTAGGAGATACCACAACCTATCAGTTGCTTCCCAAAGACCCTACGGGTATATATAAAAAAGAACTTGCTAAATTAATAAAGAAAGGAGTAGAGAAGAAATTACTTAATAAGAAAGAGTCTAAGTACCTAGTTCTGGAATCATGCAGGATACCAGTCATTTATACTGTCCCGAAGATACATAAAGATCCCATCAACCCCCCTGGGAGACCAATAGTTAATGGGATAGAGTCAGTTCTAGCGCAGATTGGTCAATATATAGATTTATTCCTGCAACCATTGGTAAAAAATACAAAAGCATACCTGAGAGATACAAAACATCTCATACAATTATTGGAAGGGATTAAAGGAGATAGAAATTTAGTCATGGCAAGTGCAGATGTGTCTGCATATACACAATAATCAATCATGAAGATGCTATGGAATCAGTGAGCTGGGGCTTAAGGGAGTTCAGTAACCTAAAATGGATTCAGAGAAAGTATATTATTGACTGTTTAGATTTCTGTTTAACTCACAACTACTTCTGGTATAAGAATCATTTTTTCAAACAGATTAAAGGAGTAGCGATGGGGTCAAGATTTGCTCCTAGTGTCGCTAATCTGTTTATGGCCCACTGGGAGGAGGAGGCAGTATACCAACACCCCCCGAAACAATTGCTATTGTATAAAAGATATATTGATGATGTCTTCATCATATGGGAGGGTAATGAAACTGAATTACTTAACTATTTGAACCAACTTAATAGTAACACCAATAATATTAAATTCTCATGGGATTTCAGTAGTGAACATATCAATTTTCTGGACCTCAAGGTGGGCATTTGTGAAGGAAGTATATTTACTAAAACCTTCTTTAAGGAAGTTGATCGTAATGGCTACATTCCTTTGGACAGCTTCCATTACCCCCCTTGGCTACTCAACATACCAAAGGGACAAATGGTGAGATAAAGAAGGAACTGTACCCATAAAGAAGACTTTGTGGAACAGGCTAAGATTATGGAAAAAAGATTTACGAATAAGGGCTACTCAGGGGAATCAATCGAGAATAGAAAAGTGGGTGAAACAGACAGAACGGTTTTTGAAGGATAAGGTAAAAAAGGAAGAGTTTGAAGACCAACTGGCCATTGTTTTGGATTTCAACAAAGATTACAAAAAATAGAAAATGTTTTTAAAAAACATTGGCCCATCCTAAAAACAGATCCTATTCTTAATAAAATCTTTATTGAACAACCCAAATTTATCTGTAGGAAAGCTCTCACCCTTAGAACCAAACTGGTCAAAAATGTTCTAGATCCACCAATAAAAAACAAGAAGGTCACCTTTCTTGACCGGAAAGGATTTTTTTCCATGCAAGAGTTGCTATACATGTAAAGCCACTAGGGGGCAGAATCCCAAAAGAAGTTTGTTTATCTGAGAGTAATGGGACAGAGTCTCTTGTAGAACTAAGGGAGTTGTGTATGTACTCCAATGTGGATGTGGATTGCAATATGTAGGGCGAACAAAAAGACCTTTGTGGGTTCGCTTAAGGGAGCATGTCCAAAATATTCGTAAGGGCTTCCCTAAACATAGTGTGTCCAAGTATTTTTCAGTTTACCACAATAAGGATCCCTCCAGCTTAAAATTTTGGGGGGTTGAAAAATTCAATAAACACTGGAGAGGAAGCCACAAAATCAGATCATTGAACCAAGCTGAATCCAAATGGATTTTTTCTATGCCGACACAGGTACCAAGGGAACTCAATGTTTAATTTGATTTGAACTGTTTTATTAATGATTTTTAACCTTTGAATATGGACTTTGGAGTTGTGGTATTAATTTTAGCAGACATAATCATATGAATATTTATATACGGATTGATGATACGTCCATGTATCATAGTAAGACAGAAAGTCAGATTCTCTTTGGTTTTTATTCTTGTGATATTTTTTTGTGAAACGTGGTGAATGTAATTGCATGATTACTTATGTGTATCTAGGGCTGATCCCATAATTTTAGTCCTTTATATTCCATTCATTTTTGGGGGGTTTATATTTGATGAATATTGATGTTATATATACATATATTATTTATATATGTATGATTTTTAATATACAGTTTTTACATACATTTTACATATCTTAATAAAATATTTCTTAATGGGTCATTATTATATAGTCATATTTTTATAGATCTTAATTTATTTCATGGCCCCTTTTATTGTATTAATGCATAGAACATGCATTTTTGTCCCAATTTACATTTAATTAATTATTTATGTTTTGCTCAATTTTTAATAAGATATGCTGGGGGCATATAATTAGGATTCTTGTACATTTTACTCTATTTTTATTCTATTTATTTGCGTTTTTGAGTAATAAAGATAGTTAATATTGTGCTTAGCATCTCCCATATATATGTTAATAAATTAGTGCTCGGCTTAGGCAGCAAGGCTTCTCATGTGAATAGGGAGCCTGTGTTCCCCCAGGTCCACATTACCTTTTCAGGATGTATAGGTTTCCATTATTATATATATACTACAATTTTTCCTGTCCCTGTTAAAAGATATAGTCCAGCGGTGATGGTGTTTAGTCACTGCTCAGGACTACAGATACATGGCTGTGAATGCCCCACCCCGCTGGCAGACTGACAGGTAGATCGCCTATAAAATGGAGTACTGTACACCAATCATGTAGTCCTGAGGAAGTCACGTGCATACATGATGCAATGCGTTGACAACGTGGTGACGTACATCCGGCAGAGCGCCATCTTGGTACACCTTTGAATCATGCAGATACACCCAATACATGTGGTGTAAAGGCTGTCATTTTACCATCTAAATGTGAATGTATCTCTGGCGTTCTGTGGGCTATTTACATGGAATAAAAAGCTATTTGCACGATGGAGGATCTTTTTTCTCTTGTTTCATGAGCCATATGCAAGTAAGGTGGCAATATTTGAGGGTACCTACCTATCTATCCAGTGGAGGGAGATCTGAGTTGCTGTGTGGTGCCATTATGGATAAAGTCAGGAGAACG